>NC_138292.1:67172500-67240000 GCF_965601325.2 Salmo salar
GATTAAAATGAATTTCATTGTGATATTGTCATGTAATTGATATGCACAAACCATTATGTCAAAGTGAAAAGAAAATTCTACAAATGTTAACATTAATAAAAATGAAATAACTAAAATATAGTTCTCAAAAGTATTCACTCCTTTTGTTTAGACAAGCCTAAATTAGTTCAAGAGTAAAAATTGTCTTAAGAAGGCTCCTCAGTCAAGTATTGAATTTCAAGCACAGATTCAACTACATAGACTTTTTTGAAAGCCTCATAAAGAAGGGCAGTGATTGGTAGATGCGTAACAATAGCAAATAAGACATTGACTATTTCTTTAAGTATGGTCAACTGAATCATTATGCGGAGGGTGATGTATTAAACCACCCAGACACAAGAAAGATACAGTCGTCTTTCTGAACTGAGCTGCAGGACAGGAAGGAACCTGCTCAGGGGATGTCACCATGAGGTCACTGGTGATTTTAAAACAGCTATAGAGTTGTGAAGGTGGAAAACTGAAGATGGATCAACAACATTGTTGTTACTACGTCCTTATAAGGCTTTATGCAATACCATTGCAACATTATATGCATGTATAAAGGCTTGGTTTTTAGACACAGAGAGAAAGTGCATATGCTGTTGCATAATGCCTTATAAGGACATAGTGGGATGGAGAAATTTGACGAGAGAGACGGACGAAGAGGAAGAAATAGAAGAATATAACTTTTACAGAAAGTCAGAACAGACATAACTAACAAACGTATGGAGAGACATTCCCTAAAAAAAATTAAATGAAAGAGAAAAAACAGTCTTATGACAAACAGCAGGAAGACATAGAAAGGAGAAGGTGGGGCTCTGGACCGGTCTTATGACAAACAGCAGGAGAGACATAGAGAGAGTGTGGATGAAATAAAGGAGTAGAGAATAGTAGAGAAAAAAAACAAGAAAAGGGGAGTTTATGAGAAAAAGGGAGTGAGGGAATGGAGAGAGAGAGAGATAGGGTACGATACAGCTGAGATTTGGAAGAGGAAATGAAGGAGAGAAAGAGAAGAACGGAGGGAGGGAGAGAAGCAGTGAAAGAGGGCAAGAGAGAGGCGTTAGTGGGGTATGATAGAGCTGAGAGTTAAGGCAAGCCACAGGAAGGGAGAGAGAGAAGGGAGGAAGGGATAGGAGTGAAAAAGGGCAAGAGAGCGGTGTTAGGGGTTATGATACAGCTGAGGATTTGGAGAAGAAATTAAGCCACAGGAAAAAGAATGAGAGAGAGAAGGAGGAAGAGAAGAAAAAGGGAGGGAGAGAAGGAGTGAAAGAGGGCAAGGGAGAGGCTTAAAGGGGGTACGATACATAAGACGGAACGCCACAGGAAGGAGAGAAAGAAGGGAGGGAGAGAGAAGGAGTGAAAGAGGGCAAGGGAGAGGCTTAAAGGGGGTACGATACATAGGAAAGGAACGCCACAGGAAGGAGAGAAAGAAGGGAGGGAGAGAGAAGGAGTGAAAGAGGGCAAGGGAGAGGCGTGTATGGAAGAGGGAGAGGCCAGCTCAGGGCGCCGTGGAAACGAAGGTTTCCTGTCTAAGGAGGAAAGAATCTCTCATCTCTGTGTGTGTGTGTGTGTGTGTGTGTGTGTGATATACTGTACTCTGGAGCTAAGGGGTATAGAGGGGGGTCTGCTGAGACTGCTTGTGGTGCAGTGTGTGTGTTGGGTGGCGGGGGATCAGTAAGGGGGCCTGGGCATTCTGCCCAAAGGGAGGTCATTGAGGAAAAGAGTGAGAGGAAGGGGGAGCCGTGTGTGTGTGTGTGTGTGTGTGTGCATACATATGGTGGCGTATGTCCATGCCTCAACAATACTCTGAATAGCAGTGTGTGTGAGAAGTTAGGGAGGTTCTTATGGAATGCAGAGCCACTGTTGTGAGTTGGCACGCAGTGAGAAGTGTGTGTGTACTGTATGTCTACTGTGTGTGTGTAACTAACTGTAGCACTGACTTCATTGTGGTGAGGAGTCTGTTCTATATTACTGTATATTGGAGATCTTTTCTATATTATAGAATTGCAGTGTGTATCCCAACAGGTTTACACTTATTCCAGTTCAGTGGGTTTACTGTAAAAATGTGTTAATATCACAGAGTAGACTTTATGGCTCTAACAGCCCTGTAACCCTTCGTTGACATTAATGTGTAGCTGATGAGGGAAGCTTTAATGAAAGAGGTCAGTAGATGAAAATGCTGCCTTTGTGAATAAATAAATGAAACCGTGTGTGTGTGTGTGTGGTGTGGGTGTGGTGTGTGTATTGTTTTGAAGCTGGCTGCAGCTGGTGTAGTATAGCAACGTCTCCCCCTCAGCACCTGAACTAACTGTTACTGACCTCTTCTATGGAAGCTTCCACCACCAGCTACACACTGATGTCATTGACAGATCCGTGTTAGACTCTGACCTCACACAGTTACTCACATAAATCTGGAGTCAGGATTTGACGCTCACTAAGGAGTTCACTGGGTCAAAGCTTTTTTGCTGACTCTGGAAAGCGGGGGGACTGTGTGTGTGTGTGCACATATGCAAGTGTGTACGTACACATTTGTGTGTGTGTGAGTGCAATGCATACTGTGTGTATGCGTGCGTTCGTACAGTGTGAGTGTGTGTATGGGGCAT
Source organism: Salmo salar (assembly GCF_965601325.2). Taxonomy (NCBI): domain Eukaryota; kingdom Metazoa; phylum Chordata; class Actinopteri; order Salmoniformes; family Salmonidae; genus Salmo; species Salmo salar. Next base: position 67,175,122 of record NC_138292.1, read on the forward strand.
CTTAAGTGAGCGTTTGGTTGACAGGTCAGACGTGTACTCTTCGCAGCATGCTGTGACACTGGGTGGAACTTCCCCTAGTCTTCCACTAGCGTTTAGCAGCTCTAACAGACGTCTAGTTCTCTCTCACAGAACCACTGTACTGTACAGGGAGTTGCTGACGTGTGTGTGTCTGAGCGTTTGAGAAAATGGGACAGTGTGTGTGTGTGTGTGTGTGTGTAATTGCACATTTACGAGAGGAATAGGATGAAAGACAGAGAGATAGCAAGTGGGCTTGTTGAGGCAAGTGTGAGTGGGTGTATGTGTAGACTTTAGTGTAGAGGGGAGTGTGGAGGGGAGGTTAGAGGGGAGTGTAGATGTGTGTCGAACATGGGAGGCCCAAGGGAGACACAATTATCTCATTCAGACACACACCACACTGTCCCAGTCTGTTTCTCTATGGGAGGTAGAGGGGGACAAAGGCTTCTCTGAGAGCAGCTTCTACAAAGAGCAGCTGACCCCATCCCATGGCTCAGTGAGGAAGTGTATGGGGCGAACAAACACACACTCTGCCCTGTACTCATCCCCCCACTCATCCAGCCCCTCACCCTCCCTATATCCAGCCCCTCACCCTCCCTATATCCAGCCCCTCACCCTCCCTATATCCAGCCCCTCACCCTCCCTATATCCAGCCCCTCACCCTCCCTATATCCAGCCCCTCACCCTCCCTATATCCAGCCCCTCACCCTCCCTTATCCAAACCCTCACCCTACCTTATCCAAACCCTCACCCTCCCTTATCCAGCCCCTCACCCTCCCTATATCCAGCCCCTCACCCTCCCTATATCCAGCCCCTCACCCTCCCTTATCCAAACCCTCACCCTCCCTATATCCAGCCCCTCACCCTCCCTATATCCAGCCCCTCACCCTCCCTATATCCAGCCCCTCACCCTCCCTATGACCAGCCCCTCACCCTCCCTATGACCAGCCCCTCACCCTCCCTATATCCGGCCCCACACCCTCCCTATGACCAGCCCCTCACCCTCCCTATATCCGGCCCCACACCCTCCCTATGACCAGCCCCTCACCCTCCCTATATCCAGCCCCTCACCCTCCCTATATCCGGCCCCACACCCTCCCTATGACCAGCCCCTCACCCTCCCTATATCCAGCCCCTCACCCTTCCTATATCCAGCCCCTCACCCTCCCTATAACCAGCCCCTCACCCTCCCTATAACCAGCCCCTCACCCTCCCTATAACTAGCCCCTCACCCTCCCAGTCTAGCCCCTCACCCTCCCAGTCTAGCCCCTCACCCTCCCTATATCTGACCCCTCACCCTCCCTATAACCGACCCCTCACCCTCCCTATAACCAGCCCCTCACCCTCCCCATATCCAGCCCCACACCCTCCCTATATCCAGCCCCTCACCCTCCCTATATCCAGCCCCTCACCCTCCCTATATCCAGCCCCTCACCCTCCCTATATCCAGCCCCTCACCCTCCCTATATCCAGCCCCTCACCCTCCCTATATCCAGCCCCTCACCCTCCTTATATCCAGCCCCTCACCCTCCTTATATCTGACCCCTCACCCTCCTTATATCTGACCCCTCACCCTCCCTATAACCAGCCCCTCACCCTCCCCATATCCAGCCCCTCACCCTCCTTATAACCAGCTCTCACCCTCCCTATAACCAGCCCCTCACCCTCACCCTCCTTATAACCAGCCCTCACCCTCCCCATATCCAGCCCCTCACCCTCCCTATAACCAGCCCCTCACCCTCCCTATAACTAGCCCCTCACCCTCCCAGTCTAGCCCCTCACCCTCCCTATATCTGACCCCTCACCCTCCCTATAACCGACCCCTCACCCTCCCTATAACCAGCCCCTCACCCTCCCCATATCCAGCCCCACACCCTCCCTTATCCAGCCCCTCACCCTCCCTATATCCAGCCCCTCACCCTCCCTATATCCAGCCCCTCACCCTCCCTATATCCAGCCCCTCACCCTCCCTTATCCAAACCCTCACCCTCCCTATATCCAGCCCCTCACCCTCCCTATGACCAGCCCCTCACCCTCCCTATATCCGGCCCCACACCCTCCCTATGACCAGCCCCTCACCCTCCCTATATCCGGCCCCACACCCTCCCTATGACCAGCCCCTCACCCTCCCTATATCCAGCCCCTCACCCTCCCTATATCCGGCCCCACACCCTCCCTATGACCAGCCCCTCACCCTCCCTATATCCGGCCCCACACCCTCCCTATGACCAGCCCCTCACCCTCCCTATATCCAGCCCCTCACCCTCCCTATATCCAGCCCCTCACCCTCCCTATAACCAGCCCCTCACCCTCCCAGTCTAGCCCCTCACCCTCCCTATATCTGACCCCTCACCCTCCCTATAACCGGCCCCTCACCCTCCCTATAACCAGCCCCTCACCCTCCCCATATCCAGCCCCACACCCTCCCTATATCCAGCCCCTCACCCTCCCTATATCCAGCCCCTCACCCTCCTTATATCTGACCCCTCACCCTCCTTATATCTGACCCCTCACCCTCCCTATAACCAGCCCCTCACCCTCCCCATATCCAGCCCCTCACCCTCCTTATAACCAGCTCTCACCCTCCCTATAACCAGCCCCTCACCCTCACCCTCCTTATAACCAGCCCTCACCCTCCCCATATCCAGCCTCTCACCCTCCTTATAACCAGCCCTCACCCTCCCTATAACCAGCCCCTCACCCTCCCTATAACTAGCCCCTCACCCTCCCAGTCTAGCCCCTCACCCTCCCTATATCTGACCCCTCACCCTCCCTATAACCGACCCCTCACCCTCCCTATAACCAGCCCCTCACCCTCCCCATATCCAGCCCCACACCCTCCCTATATCCAGCCCCTCACCCTCCCTATATCCAGCCCCTCACCCTCCTTATATCTGACCCCTCACCCTCCTTATATCTGACCCCTCACCCTCCTTATATCTGACCCCTCACCCTCCTTATATCTGACCCCTCACCCTCCCTATAACCAGCCCCTCACCCTCCTTATAACCAGCTCTCACCCTCCCTATAACCAGCCCCTCACCCTCACCCTCCTTATAACCAGCCCTCACCCTCCCCATATCCAGCCTCTCACCCTCCTTATAACCAGCCCTCACCCTCCTTATAACCAGCCCCTCACCCTCCCCATATCCAGCCCCTCACCCTCCTTATAACCAGCCCTCACCCTCCCTATAACCAGCCCCTCACCCTCCCTATATCCAGCTCTTCACTTCATATAACTGTTCTGATATTTGACAAAAGGCACTGTTGATCAAGATGTTTGTGTGGCTGTCACATCCTTGATGGTGTGTGTGTGTGTGTCTTTGTTATGGTCTCGAACATTGTTTTGTGTCTTGCGTAATAAAATGTTAAAATACTTTAATTTGCTGTAGTGTTTTTACATCCGTGTCTTAAACCTGTGTGTGTGTGTGTGTGTAACATGATGTGCGTGTGTACTAGGGTTTTTGTTATGTGTGTAACAACTATGTGTGTGCAAAAGCTCTTGTGTGTGTGCAACATTTGCGTGTGTGTGCAACATTTGCGTGTATGTGTGTGTGTAACATGATGTGTGTAAAGGCCTCTGTGCGTGCGTGTGTGTAGAATGATGTGTGTGTAACGTGTGTATGTAACGTGTGTGAAAGCTCTTGTTGCGTGTGAGAAAGTTGCTTCTGAACAAACCCAGTCCCACCCAGTTGATGGAAATATGCACAGAGAGCCATGTCTCAATGCTACAGTTAATTGCCTGTGGCTACTGAGGAAAAGCAGTTTGGATCTGGGTCATGCTATTGTATTCATGCCCAGTAACATACCATCATTTAGCTATAGGATTACCATCCCATAATATTTAGCTATAGGATTACCATACCATACCATAATATTTAGCTATAGGATTACCATCCCATAATATTTAGCTATAGGATTACCATCCCATAATATTTAGCAATAGGATAACCATACCATAATACTTAGCAATAGGATAACCATACCATAATACTTAGCTATATGATTACCATACCATAATACTTAGCTATATGATAACCATACCATAATACTTAGCTATAGGATAACCATACCATAATATTTAGCTATAGGATTACCATACCATAATATTTAGCTATAGGATTACCATACCATAATACTTTGCTATAGAGTAGGATTACTATACCATACAATAATACTTTGCTATAGGATAGGATAACCATACAATAATACTTAGCTATAGGATAGGATAACCATACCATACCATAATACTTAGCTATAGGATAACCATACCATACCATAATACTTAGCTGTAGGATAACCATACCATACCATACCATAATACTTAGCTATGTGATTACCATACCATAAATCTTAGCTATAGGATAACCATACCATACCATAATACTTAGCTATATGATAACCATACCATAATACTTAGCTATATGATTACCATACCATAATACTTAGCTATATGATTACCATACCATAATATTTAGCTATAGGATAACCATACCATAATACTTAGCTATAGGATAGAATAACCCTACCATACCATAATACTTAGCTGTAGGATAACCATACCATAATACTTAGCGATAGGATAGGATAACCATACCATAATATTTAGCTATAGGATAACCATACCATAATACTTAGCTAAAGGATTACTATACCATACCATAATATTTAGCTATATGATTACCATACCATACCATAATATTTAGCTATAGGATTACCATACCATAATATTTAGCTATAGGATTACCATACCATAATACTTAGCTAAAGGATTACCATACCATAATACTTAGCTAAAGGATTACCATACCATACTGTAATATTTAGCTATATGATTACCATACCATAATATTTAGCTATAGGATTACCATACCATAATAGTTAGCTACAGGATTACCATACCATACCATAATAGTTAGCTATAGGATTACCATACCATACCATAATATTTAGCTGTAGGATTACTATACCATAATATTTAGCTATTGGATTACCATATCATAATATTTAGCTATATGATAACCATACCATAATACTTATCCTATAGCTAAATATTATGGTATGGTTATCCTATTGCTAACCATACCATACAATAATACTTAGCAATAGGATAACCATACCATACCATAATATTTAGCTATAGGATAACCATACCATAATACTTAGCTGTAGGATAACCATACCATACCATAATATTTAGCTATATGATAACCATACCACACCATAATACTTAGCAATAGGATAACCATACCATAATATTTAGCTATATGATAACCATACCATAATACTTAGCTGTAGGATAACCATACCATACCATAATATTTAGCTATATGATAACCATACCACACCATAATACTTAGCAATAGGATTACCATACCATACTACTTAGCAATAGGATAACCATACCATAATACTTAGCAATAGGATAACCATACCATAATACTTAGCTATAGGATAACCATACCATAATATTTAGCTATAGGATAACCATACCATACCATAATATTTAGCTATAGGATTACCATACCATATCATAATACTTTGCTATAGGGTAGGATTACTATACCATACCATAATATTTAGCTATAGGATAACCATGCCATAATACTTAGCTGTAGGATAACCATACCATACCATAATACTTAGCTGTAGGATAACCATACCATAATATTTAGCTATATGATAACCATACCATACCATAATATTTAGCTATAGGATTACCATACCATAATATTTAGCTATAGGATTACCATACCATAATACTTAGCTATAGGATTACCATACCATAATATTTAGCTATAGGATTACCATACCATAATATTTAGCTATAGGATTACCATACCATATCATAATACTTTGCTATAGGGTAGGATTACTATACCATACCATAATATTTAGCTATAGGATTACCATACCATATCATAATATTTAGCTATAGGATTACCATACCATACCATAATATTTAGCTATAGGATAACCATACCATTCAATAATACTTAGCTATAGGATAGGATAACCATACCATAATACTTAGCTATAGGATAACCATACCATAATACTTAGCTATAGGATAGGATAACCATACCATAATATTTAGCTGATCCTGATCAGCTGATCTAACTGGGGAGTAGTTAAAGGAAAGACCAGAGTTGTTCCTAATCAGCTGATCTGACTGAGGAGTAGTTATAGGAAATATTGGAGTTGATCCTGATCAGCTGATCTGGCTGGGGAGTAGTTATAGGAAAGATTGGAGTTGATCCTGATCAGCTGATCTGACTGGGGAGTAGTTATAGGAAATATTGGAGTTGATCCTGATCAGCTGATCTGACTGGGGAGTAGTTATAGGAAATATTGGAGTTGATCCTGATCAGCTGATCTGACTGGGGAGTAGTTAAAGGAAAGACCAGAGTTGTTCCTAGTCATGTTAGATGGTTAGAAAAACTCCTGTTCTACTAGTGGAAATGTGATTGTTTGTTATTCTTTGATTGGTCATGGCCTTCACTAACGAGCATTATGATTGTCCCTTCTCTACTGGTGGGTGGGAATACTATAGTTGCCATGGTGTCATTGGACGAGCCTTTGGACCTGAAGCTTCCACAGGCCAATGGGAGGGTCAGGTTGGGAAAGAGGGCGTGTTCGGCCTCCATCTGTGCCCCCCTCAGTGCCACACGACAACGTCTGCTACGTAACCTACCGATGACCTACCCCTCACCACCTCCCTCTCCAGGTAATCTCTCTCTCTCTCACTCCCTCACTCACATAAATCCCTCTATTCATTTCTCGTTGTCTTAGAGGCCAGTGAGTCCATGTGTGTCCCAAGTGGCACCGTATTCCCTTTACAGTGCACTTGGCCCATATGGCTCTGGTTAAAAGTAGTACACTATTTAGGGAAAGGTACCATTTGGGACATGGACCACGTCTGAAATCAACATCATGCTCCTCTCATTACCCGCTGTTGTATACACTTAAAATGTTGTTATGGAGTGTGAGTGTGTCATTATGGACAGCAGAGTGGCACTGCAGCTGAACACTCAGTATTATGCCAACGACAGCCTCGCTAACCAATGATAGCCTCGCTAACCAATGACAGCCTTGCTAACCAACGATAGCCTCGCTAACCAACGATAGCCTCGCTAACCAATGACAGCCTCGCTAACCAATGACAGCCTCGCTAACCAACGATAGCCTCGCTAACCAACGATAGCCTTGCTAACCAATGACAGCCTCGCTAACCAGCGATAGCCTCGCTAAACAACGACAGCCACGCTAACCAAAGATAGCATTGGTTAGTAAGGCTATATAAGTGGTGTCAGTCTGTGTCTTTGTGAGAGACTGAGAGAGAAAAGAGAGACAGAGAGAGTGTGTGTGTGTGTGTGTGTGTGTGTGTGTGCTGCTCATATGTACTATACATGGCTCTCGTGTGTGACCTCACCCCAACTCCCCCCACCAGGTACCCCCCTGTACCACCAGGAGAGGGCAGGTTCCTGCACCCCCCCTGCCATGGACCTGAGTCTCTCCCCCTCCTCCCGCCATGCACCCTCCCCCTCTGCCTCCCCCTCCTCACCCCTGGACTACCCACCCAGCTGCAGCCCAGCCACACCCATCTACTCCAGGGTAAGTCAGCGTGTTTCCACAGGAGGTTGGTGGCACCTTCATTAGGGAGGACGGGCTCATGGTAATGACTGGAGCGCAGTAAGTGGAATGGTATGAAATACATCAAACATGTGGTTTCCATGTGTTTGATGCCAATCCATTTACTCCGTTCCAGACATTATTATGAGCCGTCCTCCGCTCAGCAGTCTCCACTGGTGCGTGTGTGTGACAGGGAGGAAGAAGTTGCCCTAGCTACAGATCTAGGATCAGCTTATACAACTCCTCCCAAGCATAACAGTCAGGGGGATAATGCAAACGTATCTTAGGTCAGTATGTGTAGGGGCAACTTGATCCTTTCCTGAGTCAAACCAATGTGCAATGATGGGTGGGGTGACAGCCGGGTGAGCCTGTATGTAATAAACTTGGGCCTGTATTCACAAAGCCACTCAGAGTAGGAGACTAACTTATTCATTATGATTTAAGAAGGCAGAATTGATCCTCGATGAACACTACTTCTCTGAGACGCTTTGTGAATACGGCCTGTTGTGTGAGAAACATTTGAAACAATTTCATGGTGACAGTTTTATTTAACACAAAACTGATCTATTTTGCGTCTGAAGGGAAAACAAGATTTAGTAAGAGAGAAGAGAGTTCTCTCTATAGAGCTTCTTAGTATAGAGGTTCATCTTAGTGAGTGTGAGTGTGAATGCGTGTGTGTGTCTACGTGTGGCAGGCAGTCTGGTCAGAATGTGGGATAGTTGATTAGTGAATACACTCCACACATAGTGGACAGAAGTGAATTAAATCTGTAGTGAATCTAATTTGGCAGCATGCTGTCTGCACACAGTCATACTGTGGTTCTCACTTAATCAGATTTAAAACAGGGCTGCAGGGGTAACAGACAGACGGACGGACAGACGGACAGACGGACGGACAGACGGACAGACGGACGGGCAGACAGACAGACGGGCAGACAGACAGACGGGCAGACAGACAGACTGGCAGACAGACAGACGGGCAGACAGAGTGACTGCCCTTAGTTGACACACTCTCATCATCATTCTCCTCACTCTCTCACTCTCTCACACACTCACTCTCTCTCACTCTCACTCAGGAAGCAGCTCTCCCTTGTTACCTGGAAGGCGGTGCTTCTCCGCAGGGCTTCCAGATCTTCTTGCCAATCGGAACCACAGGGGGCGGGTTCAACCTGCCCTCCTCCATGTTCATTAGTCAGCCCGGGGAGAAGCGGGCGTCACCCGATCCCTCATCGGACGAGCAGCTGGCCTGCCATTGGATGAAGGTATGCGATTGACATGTGGACAGGAGAGGGGGTGTGTGTGTGGACGGCATAGAGTACCCTGGGGTGCATTCAGAATTGTAACGTTGCAAAACTCTTTGCCACAGTTTACTGTTTATACCTGTATTTGCTTTGTACTCACACACTCATAATGCTCTCGACAAATGTACATCCATCCATCGATTCATAGCACATTACAATCTGGATTGCACTGCGACAACTGTCAGCATGTACTTCAAATGTGTGGAAGTATGAGTATGACTTTTCTCCTTCTATAAAACATATACAGCATATATCATATGCTCAGCTCCAGTTCACTTACCTGAAATGCTCTAGTCTAAATGGACTCTTTCCCGTTCTCCCTCTCACTCGCTCTCTCTTTCTCTCTCCTTCCCTTTCTCTCTACCTCTCCCTCATCCCTCTCTTCCTCCCTCTCTCTCTGCTCTCTAGTGCCACCTGCTGTTTGACTCGTTACAGGACCTGGTGGATCACATCAATGACTACCATGTCAAACCTGAAAAGGATTCTGGGTACTGCTGCCACTGGGAGGGCTGTGCCCGCAACGGGAGGGGATTCAACGCCAGGTAAGAGGGGCTTATTCTTCAGCGTGTAGGTATGAGGGTCTCTAATCTTCAGATATAAAGGTGCCCCTAATCAGATTTAAAAGTGGATTAAAAAAAAATCGGACTCTTTTTTTTTTTTTTTTACAAATTACTATAAAAACATACACTGAGTGTACCAAACATTATGAACACATGCTCTTTCCATGACAGACTGACCAGGTGAATCCAGGAGAAAGCTATGATCCCTTATTGATGTTAAATCCACTTCAATCAGTGTAGATGAAGGGGAGGAGACAGGTTAAATACGTAGTTTTAAGCCTTTGAGACAATTGAGACATGGATTGTGTGTGTGTACCATTCAGAGGGTGAACGGACAAGACAAAATATCGAAGTGCCTTTGAACGGGGTTTGGTAGTACGTGCCAGGCGCACTGGTTTGTGTCAAGAACTGCAACGCCGCTGGTTTTTTCACGCTCAACAGTTTCCCGTGTGTATCAAGAATGGACCACCACCCAAAGGAAATTCAGTCAACTTGACACAACTGTGGGAAGCATTGGAGTCAACATGGGCCAGCATTCCTGTGGAATGCTTTTGACACCTTGTAGAGTCCATGCCCTGACGAATTGAGGCTGTTCTGAGGCCAAAATAAAAGGGTGGGGGGGTGCAACTCAATATTAAGGTGTTCTTAATGTTTTGTACACTCAGTGTATATTCACCACTTATGTAAGTGTGTAAAGCTTTATTCACTCTGTGTGTGTGTGTGTGTGTGTGTGTGTGTGTGTGTGTGTGTGTGTGTGTGTGTGTGTGTGTGTGTGTGTGTGTGTGTGTGTGTGTGTGTTCCCCCCAGGTACAAGATGTTGATCCACATCAGGACTCACACCAATGAGAAGCCTCACCACTGTCCCACCTGCAACAAGAGCTTTTCTCGCCTGGAGAACCTCAAGATACACACACGCTCACACACAGGTCAGTACACACACACACAGGTCAGTACACGCGCACATACACACACACAGCTCAGTACACACACACACACACACACACACACACACACACACACACACACACACAGGTCAGTACATGCGCACATACACACACACACACAGCTCAGTACACACACACACACACACACAGGTCAGTTTGATTATTTTTGCTAAAGAACAGCTGTTTATTTCCCCTCCTAAAGGCTGTCTCGCGGGGTTAAGAGTCCGCTGTGCTGTTATGTCTCTTTGTCAGAACCTCTCGCCGTGTTTTTTTATTGTGGTTGTGGGTTACTTCGGGTCGGATTAAAGGCATGCATACATGTCGCACACACAGGCATATAATCTTTAATGCATGCATACCGTCATTCAAAGATGCTTTTCTGGCATACCTGTCCAAGAAGAAATGCTAACACCATATGCATTCCACAGTCTGAAGATCTGTCAGTTGACAAGAAATTTCACACCCATCCTTCTCTCCTCTTTCCCTCTCCCAGGAGAGAAGCCGTACATCTGTCCGTACGAGGGCTGCAGCAAGCGCTACTCCAACTCCAGCGACCGCTTCAAGCACACGCGCACCCACTACGTCGACAAGCCATACTACTGCAAGATGGCTGGCTGCCTTAAACGCTACACCGACCCCAGCTCCCTCCGCAAACACATCAAGGCCCACGGACACTTCGTCGCGACCCAGGAACAGGCCTCCTCGGTCGGGCTCGGGGTGTTCCTCAAAGGGGGTGGTCTCCACGGAGGTAATGGTGGAGGGGTCTCCGAGATGGGCTATGTCGGCGGGGCCCATATTATCCTCCCAGGAGGGGCCGCCGTGGCTTCTCTCCTAGGGGGACACCATCTGGGGGCCTCGCTGCCCCTCTCGGCCATGTGTGGCCCCCTGGATCTCAGCGGACTTGGTCACCCTGGAGCCTCCTTGTTCTCACTAGGTAGGGGAGGTGGGGGATTGGGTTGGTGTGATTCCTCCCTGCTCCCCTTCGGACTCTCGGCTGCATCCGTGTTTGGGCTGGCTTCCATGGGTCTGGGGCGGCTAGGGAGAGGGGAGAGCAGGAGGGAGGGGGAGGAGGAGGACGGGTGTGAAGAGGAGAGGGAGGATGAGGTATTGAATTTGTCTGCGGGAGGGTACGGAGGGACAGGGGCGGGGCGTGACCTCCCTTCCTGGGTGGTGATTCAATCCCCTGGGGCGCTGGTGCTCAAACCAGCTGTTGTCAGCTAGGGCCAGGGTGTGTGTGTGCTCAGCTTGTGTGTGTGTTCAGCTTGGGACACATGCTCACATGCCTATTTCTATGATCAAGGGACAGGGTGTGTGTGTAAGTTTCTGTGTGTGTGTTTGTGCCTAAACGATGCCTCGGAGCTGACAGTTGGTGTGTATGTGTGTGTGTGTGTGTGTGGGGGGGGGGGGGGGGGTAGGTGCTTTATGAAAGCTGCGTGGGGGTCAAAGGTAATTCTCCTTTTCAGACATGAAAAAATGATCATTTCAACACAAAACAGTAACAGCAGGCTAAAGAAAACAACAAGAAAACTATGGAAATGTACCTCAAACATTCCCTATGGACTTTTTCAATTGACTTTTCCCAATGGACATCCCTAATTGACATTCCCAATTGATTTGTGTGGCAACGCAGTTGGATTTATGTAATCACCATTATAATGTAAAGAAGAAGCAGCTGTTATTGAGAGAATTGAGGTAATATGCTCTTGTATGTTTTGTTAGGGTCTGTGCTGCATACAAATGATGACTATCTATGGACTATAACCGATAACAGCTACTGTTCGTCTGGATAGTCACTATAACAGTGGGTTTTATATCAGTGTCTTTACCTATTATGGCCACCAGGGGGAGGTAGAGAGCCAGGTAAATTCTGTCTAATCTTTCTAGCCTCACATCAGAACTGAATTGTTCTGTGTAGAAGTTGTCTGTAGCCACAGATCCTGGGTCAGCTTACCATCCTTAACCGTTAAAAAATGCAAAACTGACCTTAGATCAGTGTTTAGGGCCAACTTTATTCTCCTTCCTCCCCCTCTACTCAGACTCACAACAACAAACAGCCTTTAAAATCCCCTGTAGGGGATAGGCTCCTGAGGTTACAAGGTAATCAGTGGAAATATGTGGTACACACTACAGAGTGAACACAGTCTTGTTGAAGCATGTTGGATGTCAAACTACATTCTACATGCATCTGTGGAGTGGATTCTAACTTCCACTTTAGTCAAACGTTGATGACAATGGGAGACTAAGTTCAAATGTAACTGGAAGTTTAGGATTCGCCTTTGTTATTTTTTAAATATTTTTTTTACACAGGCATGGTTAGGGGTAGCCTTCACTCATGTTACCCGGTTACCCTGGGGTCCTCTGAGCTAAGAATGTGGTATTTAGTTCCATTGTCATGTAAAATAAAAAAAATAAACTGCCACCTGCATAGTTGTACGGTTGGTTGCCAGGACAACAGAGGTGTGGTTTGGCTATGATGTTTCGCTGACAATGACCCGCACCTTCCTCTCCCCTCAACCAACCTACTTGACCTGCAGTGGCTTCACACACCTAGGCTGCATCTGAAATGACCCCCTATCCCCTGTATAGTATTCCTTAAAAGGTAGTGCACTGTAAAGGGAATAGGGTGCTATTTCAGACACACACCTCATGTTTTATGACTGACGATCAAATCCAATAATGTTGAATGAATTAAGCTTAAAATATCTTGTATGTTTTTATCCTACAAACGGATCAAATCTGGTGTGGTCCGAACAGCGAACAGCCTTTAAAATATTCTGTAGGAAATAGACTCCTGAGGTTACAAGGTAATCAGTAGAAATCTTTGGTACACACTACAGGGCAAATACAGTCTTGTTGAAGCTTGTCAAACTACATTCTGAATCTATCTTACATAAGCATTTACATACCCCCCCTTCTCAAGTTTGTATAGGTATGATATCTCTGTTTCTTTTCATCACTTGTGTAAAAAAATGTTTTATTTGTCTTTCTGGTTAAGACGAGACGTTTCTGTTGAATGTTGAAGTTGTTCCTCTCTCTACCGCAACTAACTGCCATCTTATTTCGTCACTCGGTGACAATGTGTGTGTCCCAAATGGCACCCTATTCCCTATGAAGTGCGCTACTCAGTAGTGCACTACATAGGGAACAGGTTGCCATTTGGGGCGCACACAAAGACAATGATCCTATATCAGGATCTACAAACCCAACGATGACGCATTAACCCTTTGTGCGACAGACATTTCTCAATAAAGCCGACAAACCTCATAAAAGTATTATTTGCTAGTTGCTTATCCAACACAAGGTAGGGGATTGTTATTTGATCTGCACACCTTACCTGGCATCCAGTATTATTGGCCAAGTTAGGGATTTCTATTTGATCCAGGTTTTATTGATTAGATAAGTAGACCAAATGTAAACAGAAGTGTGTACATAACTGTGTAGTACTTATAATAGCTTCATTATTTGTATTTATTTACAGACAAATCACACAAAATAATACTTAGTCGTTGTTGTAAGTAGAATGTAACAATGTGCAACTCCACCATGCCAGTTGAATTTAAATGTAGTTACAAACCAGGAACTGTAAGGTTGATTGGAAAAACACGAGACTTTGGGTTCCCATATTGAGGTAACACAGAAAGTACAAATAGGACAGAGGTGAATTTACATATGAAGTCTACACATGCGCAAAGGGTTAACGTTAGACTATGGTCTACCTATTGCAGGCCAGCATCTGATATCATTTCTTATCCTCGTTTGCACATTAAGATTTTCTATTATTATTATGTATTTTTTTATGTTTCCAAGTGCCGGTTGTATGTATGTATGTATCATAAGTGAAATATACCGAAAATACACACAGCACATTCAATGAAGTACAGGTACATGTAATGCAAATGTATAAATATAGGTATTTTTTCCCCACGGTCAACGCTTTCATGACTGACTGTTTAAAGAGTTGACAAAAGGTGTGATTGGTGACATAGCTTTGTGTGTGTTCAGTTTTTTTTTACGAGGACTGTTAAACGGAAAATGTCATTAATGACGATGACGTGACGTCAATAAACAATTAACAAATCAAGTGGCATTGTTGTGTCACCTGTGTGTGTGTGTGTGTGTTCATCAACTCTCCTGGGTTGTAGGCAGGTGGCGTGTTATGCCGTGTGTGTGTGTGTGTGTGTGTGTGTGTGTGTTTAGGCCTACTGTCTGCAATCAGTGTAAGAAAGAAAGATGTTTCCCCTTAGCCTGACAACATCCAAAGTCAACAAAGCCATAACATTTTACAACACCGAAGCAGGCTCTCTCTCTCTCTCTCTCTCTCTCTCTCTCTCTCTCTCTCAAAACTCCCCACCTCCCACACACACTCGCCCTTCCCTGTAGGCTACAGAACACCTGTGAAGCTACACCAACTCCAGCATAGACCCATTGACGTGTGAGGCTCAGAGCCCACTGGAGTGTGTCCTACTGGATAGACCTGAAACGGGAGGGAGGTGGTGTAATTGTCCTGGGTTGGTCGTACACACACACAGGAAGGGTGTTCTTTTCTTCACCAGTCACTGCCACAAGGATCCATGGTCTCTCTGAGGAGGGCAACTGGCTGCAGTCATGGAGAAACAAGGAGGAAGTGGATGTAAACGGTAAGCAAGCACAGCCAATGACATCTCTCTGCTTTTCTCAGGACAAACTAACTGACGTGCTAGATAATAGGGTCCAGTTTTACAGCGCTTTACAGTATCAAATCAAATCAAATCAAATCAAATTTATTTTTATATAGCCCTTCGTACATCAGCTGATATTCTCAAAGTGCTGTACAGAAACCCAGCCTAAAACCCCAAACAGCAAGCAAAGCATGTGAAAGAAGCACGGTGGCTAGGAAAAACTCCCTAGGAAAAACTCCCTAGAAAGGCCAAAAACCTAGGAAGAAACCTAGAGAGGAACCAGGCTATGAGGGGTGGCCAGTCCTCTTCTGGCTGTGCAGGGTGGATATTATAACAGAACATGGTCAAAATGTGAAAATGTTCATAAATGACCAGCATGGTCAAATAATAATAATCATAGTAGTTGTCGAGGGTGCAACAAGCACGTCCGGTGAACAGGTCAGGGTTCCATAGCCGCAGGCAGAACAGTTGAAACTGGAGCAGCAGCACGGCCAGGTGGACTGGGGACAGCAAGTATCCAGTTACTAACTAGATCAACTACATGTTACTTCTAGATAATAGGGTCCAGTTTTACAGTGCTTTACAGTAACCAGTTACTAACTAGATCAACTACATGTTACTTCTAGATAATAGGGTCCAGTTTTACAGTGCTTTACAGTAACCAGTTACTAACTAGATCAACTACATGTTACTTCTGTATGTATTTACATGTTAGTAGCTTTAATAGACAGACGCAGTGTCTACTCTAGAACCGAAGCCATAGATTTGAATAGGGTAACATTTCCATAGAATATGTTGACATCAGGCAATTTCTATTGGCCCTAGTCATAAATAGAATGTTTGGCGTTCTCTGAGAAGATTGTCCCAATCTACCCTAAAAGGAGAAGAATACATAGCTGAAGAATGTATGTAATGATGTGGAAAATGTGCAGGTATATACTTAATTTTATATACTTATTATGTACTTATTGAAATACATGAAATTAGCTGTACAGTGTATTAAAGATAGCATCTTTGTCCAGATTGTATTTATACAGCTATTTTTACAGCAGTAGTTGTCACAAAGTGATTTGACAGTAACATGGTCAGTCACTTGAAAGAAGCAAAAATATGCAAATAAGTCCAAATGAAATCGGATCAAATGTTATTTGTCACATGCGCCGAATACACCAGGTGTAGACCTTACCGTGAAATGCTTCCTTACAAGCCCTTAACCAACAATGCAGTTGTAAGAAAATAGAGTTAAGAAAATATTTACTAAATAAACTGAAGTATGTGTATATATATATATATATATATATATATATATATGAAATATATAAGGTACCCCCTGTATATAGCGCCTATATCTATAACTATATCAATGTATGTATGTATATATATATATATATATATATATATATATATAATGATATACAGGGGTACCGTTTCCGAGTCAAGTAAAATACAGTGCATTTTACCGTAGTAGGTCAAAACTTTTAGAAACTTTCTAAAGATAGACAATATTGTTATCTGTTTGACAGCAGTGGAATTTTCTTTTGTCGAACTTTCTTTATTGCAATTGATTATTTTTCAACTATAAAAGTAATGTTTCTTTGCAGGACAATGATTGTCCTGACTTTCAAGAATGTCTGAATTGTTTCGACTTGCTTTTCTTGTTGGCTGGCAAGTTTCACCATCCAATTAATTCAGATCTACAAGAGTGTAAGTTTCACCATGGCACGGACCCAGGGGCGGAAATCCCGGGGGGACACGACCCCCCCCATCCTGGGAAAAATATGATTTGTCCCCCCCAATATATCACTGAAACATAACTATGTAATTTAAATAATATTAATAATACGCAATGAAAGCAATTGTGCTGATTATAGACACTTAATAGCTTGTTTTTAAGTTTAAAAAGATTGCGACCCCCCCCCCCCCACCCTTTGCCTCACAATGGTTTGATCCACTGCCAGTTCCTTAGTTGGCAAGGTAACAGAGGGGTCGTGTCTACTGTCTGAAAGGCACTCAATGAATGTAACTGACGTGAGGTTAATCTAGTCAATCGCGCACACACACTAGCTGAATATGCAGAGCTAGCGCGCAAATATTAACTATTAAGCTAGCTAGTACCTATTCCATTTATGTGGCGTCGTCAAAGATGGAATCTTTGCTATCGTCAATGTATTCCAAGGTCAGCATGCAGATGATGTAAGTTAGTGCTTCAAAGTCCCTGTGATAAGCTTAGCAATGAACTGAAGTCCAAACTGAACAGAACTACACTCTCTTCTACCATTGTCTTAAATATATTTAATGGTCTCGTTGCAAAAGCTAAATTGTCACAAGGGAACTTTTATTTAACCCGGGTAGCAAAGATTATAGCAAACACCACTGAAACTGAATTGGTGCTCGCTAGCTTTGCAAATTCAGCTATTGTTGGAAGCCAGACAATATGAAACAAACT
Organism: Salmo salar; assembly: GCF_965601325.2. Classification (NCBI taxonomy): domain Eukaryota; kingdom Metazoa; phylum Chordata; class Actinopteri; order Salmoniformes; family Salmonidae; genus Salmo; species Salmo salar. The sequence goes on from NC_138292.1 coordinate 67,192,677, forward strand.
ATTAAAATTACAAAAGGTTGCAGCATATGTTGTGTAAATGGTGAACTCATACAGCTGTCAACTCTTGTCATTTTAATCCGTTTCACATTTGCTAGCTACCTTTTAGATCGAAGCCCAAATAGAATGATTGAAGATGATAGAAGCCCATCTCCTACTGTAAATAACCTACACACCGTGTGTGTGTGTAGCCAGCCAGCCAGCCAGCCAGCCAGGTAGAAAAATGGCACAAAAATAAAAGACGGACATCAGAGTATTTTTCAATACACCAAAACGCATAGTAAGAACCCTAGTAGCCTAATATCTGAAAGACTAGTCGAAAAAATGTTCATAAGAAAGAAATTAAATTCTAATGGAAATGTTTCACAATGATATCATTAGGTAGAGCAGGCAACAGATGGCACACAGACAGCAGAGTTGGGGACAGATATGCAGGGACAGACTGGCAGAGACAGGGAGTCTCAGGTAAGTTTGTTGAGTCTTTGTTTGGCAACATTATGAAAGGTTCTCCATTTTTTTGACTTGTAAAAAAGGAACATAATTGGAAAATGCCATGGATACCCCCACTCTCAACTTAAACTGGTGACTGAACTAAGATTTGTTAAAGGCAATGGTATTGCTGTTGTGATTAGTTGTGTAGTTTTGGGTACCGGTAGTTAGGAGTACGGCAAACACCTTATTTCTTTGGTTCCTCAATATACATTTACCATATTACAATGTAGGCTATGTGTTAAAGCACTACTTTTGGTGTCCCCCTCAGGAATTGCTCTTGAGAAAATTTCATGTAATTGTCCCCTCCAAAGTTGATATCAGATTTTCGCCCCTGCACGGACCGTGGCGATACCTGCTGCCCCATATACATAGAATCACTGGTCACTTATTTTTTTTTAAATATTTTTTATTTATTTAACTAGGCAAATCAGTTAAGAACAAATTCTTATTTACAATGATGGCCTACCAAAAGGCAAAAGGCTTCCTGCGGGACTGCTGGGATAAAAAAATATATATGTATATAGGACAAAACACACATCATGACACTAGTCACATTAATAATAATGTTTACATACTGCTTTACTAACTTCACATGCATATACTGTATTATATTCTACTGTATTTTAGTCAATGCCACTCCAACATTGCTCGTCCTAATATTTATATATTTCTTAATTCCATTTTACTTTTAGATTTGTGTGTATTGTTGTGAATTGTTAGAGCTAGGAACACAAGCATTTCTCTACACTCGCAATAACATCTGCTAAATATGTGCATGTGACCAATAACATTTTTTTTTTATTTGACATGAGAATTATTAGAATATGGTAAATATTAGTCAATTTTTGCATTCTATACATGCTGACTTTCGCGGACTATAGGTGGGAAACATAGGTGGGAGGGCATACAGGATATCGACAATGTATTAACGCGCAATTTCTCTAAATGCGTAATCGAAACACTTCAACCACTGTACTACATTTTTATTCAACACCGTACAATTATTTATAGCGAACCAATCCTCTATAACAGTATTTCCCAACCCTGGTTCTCCAGTACACTCACCAGTACACATTTTCGTTCTAGCCCTGGACAAACACGCCTCATTCAACTCATTGAGAGTTTGATGATTAGTTGACAAGTTGAATCAGGTGTGCTTGTCCATGGTTACAATGAAAATGTGCACTGTTGGGGAACTGGAGGTACAGGGTTGGGAACTATATTCTAAGGAATGGTAGAGCCAAGCAACCTAAGCAAATATAGTTTTATGAATGACAGAAGAGACATTTCCCAGCCTGTTCGAGTACCAGTACCAAGTCGATGTGCAAGGGTACGAGATAATTTAGATATGTACATATTGGATAAAGTGACTAGGCAACATTATAGATAATAAACAGTAGCAGCAGCATATTTGATGAGTCAAAAGAGTTAGTGCAAAAAGGGTCAATGCAGATAGTCCGGGTAGCTATTTGGTTAACTACACTACATGGCCAAAAGTATGCGGACACCCTTCAAATTAGTGGATTCGGCTATTTTAGCCACATCCGTTGCTGACAGGTGTAAAAAATTTAGCACCATGCAATCTCCATAGACAAACATTTGCAGTATAATGGCCCATACTCAAGGGCCCAGTGACTTTCAATGTGGCACCGTCATAGGATGCTCACTTTTCAACAGTTCGTCAGATTTTGGCCCTGGTAGAGCTGCCCCGGTCAACTGTAAGTGCTGTTATTGTCAAATGGAAAAGTCTAGGAGCAACAATGGCTCAGCTACGAAGTGGTAGGCCACACAAGCTTACAGAACGGGACTGCCGAGTGCTGAAGCGCGTAGTGGGTAAAAATCGTCTGTCTTCGGTTGCAACACTCACTACCGAGTTCCAAACTGCCTCTGGAAGCAACATCAGCACAATAACTGTTCGCAGGGAGCTTCATGAAATGGGTTTTCACGGTAGAGCCGCCACACACAAGCCTAAGATCACCATGTGCAATGCCAAGCATCGGCTGGAGTTGTGTAAAGCTCTTCGCCATTGGCGGAGTGATGAAGCAGGCTTCACCATCTGGCAGTCCAATGGACGAATCTGGGTTTGGCGGATGCCAAGAGAACGATACCTGCCCCAATGCATAGTGCCAACTGTAACGTTTGTTGGAGGAGGAATATTGGTATGGGGCTGTTTCTCATGGTTCGGGCTAGGCCCCTTAGTTCCAATGAAGGAATATTGTAATGTTACAGCATACAGTGACATTCTATATGATTTTGTGCCTTCCAAGAAGAGTGGAGAAGGTTATAGCAGCAAAGGAGGGACCAACTCCATATAAATGCCCATGATTTTGGAATGAGATGTTCAAGGAGCAGGTGTCCACATACTTTTGGTCATGTAGTGTATTTCATCCAAGTCCTTGTGGTGAGATACCCACTGTAGGTAGAAACAGTTGAGTTGTGTGTGTAGCAGTCTAATGGCTTGGGGGTAGAAGCTGTTCAGGGTCCTTTGGTTTCAGACTTGGTGCATCGGTACCGCTTGCAGTGCGGTAGCAGAGAGAACGGTCTATTTTAACAGAATAGTACTCAGTAGATGGAGTCTTTGACAATTTTTAGGGCCTTCCCCTGTCACCGCCTGAAATAGAGGTCCTGGATGGCAGGGAGCACGCACCAAGCTGTTATTCTCTAAAGTATAGTATGCACCGTGTTGGCATACGCAGGGGATTGAGGACAACCTTATCGCGAATTTGAAGGGCACCATGACAGGGACTGATGCATGCACTTCTGTCTCTTCTCAGTCTGGCAATGCACCATCACCGTTCGTTAGAATGGTATTGCTTTGGCGATACCACACGTGTGACACGCACAGCTGTATACACACACACAACCCACTTGTCTCTACCTATGTACTGTATGTAACCACACGAACTGGTGTAGTACCTACTTCTGAAAAGAAGGAGGAACCAGGTCCTAATACTTATAATAATATGATTATTATGTGCTTAAGGAGAAAGGATTTCATTGTTACTAAAGCCAATTCTAAAGTATAGTTTCACCAGGTCATCTAACTCGGGTAGTATTTCAACAGTGACGTGCACAGCAACAGGCAGCCAGGGAGGCATGCAGTTAACCACATCCCCTATATAAATATAACTGCGACTTTATTCCCAAAATGTTGACTTTAATCTCTAAACTAAAATTGTATTTTATTCTCAAAATATTGCCACTTTATTCTCGAATACATCAACAACCACCACCCATCGCCTCTTCACTTGACCCGAATACTCTTCCATACTAATGAGACCATGTTGATCTACCAATCTGACCTCTATTTTCTTCTTATCCCATTTAGTCAAGTTGTGGTCGAGAGCCCTGTACGACCACTGCGGTCTCTGGTGCGGCCGTGTTTCATCTTCCTCCTCTTCCTGTCCACGGTCATCTTGATCATCCTCTTAGCTTTTCCTGACAGCTCCTTCCAGACAGACTGGTGGGAAAACCTATCACTGTACACATACTACCGTGGATGGACCAAACCCGACCGCCCCCTTGGACCATCCCCAACCACCATTCCCCCAACCACAGTACCAGCCCCACCCTCAACCACTATACGCCCGCTACCAACCAATCACTACCACTTTGGCTACCCTCGTAACTATCACTTCATTGTAGACGAACCGGACAAGTGTAATACCCAGACCCCGTTCCTGGTGCTGATAGTCCCCGTGGTGCCCGGTAACCTGGCTGCCCGGGATGCCATCCGCAGGACGTGGGGTAATGAGACCCTGGTGCAGGGGAAGAAGGTACAGACACTATTCATGCTAGGACTTCCTGGAGGACCAGATGCTCAGAAGCTGCAGGAGAAGGTTGGTCTTGATTGTTTTAGCTTTTTTTTAGTGTTGTTTATTTTTTTTAAGTGTGTTGGGGTTGTTAATATTTAAAAAGAGTTTGATTTGATTTTGATTTGATTTTGATTTTAGCTGACCTAACTTTGACTTTGACTCAACTTTGTCTTGACTCTTGACTTTGATTTGAAGGTGAACCAGGAGAGCCAGGTGCATCATGATCTACTCCAGAGCAACTTCCTGGACTCCTACCTCAACCTCACCATTAAGACCATGGTGATTATGGACTGGCTGGCCACCCACTGCACCAATGCCACCTACGCCATGAAGATCGACTCAGACATGTTCCTCAACGTAGAGAACCTGATGACTATGTTGTTGAGACCGGACATCCCCAAGGTGAACTTTATTTTTATTTTATTTTATTCAACCCAACCTCCACCTCTTTGGGGGACAACTTTATTACTATAACAGTCTCTGTCTGTCTGTCTGTCTGTCTGTCTGTCTGTCTGTCTGTCTGTCTGTCTGTCTGTCTGTCTGTCTGTCTGTCTGTCTGTCTGTCTGTCTGTCTGTCTGTCTGTCTGTCTGTCTGTCTGTCTGTCTGTCTGTCTGTCTGTCTGTCTGTCTGTCTGTCTATTTCATTTACTAAGTTACAGTTTATTATTTTTTTCTCCTTCTAAATCTTTAATAATTCCATACAAAGATTAAATTCCTTTCCTATTTCCCAAGGTGAACTACCTGACGGGGATGCTGATGTGGAATCGACCAGTCATCCGGAACCCCAACTCCAAATGGTATGTTCCGGTAGAGATGTTAGCCGACAACCGCTACCCGACCTACACACTTGGCATGGGATACGTCTTCTCCAACGACCTGCCGGTGAGGTTCGTGGAGGTATCCAAGGACATCAAGCTTTTTAATATAGAAGACGCCTATGTTGGCGCCTGTATGAAGAAACTGGGCCTCTCGCCCACAAACTCACCAGATCCTTGGCAATGGAAGGCCTATCTCGGCAAGTACAATCGCTGTGAATTTTCCAAAGTCATCACCTATATTGTGATCCGCTCGTCCCAGATAGTGGACTACTGGATGGACCTGAAGAAGACACCTGGTTCACCCTGTCCCTAGACACTGATTTAGGGTCAATTTTGGATTTTTTCATCCTAATGGTAGAGTCTAAGTCTTTAGGTATCCAATATACCTGTATATTTTCATGAAAAAACACTGCTGTAGGTCTGCCACCTTCCACCTCAGATGCGGAAGGCTGACATTGGCGGATGTGGTGGATTGAGACGCAGCCCATCCAATAAAACGGTTATCTCTAGCTTAAACAGACAGATTCTGATGGGATTTTTTTTAATTGTGTTTATTCAATTTCCGTGCGGACATTGACTCTAGTACTAGTACTAAGATTCAGGGAGTGTATCAGTGTCTGAGGGGCATCTTATGTAAGGCGGCAGATAGCTGAGCAGTTAGATTGTTGTGCCAGTAACTGAAAGGTTGCTAGTTCAAATCCCCTAACAGGTGGCTCATAATAATGGCTGGAATTAAGTAAATGGAATTGTATCAACCACATGGAAACAATGTGTTTGATACCATTCCATTTATTCTGTTCCAGCCATATGAGCCTGTCCTCCCCAATTAAGGTGCAACCAGCCACCTGTGCTAGGAATATGATGGCGTGTGTGTCTATGTTCTTTATTCTTAATGACATCATCGCTGTGACAATATGAGCAAAGATGATATCATACATTTAAAGCACTTATAGATTATTTATGTTATGAAAAGCACAATAAAAGTTTAATAAATCATTTTTATTATTACTGTCATAAATCATTGACATGGTGAATGTATTGCAGTTGACAACAGGGATCTTTAAAAAAAAAAGAGAGACAGTTTAACTTGTCTCGAAGAAGAAAGGCTCTGTCCGAAGTGTTGACAATAAAGGCATCTTTATACTCTGCTCTCATGTCTTGGTTTCTCTTGTTCTACCAAATAAACTACCTGATGGAAGGAAAGTGTTTACATCCCAAATGGCACCCTATTTCCTATATAGTGTACTACTACCCATAGGGCTCTGGTCAAAAATAGGGAACTATATAGGGAATAGGGTGCAATTTGGAACAGAAAAAGTGCTTGTGGTGAGAGAAAATGATGAAGAGTAAGAGGTGAAGAGGAAACAAATACCATTGCTGAGAGTCTTTCAACTCGTCAGGAAGACAGGCAGGCAGTATAGGACCTAATTTATATTCTTAGACGTTGCCGACTCCTGCCAGATCTTACATAGGTATTTTAAGTATCAGCTAACCACATGTTATAGCAATTTGTCAGTCGATGAAGTGGCATGCATCCAGTGGTTGTTGCGTCGCCTCGCCTTTTGTGGAGCACACCCTAGGTCTGTCAGACATCTCTCTCTGCTTGGTATTGTTAGGTCACAATACACCAGACCACCCAGAACTAATGCCACGTTCAAGTGCTAGTTGGAACTAGGAAACGCTGACATTTCAGACGTGCTAACTAATAGTTGTAGTTAAACACGTGCCGCGTGTCAACAAGTCAGACATTTCTGAGTGTCCTAGTTTCGTGTAGCACGTGAACGCGGCAACATTCAGCGTGGCGCAATCATTACACAGATGATTACCGTTTACGCCAACGAAAAAAACGCAAACAAGAGTTTCTATTGAACGAATTCATGTAGGTCCCTCCCTGTTTCGTTCCGTTTGCTTCCGTTTGTTTCCTAAATGGTAAACGGTTTTCGTAATGAACACACCCCAGCCTTAAGCCTCTTGTCCACCAGATTGCTTTCCAGCGGAAGTCATTCTTTGTCAATGGAGCAGTCCGCAACGTTGAGTTGGGGATGCTGCACTAGGCTGCGGTGCGTTCTGTGTACCGCATGCGTTCAATATTTTCAACTTGTGCGTTGCTTTACCGTGCGGTGGTACAAACAGAAGTTCATAAACAGTCAAGCAAGTTAGCTAGCTATCTAACTACAAAGATAACCACTTTGTTAGATACACTACATTACCAAAAGTATGTGGACACCTGCTCGTCGAACGTCTCATTCCAAAATCATGGGTATTAATATGGAGTCGGTCCCCCCTTTGCTGATATAACAGACTACACTCTTCTGGGAAGGCTTTCAACTAGATGTTGGAACATAGCTGTGGGGACTTGCTAATATTCAGCCACAAGAGCATTAGAGGTTGGGGACTGATGTTGGGCGATTAGGCTTGGCTCGCAGTCGCCGTTCCAATTCATCCCAAAGGTGTTCGATGGGGTTGACGTCAGGGCTCTTTCCAGGCCAGTCAAGTTCTTCCATACCGAACTCGACAAACCATTTCTGTTTGGACCTCGCTTTGTGCACCGGGACAATGTCATGCTGAAACAGGAAAGGGCCTTCTCCAAATTGTTGCCACAAAGTTGGAAGCACAGAATCGTCTAGAATGTCATTGCATACTGTAGTGTTAAGATTTCCCTTCACTGGAACTAAGGGGCCTAGCCTGAACCATGAAACACACAGCATTATTCCTCCTCCATCAAACTTTACAGTTGGCACTATGCATGGGGGCAGGTAGCGTTCTCCTGGCGTCCGCCAAACCCAGATTCGTCCATCGGACTGCCAGATAGTGAAGCGTGATTCATCACTCCAGAGAACGTGTTCGAATCGCTCCAGAGTCCAATGGCGGCAAGCTTTACACCACTCCAGCCGACGCTTGGCATTGCACATGGTGATCTTAGGCTTGTGTGAGGCAGCTTGACCATGGAAACCCATTTCATGAACCTCCCGACGAACAGTTATTGTGCTGACGTTGCTTCCAGAGGCAGTTTGGAACTTAGTAGTGAATGTTGCAACCGAGGACAGACGATTTTAACACGTACATGCTTCTGCACTCGGCGGTCCCGTTCTGTGAGCTTGTGTGGCCTACCACTTTGCGGCTGAGCCGTTGTTGCTCCAATATATTTCTATTTCACAATTACAGCACTTACAGTTGACTTGTTGGAAAGGTGGCATCCAATGACGGTGCCACTTTGAAAGTCACTGAGCTCTTCAGTAAGGCTATTCTACTGCCAATGTTTGTCTATGGCGATTGCATGGCCGTGTGCTCGATTTTATATACGTCATTAACGGGTGTGGCTGAAATGGCTGGATCCACTAATTGGAAGGGATGTCCACTTACTTTTGTATTTATAGTGTATATCCAAATGGACATTAGTATTCACATTAAGGGCCTGTTACAATACATACATCATGACGGATTTTATGAATATCCACGTTGTTAGATCAGATTTGTTGAACGTGCACCAATCCGGAGTCCTTCTATCCCCCACGGTCTGTGTTCCATTGACCTCTTTGCCACATTTATAGAACATACATGTTTTTCTGTGATGCAACGTGTCAGCTATATACAATACATTTCTATCTGGAACTTTATAGAATGCTAAAATGTAAATATATGACGTAGAACAGATACACTTTTTAGTCAGGGCAATCGTTTCAGCTCAACACAATACATTTATATCTGTCAGTGGTGGCCTCTCCTGACCTGTAGCCAGGTATGCAGCTGGCTGAGCGTGCGGTGTGTGGGAGGGGCTGTGGAGAATAAAAAACAAAAGGCACCCAACCTACAGTGGCTCCTCCTCTACCTGTGGGCGGCCATTTTTTCGCTCACCGTCGTCAACGTACCTTGAGGAAGGAGAAAGAAGACGTCAACCAGGTGCTAATCCCGTTGAGAGCCATGAGCCGGATTTGATACCAAGAGACAACATGAGGTATGTGTCAATTAAAGCTGGAGTTTGTTTGTAGACATTGCGCTATTTTTTTTTGAGGGTGTGTTAGTTATATTTCACACTATCGCGATCCAGTCAACAGGGATTACGATTACACTGAACGTCATCAAATATAGTTTGCCGGTTCTAGAGTAGGTTACTGGATGTGTGCAAACTTTAGTTCCAGCCTATGCCAGCCCAGCGCTAACACGCCTTAGTCAAATAAACCGACTGAAGACATAATGATGACAGGTGTTTTAGTGCTGGGGTGTAACAACATCCAGCACACCTAGTAACTAGAGCGGTGTTGGATATCCATGGTCTAGGGGTGGGCAACTCCAGTCCTCGAGGGCCTGATTGGTGTCACAGTTTTGCCCCAGCTAACACTCCAACTCCATAATCACCTAATCATGATATTCAGTTTAGAATGCAATTTGATTAATCAGCTGTGTTTGCTAGGGATGGAGTTGCCCACCCCAATCAGGCCCTGGAGGACTGGAGTTGCCCACCCCTGGACTTCAAACACTTGTTTGTCTTTATACGATTTCATTATTTATGTGATTGTCAGACAGCCAAGGAATAGTTATTGTAGTCTAACTACACCACCAGCATACCAGACGCAATAGTCTTCGTAACAAACTCATGTACAAAGGGCAAAGCAAACCGTGGTTATGCAATATAGCCTACTCTTGGTGCTTTCAAGACCCCTGATAACATGACGCTGCTGCAACAGATGTCGCGTTCAAAACAACTGGGAACTCGGAAAAAAAGAAACGAGCACAGCAAACAAGAAATATAAATCACCAATATATTGTTTTTAAGATATTTTTAATTGATATCTCATATACTATACCTCTATAAGACCAAGTGATATGTGCACATATGGTTTGCACATATCACTTGGTCTTATACAGTATATGAGCGATCAATAAAAAATATTAATATTCATCTTAACAATATATTCATGATTTATATTTCTTGTTTGCTGTGTAAGGGGTGATTTCAAGAAATGTTTATACATTCAAATGGTACTTCTGTACAACAGTGTGGCAAGAACCATTGACCTATGAACCATTGACCCCTCTCACTCTTTCTATCCTTTCTCTCTTCATCAGCCCAGCTCTGATGCAATCATGTACAGCCCTTTCCGGAAGCCTGTATAGAAGACCCTGTTTTTTATTCATCCTGGTGGCAGTGGCTGTCTCAGTGACCTACACCACCTTCGCCTTGAATTGGTGGAACGACCCACAGGGACCCTCGGTAATCAATCACACTGGAAAGGCTCCTGATGATGACAGGACTAATCACACTGGAAAGACTCCTGATGATGATCAGGTGAACACACGTGTCTTGACCAATCGGAATGGTGTCCAATGGGAGGATCCCGGGCGGTACCACGTGGCATACCCACGGGGGTACAAATTCGTAATGGATGAGCCGGAGAAGTGTCGGAACGGGAATCAGGCCCCGTTCCTGGTGCTGATGGCCCCCGTGGCACCTGGTAACCCTACTGGAAATTTCACACAAGATTAACACATTCTGTTTTCAATTCTAACATGATCCATTGCATGTGAAGTGACTTGATAACCTGTTTCCAATACATTTTGAATGTATTTAGGAACTAAAAATGCAATACAAACTAGCTTTTTTTCAAGTGTTTGTGAAAGCCGACGAAGAAATTGTTACAGTAAAATGTGTTATTGTGTAATTATTGTATTTTTAACATGTACATTTCTGGTAGGTAATCTGGCCTCCCGGGACGCCATCCGCAGGACGTGGGGTAATGAGACCCTGGTGCAGGGGAAGAAGGTACAGACACTATTCATGCTAGGACTTCCTGGAGGACCAGATGCTCAGAAGCTGCAGGAGAAGGTTGGTCTTGATTGTTTTAGCTTTTTTTTGTTTGTTTTAAGTGTGTTGGGGTTGTTATTATTTAAATAGTTTGATTTGAGTTGATTTTGATCTGATTTGAAGGTGAACCAGGAGAGCCGGGCGCACCACGACCTCCTCCAGAGCGACTTCATGGACACCTACCATAACCTGACCATCAAGACCATGCTGATCCTCGAGTGGCTCGTCTCGCGGTGCCCCGAGGCCTCCTACGCCATGAAGATTGACTCAGACGTGTTCCTCAACGTCCAGAACCTTGTCTCCATGCTGGTCAACCCTGACACTCCCAAACAGAACTACATGACCGGTCTAGTCTGGTGGCACAGCCCGGTACTGAGAAACCCAGACGATAAGTTCTTCCTGCCTTATGAGGTGATGGCCGAGTCGGAGTATCCCCCGTACCCTCTGGGGTTTGGCTACATCATGTCCATGGACCTCCCCAAGAAGATCCTGGGGGTCTCTCCACAGATCAAGGTATGTTGATTTTCTGTATTTTGCCAAACAAATGTTCCTATGTATGGGACTTAAAGTATAATTTTTTTTCTTTATTTCTCTCATTCATTGGTAGCACTTATGTGGCATTCATAAAGCCATTCATTATTTAATTAATCCAGTCATTCATCCATTAATTAAGTAATCTCATTCAAGCCCATCTACATCGAGGATGCCTACCTGGGGATGTGTCTGAAGCGGCTGGGCATCTCCCCCACCGATCCTCCCAGCAAGTCTCTCTTTGATGTCAACCCCATCTACAGCTACGGACGCTGCAAACTGTCCACTGTGGTTGCCGTGATGACGACCAGAGTGAGCCAGCTGCTGAGGTACTGGCAGGACTACACAAGGCCCGGCCCGCCGTGCTGAGAGGGTAATCACCAAAGCAACCATTGCTTCTTCCTGTTTGGAAATGAACATGAAGACATTTCCTGTATGTTTCCCTTCCTGGAAATGTTGAATTAAAACTTTGGGTAAGAGACATTAGCTCTTGCATAAGAGACATCCGTTCAGTCTTGTTGGGAGATCCATAGGTTGTTTGGCATTTTGCTAATGTGTGCCTCAACCCCTCCATTTACACTGACTGTGGTGCATTGAAGGTGGATAGGTTTTGGAGAGGTCTTATTGGGCCTGTCTCAATACCTTTCAACTGTCACATGCTTCAACAAAAAGAGCCCAAGCTGCATATTTGTATAATACCTTAGAGCCTTAAGACGACTGTATCCTATCAGATCCGTGCTAGCCGACACCCGCATGGTGGTTGTATTGGTAGTGTCGGAGGTGGCACTGTCAAATCCACAAGCGGCTCCCGGCGTTATACCTAAAGTGGACATTGCCATTGGCTGCAAGGAGTTGCACAAGGGAAATCCCATGCAGCCTTGTTTCCAAGTTTGTCAACACTTTACTTGACACCAGCATCATAACACAATCATAACCATGTCATAACAGCTGATGTAACTTGTTATAATATGGTCATAACAATGTCATGACACATAGTTAGACCTGTTGTGACATATTGTGCTATTTTATAGCTGGTTATGACACCTACATTAGTGTCAACATACCACACAAGGCAATAGCCTACATGTCAACAGTATGTTTATGTTATATACACTACCGTTCAGAAGAAATGTCCTTGTTTTGGGATTTTTTATTTTTTTTGTCCATTAAAATAACATCAAATTGGATCAGAAATACAGTGTAGACATTGTTAATGTTGTACATTTTATTTGACCTTTTATTTAACTAGGCAAGTCAGTTAAAAACATTGTTATTTTCAGTGACGGCCTAGGATCAGTAATTTACGTAACAACAGAATGCGGCGCAGCAAGCGACTGAAGAGACAAACAATTTGCTAGTTACAGCATCAGCACATGCTCTGGAAAGACAGCAGAGAGTAGAAAGGCAGTTACAGCAGCGCATCCCCTGAACAAGGTAACGTTAGGTGAGAAGCCTGACCACGGAGATGGGGGTGATGAAGTGTACTTAATGAGCTTTAACCGAAAAACAACTGGCATTTGGAAAGTTTGAGGTGAGGGAGAAAGTGTGGCAGAACAAGTATTAGCATTGTTCAGTATCTTGCTAGCTGGATCGAATTCTCCGTTAGCTAGCCAAAGACATTTTGAGCAACATTAGCCAACTCATCTGATCAAATAATTGAGTTTAGGGTGTGAATTGGCTTGCTAATAAAGCCAGACAGCTAACGTTACAACTTCAGATGAACTAATATTACTAACCTAACCAATTCGCTGTAGTTTTAACTGGTATACGACTCCTTGCTGTTCAAGTTATAACGCGTTAGTTGCTTACTCGACCCTGGCAATCTGTGTGAAATGTTAACAGATAGTGGTTAGTTCATTAACTAGTTAACTAATGTTTTCCCTCTACAGTATGTGGTTAATTTTCAGAACGAGAGAATTAGGTGAAAATGAGGCGTTGCTTGTTAAACAAGTGGATTCAGGGATCAATTGTAGCTGGAGCTGGGCCTGGCTTATGCTGGATGCCACTATAGAGGTGAAAGGAACACCACACAGGAACACTCTTTCCACTTTTGCTGGCACATTGTGGAACAGATGTCCACAGGCAGAAGGTGTATGGTGTGCAGTGTAGCCCAGAGGTATTGTTTTGGTTGTGTTGAACTTGACAGTAACTGTGAGGGGAGGGGGTTATACTTTCTTTTTTTACTCAGTGAATGTTATTTTTGTGCACATGTAGCCTTGTGCACTTGCTCGCTTGTGCACTTGATCGATGTCTATAGTGGCCACTATAATAGAGCAAAAAATATAATTCCTGTTTGTTTCATTCTATTTCTACTTTAAGATGTTTTTTTCCCCAAGTGCAATATTTAGATGTGTGTGTGTGTGTGGTCACAAGCGTTCTATTATAAACGCTGCCATGGCTAACTGCAATATTAGTGTATTGTATTTTCTCAAGACTTGAGTGTCATTTGCAGTAAAGTCTAGGCAACAAATAACATTGGATTGCCTTCTTAACCTAATTCACAGCTGAGAATTAGGTAAACATTAACCACTTTATTTTACACACAGACGGATTATGTAGATCATATTCTTTGTTGTTTAATTAGTTAAAACCTGCATTTCCCCCTAGCAGGGATTTGTTTTGCATGTTTCAGTGCCCCCCCAAAAAAGTACATTAGTGTCTAGTTTGAGAAACAGATGCCTCACAAGTCCTCAACTGGCAGCTTCATTAAATACTACCCGCAAAACACCAGTCTCAACGTCAACAGTGAAGAGGAGACTCCGGGATGCTGGCCTTCTAGGCCAGCCATCGGGGTCTTACGATATTTCCACTTCTTTTTGCCACATATTCAATTTAAACCTACATCAAAGTGTGTGCCCTCAGTCCTGGAGGGAATCTAGCCTGTTTCCAACCCTTAGTAAACTTCTGGAAAAAATTGTTTGATCAGATACAATGCTATTTCACAGTAAGAAATTGAAAACAGATTTTCAACACGCTTATAGGGAAGGACACTCAACAAGCACAGCACTTACACAAATGACTGATGATTCGCTGGAAGAAATTGATGATACAATTATTGTGGGGGCTGTCTTGTTAGACTTCAGTGCAGCTTTTGACATTATCGATCTTAGTCTGCTGCTGGAAAAACGTATGTGTTATGGCTTTACACCCCCTGCTATAATGTGGATAAAGAGTTACTTGTCTAACAGAACACAGAGGGTGTTCTTTAATGGAAGCCTCTAAAACATAATCCAGGTAGAATCAGGAATTCCCCAGGGTAGCTGTTTAGGCCCCTTACTTTTTTCAATCTTTTTCTAACGACATGCCACTGACTTTGAGTAAAGCCTGTGTCTATGTATGCGTATGACTCAACACTATATACGTCAGCTACTACAGCAACTGAAAAGACTGCAATACTTACCAAAGAGCTACAGTTAGTTTCGGGAATGGGTAGCAAGGAATAAGTTAGTCCTACATATTTCCAAAACTAAAAGCATTGTATTTGGGACAAATCATTCACTAAACCCTAGACCTCAACTAAATCATGCCTGGAAGTTGAGGTGACTAAACTGCTTGGACTAACCCTGGATTGTAAACTGTCATAGTCAAAACATATTGATACAACAGTAGCTAAGATGGGGAGAAGTATGTCTATAATAAAGTGATACTCTGCTCTCAATAACACTTTCAACAAGGCAGGTCCTACAGGCCCTAGTTTTGTCACCTAGACTACTGTTCAGTAATGTGGTCAGGTGCCACAAGGAGGGACTTAAGAAAATTGCAGTTGGCTCAGAACAGGGAGCACGGCTGGCCCTTAAACGTACATGGAGAGCTAACATTAAATACATTCATGTCAATCTCTTATGGCTCAAAGTGGCGGAGAGATTGACTTCATCACTACTTGTTTTCATAAGAGGGGCGTGCTGAATGTACTGAGCTGTCTGTTTAAAATACTTGCACACAGCTTGCATACCAATGCATACCCCACAAGACAAGCCACCAGAGGTCTCTTCACAATCCCCAAGTCATGATGTTCCACTGGATATCATAAGGTGAATGCACCAATTTGTAAGTCGCTCTGGATAAGAGCGTCTGCTAAATGACGTAAATGTAAATGAACAGACTATGGGAGGCGTACAGTACTACATAGAGCCATGACTACATGGAACTATTTTCCACATCAGGTAACTGATGCAAACAGTAGAATCAGATTTAAAAAGCAGGTAAAAATACACCTTATGGAACAGCGGGGACTGTGAAGACACACGCAAAGGCACAGACACACGCATACGCACACATTGTGATATTGTTATATGGTGGTATTATACATTTTGTATTGTTTCCGCAATACAATTGGTATTGGTAGGTTGTGCGTTTGTGTCCCAGAGGATACATTTTGACCATTCTATTTTGTATATAGTTTGTATGTGTGTGCTGTTTTTCATTTATTAGGTGGGTCTTAAAAGGTTATTTGGGTTTGTTGGCTATCATTGAGTGGGAAAGGGAGTGTGTGTGTGACGTCTACTAGTGTGTGTGTGTGTGTGTGTGTGTGACGTGTACTGCAATCGTCTTGCAACACCGGGGTCGAGAACGCGCTCTCAAACTTCCAAGGAAGAAGTCGTTGCCCTCATCCGTCAGATGCACGCCATCCATATGGTATAGTATAGCCATCAGATCCGACCCGCTTGCTCACAGCTTCACTAGGGTCGGACAGCATTCCTGTGTATATTAAGACAACATGATGCAGGCATGAGAAATGCGTTGTACTCCAGCTCTGCGTATATGAGTACTGGCGCAGTAAGTAGGCTGGATAACCAAGAAGCCATAACTACTGGTATTACGCTACTGGCTGACATTGAACATTCTCAGGGTATTGTTCCCGATTTCAATATTCTTTAATGATATATTGTGTGAGATGTACAGTACCAGTTGAAAGTTTGGACACACCTACACATTGAAGGGTTTTTCTTTATTTCTACCATTTTCTACATTGTAGAATACTAGTGAAGACATAAACTATGAAATAACACATATAGAATGATGTAGTAACCAAAAAAGTGTTAAACAAATCTAAATATATTTGAGAATCTTCAGTAGCCACCCTTTGCCTTGATGACAGCTTTACACACTCTTGGCATTCTCTCAACCAGCTTCATGAGGTAGTCACCTGGAATGCATTTTAATTAACAGGTGTGCCTTGTTAAAAGTTAATTTGTGGTATTTCTTTCTTTCTTAATGTGTTTGAGCCAATCAGTTGTGTTGTGACAAGGTAGGGGTGGTAAACAGAAGATAGTCCTATTTGGTAAAATATCAAGTCTATATTATGTCAAGAACATCTCAAGTAAACAAAGAGAAACAACAGTCCATCATTACTTTAAGACATGAAGGTCAGTCAATACAGAACATTTCAAGGACTTTGAAGTTTCTTTAAGTGCAGTCGCAAAAACCATCAAGCGCTATGATGAAACTGGCTCTCATGAGGACTGCCACAGGAAAGGAAGACCCATAGTTACCTCTGCTACAGAGGATAAGTTCATTAGCGTTAACTGCACCTCCAGATTGCAGCCCAAATAAATGCTTCAGAGTTCAAGTAACAGACACATCTCAACATCAACTATTCAGAGGAGACTGCATGAATCAGACCTTCATGGTCGAATTGCTGCAAAGAAAGCACTACTAAAGGACACCAATAAGAAGAGACTTGCTTGGGCCAAGAAACATGAGCAATGGCCATTAGACCGGTGGAAATCTGACCTTTGGTCTGATGAGTCCAAATTTGAGATTTTTGGTTCCAACCGCCGTGTCTTTGTGAGACGCAGAGTAGGTGAACGGATGATCGCTGCATGTGTGGTTCCCACCGTGAAGCATTTAGGAGGAGGTGTGATGGTGTGGGGGTGCTTTGCTGGTGTCACTGTCTGATTTATTTAGAATTCAAGGCACACTGAACCAGCATGGCTACCACAGCATTATGCAGCGATATGCCATCCCATCTGGTTTGCGCTTAGTGGGACATCATTTGTTTTTCAACAGGACAATGACCCAACACACCTCCAGGCTGTGTAAGGGCTATTTGACCAAGAAGGAGAGTGATGGAGTGCTGCATCAGATGACCTGGCCTCCACAATCACCTGACCTCAAGTCAATTGAGATGGTTTGGTATGAGTTGGACCACAGAGTGAAGGGAAAGCAGCCAACAAGTGCTCAGCATATGTGTGAACTCCTTCAAAACTATTGGAAAAGTGTTCCAGGTGAAGCTGGTTGAGAGTGCCAAGAGTGTGCAAAGCTTTCACGGCAAAGGGTGGCTACTTTGAAGAATCTCAAATATAAAATATATTTTGATTTGTTTAACACTTTTTTGGTTACTACATGATTCCATATGTGTTATTTAATAGTTTTGATGTTTTCACTATTATTCTACAATGTTGAAAATAGTAAAAATAAAGAAAAACCCTTGAATGAGTAGGTGTGTCCAAACTTTTGACTGGTACTGTACTTAAGGTGTATTTGTTTAGGAACCAAATGTGGGGTATCATGCTATGCTACACTCATAGATAAAAAGTTGCTATCCAGAACCTAAAAGGGTTCTTAGGCTGTCCACACAGGAGAATGCTTGAATAACCCTTTTTGGTTCCAGGTAGAGCCCTTTCGACAGAGTTCTACATGGGTTCTTCTACCAGAAACCAAAATGGTTCTCCTATGGAGACAGCCAAATAACCCTTTAGGGACGCTTTTTTCTAAGAGTGTCATTTTTACAGTAAAATAATAAAAGGAAGGAATAACATGTTTTCATATTTTGTGCTGTATTCCAGAGGTATTCAACTCTTACCCTATGAGGTCCGGAGCCTGCTGGTTTTCTGTTCTACTTGATAATGAACTGCACCCACCTGGTGTCCCAGGTCTAAATCAGTCCCTGATCCGAGGGGAAGAATGGGGAAAAAAACTGTTGAACTGGCCTCCAGGTCCAGAGTGTAGTTTGAAGGCTGTATACTCTGGATTCTGATACGTTATTGTGAAGGGAAAGTGCACCACCTAAAGGTAGCTGCCTGTCTTCATTATGCTGTTTGATTCATTGTAAACACATTTACGAAGCATTTGTAACAGTGTAGTTTGGACCTCTTCTGTTTCAAATAGTGCTGTCTACTCCAATCTCCTCATCCATGATCCATCCACTGACAAATTCTGGAATGTTGACATATTAGCCTGTGTTGGATGCAGTGGAGGCTGGTGAGCGAGAAATATGGAGGGCATGCTCATTGTAATCCCTGGGATGGAATGACTGGAACAGTATGCAAACGCATGCAATTTAAAGTTAATAAATGATCATTAGCCTATTATATAATTATATTATGTATTGAACCTCTCCTCACCATTTCTCCACTACCAGCCTCAACTGAATGGATGTCTGTGAGTTTGTGAGTTTGAATGGTTGTTCCATTAACTTCATTGGCTTGTTATTTAATCATACTACCACCAGGGGATGCCCAAACATCAGGTATAGTGAAGAAGACAGAGTACAGACATTACACACATGGGGCAGTAGTATGCTTTAACTTCATCTACCAGTGTGACCACAACATAGACATTTAACATACATGTCCGTATATGGCATATATTTGGAAAGGAGGGGGGGGGGGGATGTGGAACCTACAGTAGACCATTTTAGAGTGGGAGAGACGGGAGAGATGGGGGTGGAGGAGAAGAAAGGGGGATATCTAGTCAGTTGTACAACTGAATACATTCAACTGAAAATGTGTCTCGCGTTTAACCCAACTCCTCTGAATCAGAGAGGTGCGGGGGCTGCCTTAATCGACGTCATCGGCACCTGGGGAGCAGTTGTTGTTGGGAGTTAGGGCAGAACGGCAGATTTATCCACCTTGCCTGCTCAGGGATTAGAAGTGTCCCAACCCTCCTAACCTCTAGGGTCCCTGCTGCATGAGGAGAGGCGCGTAGAGGAGAGAGACCGAGGGGTTGAGGTGTCGTACATAGTTACAGTTTACGATCACACACACACACACATTCTCAATCAACTTCAGATAAAGACTAAGCCAGACCAATAAGTGGTAAAGCCAACGGCTCTGCTCTGCTCTGCTCTCCTGTCAACATCTTCACACACTGATCTAAGGTCAGTTTGTAAGGTTTTCTGTCAATGGTAAGTTTGCAATTTGAGGGAGCAATCAGTTCCTAAGGGATCGTTCAAATAATACTCCAAAGGGATCCATCTCATTCCTTAATCCTATGTCTCTAAAGTCTGATCTAAAGTCAGTTTTGAGAAGTTGCCTGCTGATGGTTAGGATTTGAGGAAGCTGATCCTAGATCTGTGCATAATGGGGCCTTCTAGCAACAAGCGCCATGTCATTCTTCTCTCCCATTATCTATCACCTTGCTGCCATCTAGAGACTATGGCAGGGAATTGATCGAATTGAGCCTGTATACTGTAAAGCTATTGATCATGACAGACCATGGGACTATCTGAGCCTGTATACTGTAAAGCTATTGATCATGATAGACCATGGGACTATCTGAGCCTGTATACTGTAAAGCTATTGATCATGATAGACCATGGGACTATCTGAGCCTGTATACTGTAAAGCTATTGATCATGATACACCACAATACTATCTGAGCCTGTATACTGTAAAGCTATTGATCCCTGACCTGTTCACCGGACGTGCTACCTTGTCTACCGCACCTGATGTCTCGACCTCTGAATGACCCTGCTGGTCATCTGTGAATGTTTGAACATCTTGAAGAACAATCTGGCCTTAATGACCATGCACCATCTCCACATGGCACAGCCAGAAGAGGCCTGGCCACCCCTCAGAGCCTGGTTTCTTTCTAGGTTCCTGCCTTTCTAGGGAGTTTTTCCTAGCCACCGTGCTTCTACATCTGCTTTGCTTGCTGTTTGAGGTTTTAGGCTGGGTTTCTGTATAGCACTTTGTGACATCAGCTGATGTAAAAAGGGCTTTATATATACACATTTGATTGATTTGATCATGATAGACCATGGTACTATCTGAGCCTGTATACTGTAAAGATATTGATCATGTAGACCACGGTACTATCTGAGCCTGTATACTGTAAAGATATTGATCATGTAGACCACAGTACTATCTGAGCCTGTATACTGTAAAGATATTGATCATGTAGACCACAGTACTATCTGAGCCTGTATACTGTAAAGATATTGATCATGTAGACCACAGTACTATCTGAGCCTGTATACTGTAAAGATATTGATCATGTAGACCACAGTACTATCTGAGCCTGTATACTGTAAAGATATTGATCATGTAGACCACAGTACTATCTGAGCCTGTATACTGTAAAGATATTGATCATGTAGACCACAGTACTATCTGAGCCTGTATACTGTAAAGATATTGATCATGTAGACCACAGTACTATCTGAGCCTGTATACTGTAAAGATATTGTAGTTTCTGAGGGAGAGTTGACTGTATCAGTGGCCTGGTTTATATTCTGTCTCCTCTCTGTCTTTCTATCGGTCTGTATCCCCCTTTCTCTCTTTCTCTCTCTTTTTCCCCCATCTATTGTATCCCTCCCTGTGTATCTCTCCAACTCTCTTCTTCCCTCCCTCTTAAAAAGAAACTTGATCTCTGTTGTCTCTCCCTGCTGCTGTCGTCTCCTCCTCTACTCCCTCTCGGTGGTGTGTAGTTGGGACCTGCCTGCCTTTCTGTCTGTCTGCCAGCCTCTACTATTCCCACTTCTCCCCAGTGTGTCTATCTGCTAACCCTTAATCAGCCTGGACAGTATTCATGGTATGGGCTTGGTCGGTGTGTGTGTGTGTGTGTGTATGAGGGGTTGGGGGAGTTGTGTGTGTGTGTATTATTTTTTGATACACGCACAGAGCCCTATGGTTCTCCTATCTTCTGATCTGTCTCCCACCTTCCACCAGCTCATGTCAAACAGTCTCTCTTTCTCTCTCTCACTGCCTCCCTGTCTCTCTCTCTCTCTGTCTCTCTCTCGCTGCCTCCCTGTCTCTCTCTCTCTCTCTGTCTCTCTCTCGCTGCCTGCCTGTCTCTCTGTCGCTGTCTCTCTCTGGCTGCCTCCCTGTCTCTCTGTCTCTGTCTCTCTCTGGCTGCCTCCCTGTGTCTCTCTCTCTCTCTCTCTCTCTTGCTGCCTCCCTGTCTCTCTCTCTCTGCCTTTTACCACAATTTCTACTTTGTTGCTCTCCTACTGGAGGATGAGGGTAGCCTGTGGGTTTGGAGTGGCGGTAGGGGGTTTGGGTTTTGGGGTAGAGAGGTAAGGTAGTAAAGGGGTAGGTGGGAGCAGGACAGTCTCTGTCTCTGGCTAGGCCCAGGTTATGTTTATGACTCTGCTCTCAGGGTGACTGGGAGGACGTCTGGTCTGAAGGGGGAGGGAGAGCGGGGACTATGGGAATGGCGGGGGTAGAACCAGGAAGGAGGAGGACACACCTGGTTTGTATGGGTAGACGGGGGTTGGAAGGGTAGGAGGTGTGTGTGTGTGTGTGTGTGTGTGTGTTGTGTGAATGTGCATGTTCCATCAACACCCAACCCATGGCTGCCCTCACTAAAACATCTCCCTCAAAAAAGCACTTCATGAAATCTCATTGTGCTAGAACGTTTAGAATTTCCTTGTTTTTTTTTAATGACATTTCTTTCATTGTCTGAAACCAGTTCTGCGCAGGAGACAGGAGAGCTGTACTCTCAAGGCAGCTGTGTGCGGAGCCAGCCATCTGTCTCTGTTGATCTGGACATGAATGTACAGTCGTGGCCAAAACTTTTGAGAATGACACAAATATACATTTTCACAAAGTCCGCTGCCTCAGTTTGTATGATGGCAATTTGCATATACTCCAGAATGTTATGAAGAGTGACCAGATGAATTGCAATTAATTGCAAAGTCCCTCTTTGCCATGCAAATGAACTGAATCCCCCAAAAAACATTTCCCCTTCATTTCAGCCCTGCCACAAAAGGACCAGCTGACATGTCAGTGATTCACAGGTGTGAGTGTTGACGAGGACAAGGCTGGAGATCACTCTGTCATGCTGACTGAGTTCGAATAACAGACTGGAAGTTTCAAAAGGAGGGTGGTGCTTGGAATCATTGTTCTTCCTCTGTCATCCATGGTCACCTACAAGGAAACACGAGCCGTCATTTTCTTTGCACAAAAGGGCTTCCCAGGCAAGGATATTGCTGCCAGTAAGATTGCACCTAAATCAACCACTTATCGGATCATCAATAACTTCAAGGAGAGCGGTTCAATTGTTGTGAAGAAGGCTTCAGGGCGCCCAAGAAAGTCCAGCAAGCGCCAGGACTGTCTCCTAAATTTGATTCAGCTGCGGGATCGGGGCACCACCAGTACAGAGCTTGCTCAGGAATGGCAGCAGGCAGGTGTGAGTGCATCTGCATGCACAGTGAGGCGAAGACCTTTGGAGGATGGCCTGGTGTCAAGAAGGGCTGCAAAGAAGGCACTTCTCTCCAGGAAAAACATCAGGGACAGACTGATATTCTGCAAAAGGTACAGGGATAGGACTGCTGAGAACTGGGGTAAAGTCATTTTCTCTGATGAATCCCCTTTCCGATTGTTTGGGGCATCCGGAAAAAAACTTGTCCGGAGAAGGCAAGGTGAGCGCTACCATCAGTCCTGTGTCATGCCAACAGTAAAGCATCCTGAGACCATTCATGTGTGGGGTTGCTTCTCAGCCAAGGGAGTGTGCTCACTCACAATTTTGCCTAAGAACACAGCCATGAATAAAGAATGGTACCAACACATCCTCCGAGAGCAACTTCTCCCAACCATCCAGGAACAGTTTGGTGACGAACAATGCCTTTTCCAGCATGATGGAGCACCTTGCCATAAGGCAAAAGTGATAACTAAGTGGCTTGGGGAACAAAACATCAATATTTTGGGTCCATGGCCAGGAAACTTCCCAGACCTTAATCCCATTGAGAACTTGGGGTCAATCCTCAAGAGGCGGGTGGACAAACAAAAACCCACAAATTCTGACAAACTCCAAGCATTGATTATGCAAGAATGGGCTGCCATCAGTCAGGATGTGGCCCAGAAGTTAATTGACAGCATGCCAGGGCGGAATGCAGAGGTCTTGAACAAGAAGGGTCAACACTGCAAATATTGACTCTTTGCATCAACTTCATGTAATTGTCAATAAAAGCCTTTGACACTTATGAAATGCTTGTGATTATACTTCAGTATTCCATAGTAACATCTGACAAAAATATCTAAAGACACTGAAGCAGCAGACTTTGTGGAAATTCATGTTTGTGTCATTCTCAAAACTTTTGTCCACGACTGTACCCTGTCACCATTCAGGAATAGATAACATCACAACAAGCCTGGGCCCACATCCCAAAACATACACAGACAGATAGCTAGCTATAATACACTCACATCAAATAAAGAACCATGTCCTCGTTTTGTAACATACTCATAAATAATCCCCTTCTTCTGGAAAACAACTAAGAGGATCAAAGGAAGAATGAGAGGAGGAGGAAAAAAGAGGAGCAATTTCCCCTGTCTGGGGTGGAGGGATAGGGAGGGGGAAAGAAATAATGAGAATGTATTGTCTGCTTGACATCTTTTCAGTTGGGCACAGTAGAGGCAGCTATAGACCAGCCAACCTACCAGTCAATACTCTGGGAACAGCTGGAGTTCATTACCAACAATGCCCTCCTTCAGCAGGACCCAAACTGACGGGCATCCCAGGTAATGCCTTTAAAATGAGCTGGCACTAAGAGCAGAATGAAGGACGGCCACACCTGGAATATGGTGTGTGTGTGCACATCTGGGTGTGTGCAGACAGAGTTAGGCCTAGATCCTATCCAGGTGTCCAATGAACATGTTTTTTCTGGATCGTTTCCGCCACTTTCCAGAACAAGGCCGCTGGCTGACTACAGACACAAACACACCAGGAAAAGAGAATGGAAAGCAGAAAAGGCTAAACTTTTCATTTTGGTAACTGCCCTCTACAGATTGTTTGTGACTGTTCAACTATCAACTATGAACAAACTATTGAACGAACTCTCCACTAGACCTCGCCCCAACACAAACTCTATCTTCATGTGAACCTTATTTGTGCCTTTCCTAGTTAACAAGTTGTAGTTGAGTTCCAGTAGTCTTGGATCTTTTTCCTCTTCTATGGTTTTGTCCAGTCTCTTTGGCCAGTCAGTATATCCAGTTGTGGTCAGTTCCCCTCCCACAGAATGGTCAGCATATTATACTGCCCTAAAAGGCAGTAACTGCCCATTTGGTCAAACATTTGTTAAAGTCGATTTTTGCAACATTAAATACATGCTTAATCATGTGGACAAGTATACTGCCTCTGTTGTATTGTGTTTTGGAGAAAATGGGGGTCATGTTAGCAGTAACTTCATAAAGTTACTGTGAAACCAAGGTAAATAAAAGCAATCTTTCTCAGTTCCACGTTATGAGCAGTTACTGCCTTTTTCTTGGTAGGGCAGTATAGTGGTTGTGTTCTGGACCCTCTACCAGAGTTAGTGTTTCTGTCCAGTGAACCACACTGTTGGATGGTTTGACCAGATGGGTTGCGTTCCAAATTGCACCCTGTTATTCCTTTATAGTGGACTTTCTTGTTGTTGTTTACCAGGGTCTGGTCAAGAGTTGTTCACTATATAGGGAATAGGGTGCCATTTGGGACGCAGAAGGCCCCGTTGTTCATGTTTCTGAACCGCTGTGCTTGGAAACACAAAATGGACCATTAAATGATGACAAATGACATTTTCACCAAAGCAACAAAAGTATGTTTTTGTTTTTCATAGAAAGGGAGAAATTAGACTGTTTTATTGTTTAAAGAAAAAAAGTACTTTGGATAAATATCCTATCCAGTTATATTTAATTGTTCATCATTTCCACGGCCGTCATGACTGCCAAAACGATTAAAAAAAACGATGCAATTGAATTATTGTTAGAACAACAGTATTGTCTCTGTGAAGATAACAGTTATAAATCAAATACTAAAGAACAAAACTGGACAGAAAACTCTGATGCTCTCTACAGTATAACAAACTACTACACTCTGATCACTGCAGGCGATCTACAATAATACTCATTTCGAAATTCTATGTGTTGAAATCCAAAAGCCTACCCAAACGGTGTTCCTCACCACAATGTGAAGGATGTCTTGTGAGTGGAAATGTGATGTGTAAATAGTATCTTCTAAAAAAACTGATATCACCACTGGCTTGTAAAGACTTGTGAAACAACTTATGTTCTTACTGTAACTACCTCGGTGGAGGTAAAGTAAGCAAATCATTTGTCTGGTTGCCAACATTGTTGAAGTGTCTGTACTAGTGTGTGTGTGTGTGTGTGTGTGTGTGTGTGTGTGTGTGTGTGTGTGTGTGTGTGTGTGTGTGTGTGTTAGTGGAGACCGCTGAGGGGAGGACGGCTCATAATAATGGCTGGAAAGGAGCGAATAGAATGGCATCAAATACATGGAAACCATGTCAGATGTATTTCAAATCAAATGTTATTGGTCACATACACTTGTTTAGCAGATGTTATTGGTCACATGCACGTGTTTAGCAGATGTTATTGGTCACATACACTTGTTTAGCAGATGTTATTGGTCACATACACTTGTTTAGCAGATGTTATTGGTCACATACACTTGTTTAGCAGATGTTATTGGTAACATACACTTGTTTAGCAGATGTTATTGGTCACATACACTTGTTTAGCAGATGTTATTGGTCACATACACTTGTTTAGCAGATGTTATTGGTAACATACACGTGTTTAGCAGATGTTATTGGTCACATACACTTGTTTAGCAGATGTTATTGGTCACATACACTTGTTTAGCAGATGTTATTGGTCACATACACTTGTTTAGCAGATGTTATTGGTAACATACACTTGTTTAGCAGATGTTATTGGTCACATACACTTGTTTAGCAGATGTTATTGGTCACATACACTTGTTTAGCAGATGTTATTGGTAACATACACTTGTTTAGCAGATGTTATTGGTAACATACACTTGTTTAGCAGATGTTATTGGTCACATACACTTGTTTAGCAGATGTTATTGCGGGTGTAGCGAAATGCTTGTATTTGATATCATTCCACCTACTCCGCTCCAGGCATTAACAAGAGCCTGTCCTCCCCAATTAAGATGCCATCAACCTCATGTGGTGTGTGTTCTTCTACAAACCACGATTATGACGACTTCATACCAGGACCAGGCTCCTGTGGGTTTCCATAGCCAGGTATTTATGGGTTTAAACAGCCTTGTTGCATCTAGACGTTGATCTCAGGTCAGTTTTGCTTTTTCCATCTTAATAGTTAAGATTAGTTTTTGGGGAGGGTAAACTGATCCTAGATCTGTGCCAATGGGCAACTTCTACGCTCACCATTGCTTCTTTTGGGACTTATTTTGGGGTCAAGTCGTTAAGGTAAAATTGGGATTTTGTATCCAGAGCATCTCTGGCCCATTTTGTGAATAATTGTGGGAAACATAAGTATGATTTTTACAGCTTCGTATAACTTTATTCTCAGACATCCTCCAGGACCACCACTGTGGTTCCCACGATCCCAGTCGATGAGTTACTTTGTGGGCAGTGAGAACTAATAGAGGCCGAGGCTGTTGTAGGCCCCGTGCTGAGGCCCGGTCCCATGATACATAAACACAAACACCCACATACAAACACGTATGTTCATATGTAATGTATACGGTCCCCTCCCCCCAACACACACACACACCAAGCTGTGAAAACAAACACAGCTGTTGTCTATGCTGGCTGCTCTGCTCTGTCTCTGCTGTGGATGCCAAGGGAACAGTGGTCTGCTCTGATGTGTAAACCATAGGCATTATCACCATGCTACTACCCAGGGCATCAAAGCAGGAAAAGGATTTTACACATATCATAAAACAACAGACATGAATAGTCTGTTTTCAGTATTCTTGTGTTGTGTTTGTTTAATCTCTCAATAATATTACAATGGCTTCAAAGCAGCAGAAGGATTTCACACATGGTAAAACAGAAGACGGTATTGTTAGGAAGTATTTGGTTTACTTTGTAGAAGAGTCACACAGATGTAGGATCTTAATTTGATCACTCTTTTGTTGCTTTCCTGCACCGCAGGAAATGCAGATGAGCTTCACGATTTACGTAAATTCACTGAAAAACTGCACAGTGAAGAAAAGGCTTAACATAGGGTTGATTGTAAGCTTGGTTCAGGACTATTTCTGCCACCATGGTACATCGATCAGAATGCAAATCAGGAGACGGAGCAGGTTTAGGGGTATTTATTACACACTGTTGAACACAGGAACGAACAGAGGCACACGGGGAGGGTTTGGAACGGAGGTAGGGCTTGTAAGGCCAGTAGGAAGGTTAGGAAGCAGCTGCTTTAGGATGTGACTTGTAAGGCCTTGGAGATAGGATTGGATGTGGCTTGTAAGGCCTTGGAGATAGGATTGGATGTGGCTTGTAAGGCCTTGGAGATAGGATTGGATGTGGCTTGTAAGGCCTTGGAGATTGGATTGGATGTGCTTCAGGATGTGGCTTGTAAAGCCTTGGAGATCAGATTGGATGTGCTTTAGGATGTGGCTTGTAAAGCCTTGGCGAAAGGAAGGATGGGGCACCCCATGGGATCACCAAGCAAACTATGATAGTGTGTAGGAAGGAGCATGCTGCTTAAATAGGGAACTGAAAAAGGCAGAGGAGAGATGATTTGGGAGTGGAAACAGGTGTGAAGGAAAGGGGCGTGGCCTAGGGTACTTGGAGACAATTAGAAGACTGTAGGAGTGGCATGACCAATGTTCCCGCTGAGCTGCGTACGTGAGAGTGCAGAAGAAATATCAGCCCATGGAGAGAAGCACGAGATTGAACTTCACTCAACTTTCTAGTTTCCTCTGTTAGTTAACAGTATCAACATTTCCCTTTACTGTGGCAATTGTGATCCATTCAACACAATATTAGCAACTTTCAATGCAGCATACTAAAACAAAACAAACTATGCAAGAGATTTTGTTGTAGGCACAACCCATTGGAGTAGGAATCTATTGCTCACTACTCAGCCAGTACTCTACACAGACCAGTGCAGCATAACCAATCAGAGCTACAGTAGACCTATATGCAAATAGACCATTGCCATATATGGATCTGTGCCATTCACTTTGAACTGGACTGTGTTTACAGCTGTGGTTGTGAGTAGATGTGCAGTGTTTTCAGATCAAAGCCAGAGCTGCATGTAGCCACGTGTTCACATTTTGTTCGTATCAATTGCTAGTTATTGATTTATTAGCCCAGTTATTGATAATTTGTAGTCAGCAATAGCGGAGTGATTGCTTCTTACTAGAGCACAAAATGTGTACATTCCTAGACATCATTTTTTGTCTTAAAGGGGCAGTGTTGTATTTTAAGACAGGGTTGAATAAGCTAAGTACCCAATAGGCAGAGGGTAGCATAATTTTTCTGATTCTCTGTAATAATATAAGAATAATAATGCATTTTATTTTGTAAAGTGCTTTCTTGCATCAAACAACACAACAACATGTTCAGTCACCTCCATGTCTGAAGGACAAGTGGATAAACAGGTTAATGTCAAACCCTGCATGGAATGTAGGCCTACATTGAACAGCACACATTGGCAGCTACTGTGGGCTGAATGATAGAACAGCTATTTCCATGTTAAAATGTTATGGGATGCATTTACTCCATTGTTTTTGATGGTAGGCCACTCTTTTTTTTTTTTAATATTTTTTTATTTCCCCTTTATTTAACAGGTAGGCCAGTTAATAACAAGTTCTCATTTACAACTGCGAACTGGCCAAGATAAAGCAAAGCAGTGCCACAGAACAACAACACAGAGTTACACATAAACAAACCTACAGTCAATAACACAATAGGAAAATCTATGTACAGTGTGTGCAAATGTAGAAGATTAGGGAGGTAAGGCAATAAATAGGCCATAGAGGCAAAATAATTATAATTTATCATTAACACTGGAGTGACAGATGTGCTGATGATGATGTGGAAGTAGAGATACTGGGGTGCAAAAGAGCAAGAAGATAAATAACAATATGGGGATGAGGTAGTTGGTTGTGCTATTTACATATTGGCTGTGTACAGGTACATGATCGGTAAGCTGCTCTGACAGTTGATGCTTAAAGTTTGAGAGGGATATAAGTCTCCAACTTCAGTGATTTTTGCAATTCGTTCCAGTCATTGGCAGCAGAGAACTGTAAGGAAAGGAGGCCAATGGAAGTGTTAGCTTTGGGGATGACCAGTGAATATACCTGCTGGAGCGCATGCTACGGGTGGGTGTTGCTATGGTGACCAGTGAGCTGAGATAAGGCGGGGCTTTACCTAGCAAAGACTTATAGATGACCTGGAGCCAGTGGATTTGGCGACGAATATGTAGCGAGGGCCAGCCAACGAGAGCATACAGGTCGCAATGGTGGGTAGTATATGGGGCTTTGGTGACAAAACAGATGGCACTGTGATACACTACATCTAGTTTGCTTAGTAGAGTGTTGGAGGCTATTTTGTAAATTACATCGCCGAAGTCAAGGATCGGCAGGATGGTCAGTTTTACGAGGGTATGTTTGGCATCATGAGTGAAGGAGGCCTTGTTGCGAAATAGGAAGCCGATTCTAGATTTAATTTTGGATCAGAGATCCTTAATGTGAGTCTGGAAGGAGAGTTTACAGTCTAACCAGACACCTAGGTATTTGTAGTTGTCCACATATACTAAGTCAGAACCGTCCAGAGTAGTGATGCTAGTCGGGCGAGCAGGTGCGGGCAGCCATCGGTTGAAGAGCATGCATTTAGTTTTACTTGTATTTAAGAGCAGTTGGAGGCCACGGAAGGAGTGGTGTATGGCATTGAAGCTCGTTTGGAGGTTTGATACCACAGTGTCCAAAGAAGGGCCAGATGTATACAGAATGATGTCGTCTGTGTAGAGGTGGATCAGAGAATCACCAGCAGCAAAAGCGACATCATTGATACAGTATATACAGAGAAAAGAGTCGGCCCGAGAATTGAACCCTGTGGCACCCCCATAGAGACTGCCAGAGGTCCGGACAACAGGCCCTCCAATTTGACACACTGAACTCTGTCTGAGAAGTAGTTAGTGAACCAGATGAGGCAGTCATTTGAGAAACCAAGGCTGTTGAGTCTGCCGATAAGAATGCGGTTGATTGACAGAGTCGAAAGAGAGGGTCCATATTGTCTAGCCCAGCTGATTTGTAGGGATACAGATTTTACAGCTCTTTTAGAACATCAGCTGTCTGGAATTGGGTGAAGGAGAAGCGGGGGGGCTTGGGCAAGTTGCTGCAGGAGGTGCAGAGCTGTTGGCTGGGGTAGGGGTAGCCAGGTGGAAAGCATGGCCAGCCGTAGAAAAATGCTTATTGAAATGATCGATTATCGTGGATTTATAGGTGATGTTTCCTAGCCTTAGTGCAGTGGGCAGCTGGGAGGAAGTGCTCTTATTCTCCATGGACTTTAGTGTCCCAAAACCTTCTGGAATTAGTGCTACAGGATGCAAATTCCTGTTTGAAAAAGCTATATATTTGTTCCTGACTTCCCTGAAAAGTTGCATATCACGGGGGCTATTCGATGCTAATGTAGAATGCCACAGTATATTTATGTGCTGGTCAAGGGTAGTCAAGTCTGGGGTGAACCAAGGGCTATATCTGTTCTAAGTTCTACATTTTTTGTATGGGGCATGCTTATTTAATATGGTGAGGAAAGCACTTTTAAAGAGCAACCAGGCATCCTCTACTGACAGGATGAGGTCAATATCCTTCCAGGATACCCGGGCCAGGTCAATTAGAAAGGCCTGCACGCTGAGTTTTTGGGAGCGTTTGACAGTGATGAGGGGTGGTCGTTTGACCGCGGACCCATTACGGACGCAGGCAGTGAGGCAGTGATCGTTGAGATGCTGGTTGAAGACAGAAGATTTGTATTTAGAGGGAAAGTTGGTCAGGAGGATATCTAAGAGGGTGCCCATGGTTACGGATTAAGGGTTCTGCCTGGTAGGTTCATTGATAATTTGTGTGAGATTGAAGGCATCTAGCTTAGATTGTAGGACGGCCGGGGTGTTAAGCATATCTCAGTTTAGGTCACCTAACAGTACAAACTCTGAAGATAGATGGGGGGAAATCAATTCACATATGGTGTCCAGGGCACAGCTGGGGGCAGAGGGTGGTCTATAGCAAGCGGCAACGGTGAGAGACTTGTTTCTGGAAAGGTGGATTTTTAAAAGTAGAAGCTTGAATTGTTTGGGCACAGACCTGGATAGCATGACAGAACTCTGCAGGCTATTTCTGCAGTAGATTGCAACTCCGCCCCCTTTGGCAGTTCTATCTTGTCAGAAAATGTTGTAGTTGGGGATGGAAATTTCAGGATTTTTGGTGGCCTTCCTAAGCCAGGATTCAGACACGGCTAGGACATCAGGGTTGGCGGAATGTGCTGAATAAAACAAACTTAGGGAGGAGGCTTCTGATGTTAACATGCATGAAACCAAGGCTTTTACGGTTACAAAAGGTCAACAAATGAGAGCGCCTGGGGAATGGGAGTGGTGCTGGGGGCCTGGGTTAACCTCTACATCATCAGAGGAACAGAGGAGGAGTAGTATAAGGGTATGGCTAAAGGCTATAAGAACTGGTCGTCTAGTGCGTTCGGAACAGAAAGTAAAAGGAGCAGATTTCTGGGCGTGGAAGAAAAGATTCAAGGAATAATGTACAGACAAGGGTATGGTAGGATGTGAGTACAGTGGAGGTAAACCTAGGCATTGAGTGACGATGAGAGAGGTTTTGTCTCTAGAGGCACCAGTTAAGCCATGTGAGATCACCGCATGTGTGGGGGGTGGGACAAAAGGGCTATCTAAGGCATATTGGGCAGGGCTGGAGGCTGTACAGTGAAATAAGACAATAATCACTAACCAAAACAGAAATAGACATGGCATATTGACATTAGGGAGAGGCATGTGTAGCTGAGTGATCATAGGGTCCAATGAGTATCAATAGGTAAGTAAGGGAGCCGGATTAGTAGTTGCTACTACGCTAGGCGAGCTGGAGACACGGGGATTCAAACAGCTAGTGGGCCGGCGCTAGCAGATGGGCCTTCGGCGACGTCGCAACGGAAGAGCCTGTTGAAACCACCTCAGACGATTACATCGGCAGACCAGTCATGATGGATCGCCATGGCTCCGTGTCGGCAGTAAAGGGTCCAGGCCAATTGGCAAAAGAGATATTGTAGCCCAAGAATTAGCTGGTGGACATCTTCGGCTAGTCGGGAGATGGGCCTAGCTTGAGGATAGCTCAAGGCTAACTGGTGCTTGCTTCGGGACAGAGACGTTAGCCAGGAGTTGCCACTCGGATTGCAGCTAGCTAGCTGCGATGATCCGGTGTAAAGGTTCAGAGCTTACGGTAGGAATCTGGAGATGTGGTAGAGAAAAAGCAGTCCGATATGCTCTGGGTTGATATCGCGCTGTGCAGACTGGCATGTATTGACTGAGCTGAGGCTGGCTGTTGTCCGAGTTAACGGTGAGCCACTGCCAGCGGTCTTAACTGACTACTAGCTAGTAGCTAGTTAGCTGGCTAGCTTCTGATGGAGTTACGGTTCCAAAGTATAAAAATAGCAGATTCCACATTGGGTGAGGGGAGTTGCGGGAGAGTATATTCAGTCCGTAGATGGAAAGTGAGATTAAAATATATACGAAAACAAACAAAGAAAACGATATTTACACAGGACAGGACGGGGCAAGACAAGACAAGACAAAACACACGTCCGACTGCTGCGCCATCTTGGAACAACTCTGGTAGGTCTACTCTGGTAGACCTACATTTTGATAAAATAGCCACAGGAGCCTACTTGGCCACTGTCAACTGCAACTTAAAGCAGCAAAAGCCTCACTGGTCAAATTAGGATCCTATATCTGTAAAAACAGTCATTTTGGACCAGAAAGTCCCTCATAGACATGACTATTTTTTTCAGACCAGTGGTAGATCCTCATTATAGCCCACTTCAGGGTCAATTCCGATTGAGCCGACATATGCTGCGTTTACCGAGAATACAGTCTCAGCCAATGTGGGAACATTGCCTTTAAAAGGTGCATTGCAGGCAAAGTGTGATCAGATTGAATCCCAGCCGAAATCTCTCAATGAAACATTCAAAATAATATATACACAAGTCAAGCAGCAGTCAATATATTATTACGAGGGCATCAAAGCAGGATTCATAATAACAAAAATCATAATTATGCCATTTAGCTGACGTTTTTATCCAAAGTGACTTACGTCCTTTTCATATGCGGGACTTCACACTTAATAAAACAACAGACAGGGTATTGTTATGACATATTACTGACTCGTACAACAGTCATTAAAAAGCAGTACAGTATGTATATTACTAAAGAAAGATTCCATGAAGGCACCCATCAACCTGAAAAAACAGTCCAAAAAATGTAACCATAAGTCCCCCACCAACCCTTACATAGGCTACCATCTCCACAACGTCTAGAGGGCTTTCATATTCACCTGTACTCACATACTGACTCTACTCTCAACAACGTCTAGAGGAGGGCTTTCATATTCACCTGTACTCACATACTGACTCTACTCTCAACAACGTCTAGAGGAGGGCTTTCATATTCACCTGTACTCACATACTGACTCTACTCTCAACAACGTCTAGAGGAGGGCTTTCATATTCACCTGTACTCACATACTGACTCTACTCTCCACAATGTCTAGAGGGCTTTCATATTCACCTGTACTCACATACTGACTCTACTCTCAACAACGTCTAGAGGAGGGCTTTCATATTCACCTGTACTCACATACTGACTCTACTCTCAACAACGTCTAGAGGAGGGCTTTCATATTCACCTGTACTCACATACTGACTCTACTCTCCACAATGTCTAGAGGGCTTTCATATTCACCTGTACTCACATACTGACTCTCCTCTCCACAACGTCTAGAGGGCTTTCATATTCACCTGTACTCACATACTGACTCTCCTCTCCACAACGTCTAGAGGGCTTTCATATTCACCTGTACTCACATACTGACTCTCCTCTCCACAATGTCTAGAGGAGGGCTTTCATATTCACCTGTACTCACATACTGACTCTACTCTCCACAATGTCTAGAGGGCTTTCATATTCACCTGTACTCACATACTGACTCTACTCTCCACAATGTCTAGAGGAGGGCTTTCATATTTACCTGTACTCACATACTGACTCTACTCTCCACAATGTCTAGAGGAGGGCTTTCATATTTACCTGTACTCACATACTGACTCTACTCTCCACAATGTCTAGAGGGCTTTCATATTCACCTGTAATCACATACTGACTCTACTCTCAAAAACGTCTAGAGGAGGGCTTTCATATTCTTTATACAATATGCGTAGAATGTTGTGAGGGCATCAAACAACATGTATTTCACACGTAAAGCATTATTATTACAAGCCGCAAACAGCGTATTGTTATTAAATATTGTGTTACATAACAGTGAAAAGTCACCTGTACTCACATACTGTCTCTACTCTCCAAATCAAATCAAAATCACATTTATTTATATAGCTGATATCTCAAAGTGTTGTACAGAAACCCAGCCTAAAACCCCAAACAGCAAGCAATACAGGTGTAAAAGCACGGTGGCTAGGAAAAACTCCCTAGAAAGGCCAAAACCTAGGAAGAAACCTAGAGAGGAACCAGGCTATGAGGGGTGGCCAGTCCTCTTCTGGCTGTGCCGGGTGGAGATTATAACAGAACATGGCCAAGATGTTCAAATGTTCATAGATGACCAGCATGGTCAAATAATAGTAGTCACAGTGAACAGGTCAGGGTTCCATAGCCGCAGGCAGAACAGTTGAAACTGGAGCAGCAGCACAACCACGTGGACTGGGGACAACGAGGAGTCATCATGCCAGGTAGTCCTGAGGCATGGTCCTAGGGCTCAGGTCCTCCGAGAGAGAGAAAGAAAGAAAGAGAGAATGCGAGAATTAGAGAGAGCATACTTAAATTCACACAGGACACCGGATAAGACAGGAGAAATACTCCAGATGTAACAGACTGACCCTAGCCCCCCGACACATAAACTACTGCAGCATAAATACTGGAGGCTGAGACAGGAGGGGTCGGGAGACATTGTGGCCCCATCCAATGATTCCCCCAGCCAGGGCCAAACAATGTCTTCTTTGACTACTTTATGGATAGGATAACCTCTTAATCAGTAAATCCTCTTTATCAGTAAATCATAGGTACCAAAACATGACTATAACTAAACAACAAAAAAGGCCAACATGTATGGGGAACTTATAGTCTGGTCCCAGATCTGTTTGTACTATCACGGCATGAGAGTGAGTTGACAAGACAGCTCAAACAGATCTGGGACCACCAGGCTAGAGGAATTAAGGTCTTCTTGTGAATATGGACATCAGTATGATTCACAGGTTTTTCAGGAAGAGATGATTCAGTGTTCTTTACAGCTACAGACCAGCCAACCTGCCAGTCAGCGCTCTGGACACAGTAGAGGCAGCTATAGACCAGCCAACCTGCCAGTCAATACTCTGGACACAGTAGAGGCAGCTATAGACCAGCCAACCTGCCAGTCAATACTCTGGACACAGTAGAGGCAGCTATAGACCAGCCAACCTGCCAGTCAGTGCTCTGGACACAGTAGAGGCAGCTATAGACCAGCCAACCTGCCAGTCAATACTCTGGACACAGTAGAGGCAGCTATAGACCAGCCAACCTGCCAGTCAATACTCTGGACACAGTAGAGGCAGCTATAGACCAGCCAACCTGCCAGTCAGCGCTCTGGACACAGTAGAGGCAGCTATAGACTAGCCAACCTGACAGTCAATACTTTGGACACAGTAGAGGCAGCTATAGACCAGCCAACCTGCCAGTCAGCGCTCTGGACACAGTAGAGGCAGCTATAGACCAGCCAACCTGCCAGTCAATACTCTGGACACAGTAGAGGCAGCTATAGACCAGCCAACCTGCCAGTCAATACTCTGGACACAGTAGAGGCAGCTACAGACCAGCCAACCTGCCAGTCAATACTCTGGACACAGTAGAGGCAGCTATAGACCAGCCAACCTGCCAGTCAATACTCTGGGAACAGTAGAGGCAGCTATAGACCAGCCAACCTGCCAGTCAATACACTGGACACAGTAGAGGCAGCTATAGACCAGCCAACCTGCCAGTCAATACTCTGGACACAGTAGAGGCAGCTATAGACCAGCCAACCTACCAGTCAATGCTCTGGACACAGTAGAGGCAGCTATAGACCAGCCAACCTGCGCTCTGGACACAGTAGAGGCAGCTACAGACCAGCCAACCTGCCAGTCAATACTCTCTACACAGTAGAGGCAGCTATAGACCAGCTAACCTGCCAGTCAGTGCTCTGGTCACAGTAGAGGTAGCTACAGACCAGCCAACCTGCCAGTCAGCGCTCTGGACACAGTAGAGGCAGCTATA
Source organism: Salmo salar (assembly GCF_965601325.2). Classification (NCBI taxonomy): domain Eukaryota; kingdom Metazoa; phylum Chordata; class Actinopteri; order Salmoniformes; family Salmonidae; genus Salmo; species Salmo salar. Next base: position 67,229,581 of record NC_138292.1, read on the forward strand.
GACCAGCCAACCTGCCAGTCGGCGCTCTGGACACAGTAGAGGCAGCTATAGACCAGCCAACCTGCCAGTCAATACTCTGGACACAGTAGAGGCAGCTATAGACCAGCCAACCTGCCAGTCAGCGCTCTGGACACAGTAGAGGCAGCTATAGACCAGCCAACCTGCCAGTCAATACTCTGGACACAGTAGAGGTAGCTATAGACCAGCCAACCTGCCAGTCAATACTCTGGACACAGTAGAGGCAGCTATAGACCAGTCAACCTGCAAGTCATTACTCTGGACACAGTAGAGGCAGCTATAGACCAGCCAACCTGCCAGTCAATACTCTGGACACAGTATAGGCAGCTATAGACCAGCCAACCTGCCAGTCAATACTCTGGACACAGTAGAGGCAGCTATAGACCAGCCAACCTGCCAGTCAATACTCTGGACACAGTAGAGGCAGCTATAGACCAGCCAACCTGCCAGTCAGCGCTCTGGACACAGTAGAGGAAGCTATAGACCAGCCAACCTGCCAGTCAATACTCTGGACACAGTAGAGGCAGCTATAGACCAGCCAACCTGCCAGTCAATACTCTGGGAACAGTAGAGGCAGCTATAGACCAGCCAACCTGCCAGTCAATACTCTGGACACAGTAGAGGCAGCTATAGACCAGCCAACCTGCCAGTCAATACTCTGGACACAGTAGAGGCAGCTATAGACCAGCCAACCTGCCAGTCAATACTCTGGACACAGTAGAGGCAGCTATAGACCAGCAAACCTGCCAGTCAATACTCTGGACACAGTAGAGGCAGCTATAGACCAGCCAACCTGCCAGTCAATACTCTGGACACAGTAGAGGCAGCTATAGACCAGCCAACCTGCAAGTCAGTGCTCTGGACAGAGTAGAGGCAGCTATAGACCAGCCAACCTACCAGTCAATGCTCTGGACACAGTAGAGGCAGCTATAGACCAGCCAACCTGCCAGTCAGTGCTCTGGACACAGTAGAGGCAGCTATAGACCAGCCAACCTGCCAGTCAGCGCTCTGGACACAGTAGAGGCAGCTACAGACCAGCCAACCTGCCAGTCAATACTCTCTACACAGTAGAGGCAGCTATAGACCAGCCAACCTGCCAGTCAGTGCTCGGGACACAGTAGAGGTAGCTACAGACCAGCCAACCTGCCAGTCAATACTCTGGACACAGTAGAGGCAGCTATAGACCAGCCAACCTGCCTGTCAGCGCTCTGGACACAGTAGAGGCAGCTATAGACCAGCCAACCTGCCAGTCAATACTCTGGACACAGTAGAGGCAGCTATAGACCAGCCAACCTGCCAGTCAGCGCTCTGGACACAGTAGAGGCAGCTATAGACCAGCCAACCTGCCAGTCAATACTCTGGACACAGTAGAGGCAGCTATAGACCAGCCAACCTGCCAGTCAATACTCTGGACACAGTAGAGGCAGCTATAGACCAGCCAACCTGCCAGTCAATACTCTGGACACAGTAGAGGCAGCTATAGACCAGCCAACCTGCCAGTCAATACTCTGGACACAGTAGAGGCAGCTATAGACCAGCCAACCTGCCAGTCAATACTCTGGACACAGTAGAGGCAGCTATAGACCAGCCAACCTGCCAGTCAGCGCTCTGGACACAGTAGAGGAAGCTATAGACCAGCCAACCTGCCAGTCAATACTCTGGACACAGTAGAGGCAGCTATAGACCAGCCAACCTGCCAGTCAATACTCTGGGAACAGTAGAGGCAGCTATACACCAGCCAACCTGCCAGTCAATACTCTGGACACAGTAGAGGCAGCTATAGACCAGCCAACCTGCCAGTCAATACTCTGGACACAGTAGAGGCAGCTATAGACCAGCCAACCTGCCAGTCAGCGCTCTGGACACAGTAGAGGCAGCTATAGACCAGCCAACCTGCCAGTCAATACTCTGGACACAGTAGAGGCAGCTATAGACCAGCCAACCTGCCAGTCAATACTCTGGACACAGTAGAGGCAGCTATAGACCAGCCAACCTGCCAGTCAATACTCTGGACACAGTAGAGGCAGCTATAGACCAGCCAACCTGCCAGTCAATACTCTGGACACAGTAGAGGCAGCTATAGACCAGCCAACCTGCCAGTCAGCGCTCTGGACACAGTAGAGGAAGCTATAGACCAGCCAACCTGCCAGTCAATACTCTGGACACAGTAGAGGCAGCTATAGACCAGCCAACCTGCCAGTCAATACTCTGGGAACAGTAGAGGCAGCTATACACCAGCCAACCTGCCAGTCAATACTCTGGACACAGTAGAGGCAGCTATAGACCAGCCAACCTGCCAGTCAATACTCTGGACACAGTAGAGGCAGCTATAGACCAGCCAACCTGCCAGTCAGCGCTCTGGGAACAGCTAGAGCTCATTACCAACAATGCCCTCCTTCAGCAGGACCCAAACTGATGGGCTTCCCAGGTAATGCCTTTAAAATGAGCTGGCACTAAGAGCGGAATGGAGGACGGCCACACCTGGATTAGTGTGTGTGTGTGTGTGTGTGCATACGTGTATGTGTGGTGGTGTTTATGTGCATACGTGTATGCGTGGTGGTGTTTATGTGCATACGTGTATGTGTGGTGGTGTTTATGTGCATACGTGTATGTGTGGTGGTGTTTATGTGCACATGTGTATGTGTGGTGGTGTTTATGTGCATACGTGTATGTGTGGTGGTGTGTGTATGCATACGTGTATGTGTGGTGGTGTTTATGTGCATACGTGTATGTGTGGTGGTGTGTGTGTGCATACGTGTATGTGTGGTGGTGTTTATGTGCACACCTGTATGTGTGGTGGTGTGTTTGTGCACATGTGTATGTGTGGTGGTGGTGTGTGTGTGTGTTTGTGTGCACATGTGTGGTGGTGTGTGCTCAAGGACAGAACTACATTAATTTAAAAAGGCACACGTAGCTTACATATCAATACATACACACACACACACTATCTAGGTCAAATGGTGGCCATGGTCTTGCCAATGTCAGCGTGTAATTGTATGTGTATGTATGTGTGCGTGCGTGCGTGCGTGTGTGCGTGCGTGTGTGTGCAGACAGAGTTAGACCTAGCTCCCATCCAGGCGTCCAATTAACGTTAATGTTTTTTTCTGGATCGTTTCCGTCACTTTCCAGAACAAAGCCACCGGCTGCCATTAGACCAGTAGAGATTGAAAGAGGAGAGAAATAAAGAACAGTTTTATAAAGCGGATTGATCTTCTCTCTCTCTCTCTCTATCTATCTCTTTCCCCCTCTCTCTCCCTCTCTCCCCCTCTCTCCCCTGTCTCTCTCCCTTTGTCTCTCTCTATCTCTTTCCTTCCTCTCTCTCCCTCTCTCCACCTCTCTTCCCTGTCTCTCTCCCTTTCTCTCTCTCTTCCCCCGTCTCTCTCTCCCTCTCCCCCCTCTCTCCACCCCTGTCTCTCTCCCCCTCTCTCTCTCCCCCTGTCTCTCCCCCCTGTCTCTCTCCCCGTCTCCCCCCTGTCTCTCTCTCCCTCTCTCCCCCTTGTCTCTCGCTCCCTCTCTCCCCCTTGTCTCTCTCTCCCTCTCTCCCCCTTGTCTCTCGCTCCCTCTCTCCCCCTTGTCTCTCGCTCCCTCTCTCCCCCTTGTCTCTCTCTCCCTCTCTCTCCCTGTCTCTCTCCCCCTGTTTCTCTCCCCTGTTTCTCCCCCCCTCTCTCTCCCCCTCTCTCCCCCTCTCCCCCTGTCTCTCCCCCCTGTCTCTCTCTCTCCCCCTCTCTCTCTCTAACACTGTGTTTTACTAGCCCCCCTGAAGAGCATTACTCTAGGTCTGAATTCCAATGTGCAATCTCATTATCTCCTCTCCTCTTCTCCGCCAGAACAGTTAAGTCCTGTAACATGTTGTCCACAGGCAGAGACAGTAATAGGCTACGAGCTATCATTAACCAAATGCTCATGTATGTGAATGCATGCACGTTGACACACACACATGCACGTTGACACACACACATACACGCAAGCCACAAGCACGCCCTACTACTTCTTGTTAATACCCCCAATGTTTGCTGCAGTACGCTTTACATTCCTGTAAACTACATGTGGAGGAGCGAGGAGAGAGGAGGAAGCCATGGATTATACAGTGAGAAGTCATTTCCACTGTGTGTGTGTGTGTGTGTGTGTGTGTGTGTGTGTGTGTGTGTGTGTGTGTGTGTGTGTGTGTGTGTGTGTCGTGTGTGTGTGTGTGTGTGTGTGTGTGTGTGTGTGTGTGTGTGTGTGAGGGGTCAAGCCTTCCTCCGCCACGGCTGTGTGAGTCGCTCACTTCAAACCACCTTTCCTCTGATGCTAAACCCAGGGGCCAGGGGCCTCACCATCCTTTCAACGTTTAGAAGGAAATGACAGCATTAAAAAAGACCTCTGTTTACTGCAGTACAGGGCATCATCCTAACTTTCTAGATGCAGATGTGATGTGGAGTTCTGCATAAACTAGCCAGGATATTATCCATTGAATGAACAGGCTCTGATGCCATTGTGGACAACTAGACTTACTACATCCACACTGATCACATTTGGGCCAGAGTGAGAAAAGCAACCGTTTATGGCTACAGTTCTCCCATCAACAACATCCTATTGGCTAGAGATCCTGTTGTCGTTCCTGACTGTGCCAGGGCTAATCCAAGTCATCCTGTTGGGTAATAGCCTGGCTATTTGCTTTCCCGCACTGCTGTCAACTCTGTTCCTCTTTCTCTCTCCCTCACACACACACACACACACACACACACACACACACACACACACACACACACACACACACACACACACACACACACACACACACACACACACACACACACACACACACACACACACACACACGTGAACTCACACACAGTTCCGTTCGTACTCAGCAAACGTGTACCTGGAAAGCCACTAAGTGTCATCACTCCCGTGGACACACCCACAGTAATACAAAGGGGCTTTTATATCACATGTCTGTTTCCACGTCAACCCAACGCTCCCACGGATCCACAAGTCATTTAGATTAGGAGTCAAAGGTCAATGGCATGGTATCGGACAGAGAGTGATGTATGTGTGAGATCACCGTCAGTAAATCTGATTAGTACAGGTCCTGCTATGGCCTGCGTTAGATCAAATATTTACATTGCTACCTGCTACGAAAAGGTTCTTTATCTGTATGCCAAGTGTACGAACAAAGCATGAGAACAGATCCGATTCTCACAGATCCTACATTCAGGTTCCATTCCCACACGGACCATATACAGAACCCATATAGTTTTCCCTTCTCAGTTCAACAACAACTCTCTAAGCCATATGTTTAGTGGATATACCGTGTGTGTTGACTGTATATCACTTTGTAGAAAGGTTTCAGGAAACCTAAGAGGAAAACGTAATGACATGACCATGTTACATTATACAGTATTATACTGTGTCTCACACACTGCTCAGGCTCCTCTATCTGTCTACATTACATTATGATGTCTATCTGTCTACATTACATTATGATGTCTATCTGTCTACATTACATTATGATGTCTATCTGTCTACATTACATTATGATGTCTATCTGTCTACATTACATTATGATGTCTGTCTACAATACATTATGATGTCTGTCTACATTACATTATGATGTCTATCTGTCTACATTACATTATGATGTATATCTGTCTACATTACATTATGATGTCTGTCTACATTACATTATGATGTCTATCTGTCTACATTACATTATGATGTCTATCTGTCTACATTACATTATGATGTCTATCTGTCTACATTACATTATGATGTCTGTCTACAATACATTATGATGTCTGTCTACATTACATTATGATGTCTATCTGTCTACATTACATTATGATGTCTATCTGTTTACATTACATTATGATGTTTATCTGTCTACATTACATTATGATGTATATCTACATTACATTATGATGTCTATCTGTCTACATTACATTATGATGTCTATCTGTCTACATTACATTATGATGTATATCTGTTTACATTACATTATGATGTATATCTGTCTACATTACATTATGATGTCTATCTGTCTACATTACATTATGATGTCTCTCTGTCTACATTACATTATGATGTCTATCTGTCTACATTACATTATGATGTATATCTACATTACATTATGATGTCTATCTGTCTACAATACATTATGATGTATATCTACATTACATTATGATGTCTATCTGTCTACATTACATTATGATGTCTATCTGTCTACATTACATTAAGATGTATATCTACATTACATTATGATGTCTATCTGTCTACATTACATTATGATGTCTATCTGTCAACATTACATTATGATGTCTATCTGTCTACAATACATTATGATGTCTATCTGTCTACATTACATTATGATGTCTATCTGTCTACAATACATTATGATGTCTATCTGTCTACATTACATTATGATGTCTATCTGTCTACATTACATTATGATGTCTATCTGTCTACATTACATTATGATGTCTATCTGTCTACATTACATTATGATGTCTATCTGTCTACATTACATTATGATGTCTATCTGTCTACAATACATTATGATGTCTGTCTACAATACATTATGATGTCTATCTGTCTACATTACATTATGATGTATATCTGTCTACATTACATTATGATGTCTCTCTGTCTACAATACATTATGATGTCTGTCTACAATACATTATGATGTCTATCTGTCTACATTACATTATGATGTATATCTGTCTACATTACATTATGATGTCTATCTGTCTACAATACATTATGATGTCTGTCTACAATACATTATGATGTCTATCTGTCTACATTACATTATGATGTCTATCTGTCTACATGACATTATGATGTCTATCTGTCTACATTACATTATGATGTCTATCTGTCTACATTACATTATGATGTCTATCTGTCTACATTACATTATGATGTCTATCTGTTTACATTACATTATGATGTCTATCTGTCTACATTACATTATGATGTCTATCTGTCTACATTACATTATGATGTCTATCTGTCTACATTACATTATGATGTCTATCTGTCTACATTACATTATGATGTCTGTCTACATTACATTATGATGTCTATCTGTCTACAATACATTATGATGTCTGTCTACATTACATTATGATATCTATCTGTTTACATTACATTATGATGTATATCTACATTACATTATGATGTCTATCTGTCTACATTACATTATGATGTCTATCTGTCTACATTACATTATGATGTCTATCTGTCTACATTACATTATGATGTATATCTGTCTACAATACATTATGATGTATATCTACATTACATTATGATGTCTATCTGTCTGCATTACATTATGATGTCTATCTGTCTACATTACATTATGATGTCTATCTGTCTACAATACATTATGATGTCTGTCTACAATACATTATGATGTCTGTCTACATTACATTATGATGTCTATCTGTCTACATTACATTATGATGTCTGTCTACAATACATTATGATATCTATCTGTCTACATGACATTATGATGTCTATCTGTTTACATTACATTATGATGTCTATCTGTCTACATTACATTATGATGTCTGTCTACATTACATTATGATGTCTATCTGTCTACATTACATTATGATGTATATCTACATTACATTATGATGTCTATCTGTCTACATTACATTATGATGTATATCTGTCTACATTACATTATGATGTCTATCTGTCTACATTACATTATGATGTCTATCTGTCTACAATACATTATGATGTCTGTCTACAATACATTATGATGTCTGTCTACATTACATTATGATGTCTATCTGTCTACATTACATTATGATGTCTGTCTACAATACATTATGATATCTATCTGTCTACATGACATTATGATGTCTATCTGTTTACATTACATTATGATGTCTATCTGTCTACATTACATTATGATGTCTGTCTACATTACATTATGATGTCTATCTGTCTACATTACATTATGATGTATATCTACATTACATTATGATGTCTATCTGTCTACATTACATTATGATGTATATCTGTCTACATTACATTATGATGTCTATCTGTCTACATTACATTATGATGTATATCTGTCTACATTACATTATGATGTCTATCTGTTTACAATACATTATGATGTCTATCTGTCTACAATACATTATGATGTATATCTACATTACATTATGATGTCTATCTGTCTGCATTACATTATGATGTCTATCTGTCTACATTACATTATGATGTCTATCTGTCTACAATACATTATGATGTCTGTCTACAATACATTATGATGTCTGTCTACATTACATTATGATGTCTATCTGTCTACATTACATTATGATGTCTGTCTACAATACATTATGATATCTATCTGTCTACATGACATTATGATGTCTATCTGTTTACATTACATTATGATGTCTATCTGTCTACATTACATTATGATGTCTGTCTACATTACATTATGATGTCTATCTGTCTACATTACATTATGATGTATATCTACATTACATTATGATGTCTATCTGTCTACATTACATTATGATGTATATCTGTCTACATTACATTATGATGTCTATCTGTCTACATTACATTATGATGTATATCTGTCTACATTACATTATGATGTATATCTGTCTACATTACATTATGATATCTATCTGTCTACATTACATTATGATGTCTATCTGTCTACATTACATTATGATGTATATCTGTCTACATTACATTATGATGTCTGTCTACAATACATTAAGATGTCTGTCTACATTACATTATGATGTCTATCTGTCTACATTACATTATGATGTCTATCTGTCTACATTACATTATGATGTCTATCTGTCTACAATACATTATGATGTCTGTCTACATTACATTATGATGTCTATCTGTCTACATTACATTATGATGTCGATCTGTCTACATTACATTATGATGTATATCTGTCTACATTACATTATGATGTCTGTCTACAATACATTAAGATGTCTGTCTACATTACATTATGATGTCTATCTGTCTACATTACATTATGATGTCTATCTGTCTACATTACATTATGATGTCTATCTGTCTACATTACATTATGATGTCTATCTGTCTACATTACATTATGATGTCTATCTGTCTACATTACATTATGATGTCTATCTGTCTACAATACATTATGATGTCTATCTGTCTACATTACATTATGATGTCTATCTGTCTACATTACATTATGATGTCTATCTGTCTACAATACATTATGATGTCTGTCTACAATACATTATGATGTCTGTCTACAATACATTATGATGTCTCTGTCTACATTACATTATGATGTCTATCTGTCTACAATACATTATGATATCTATCTGTCTACATTACATTATGATGTCTATCTGTCTACATTACATTATGATGTCTATCTGTCTACATTACATTATGATGTCTATCTGTCTACATTACATTATGATGTCTACATTACATTATGATGTCTATCTGTCTACAATACATTATGATGTCTATCTGTCTACAATACATTATGATGTCTATCTGTCTACAATACATTATGATGTCTGTCTACAATACATTATGATGTCTATCTGTCTACATTACATTATGATGTCTATCTGTCTACATTACATTATGATGTCTGATCTGTCTACATTACATTATGATGTATATCTGTCTACATTACATTATGATGTATATCTGTCTACATTACATTATGATGTCTATCTGTCTACATTACATTATGATGTCGATCTGTCTACATTACATTATGATGTCTATCTGTCTACATTACATTATGATGTCTATCTGTCTACATTACATTATGATGTCTATCTGTCTACATGACATTATGATGTCTATCTGTCTACATTACATTATGATGTCTATCTGTTTACATTACATTATGATGTCTATCTGTCTACATTACATTATGATGTCTATCTGTCTACATGACATTATGATGTCTATCTGTCTACAATACATTATGATGTCTGTCTACATTACATTATGATATCTATCTGTCTACATTACATTATGATGTCTATCTGTCTACATTACATTATGATGTCTATCTGTCTACATTACATTATGATGTCTACATTATGATGTCTATCTGTCTACATTACATTATGATGTATATCTACATTACATTATGATGTCTATCTGTCTACATTACATTATGATGTCTATCTGTCTACATTACATTATGATGTCTATCTGTCTACAATACATTATGATGTCTATCTGTCTACATTACATTATGATGCTCCTACATTATGATGTCTATCTGTCTACATTACATTATGATGTATATCTACATTACATTATGATGTCTATCTGTCTACATTACATTATGATGTCTATCTGTCTACATTACATTATGATGTCTATCTGTCTACATTACATTATGATGTCTATC
>NC_138292.1:67242500-67650000 GCF_965601325.2 Salmo salar
CATACAATTACACGCTGACATTGGCAAGACCATGGCCACCATTTGACCTAGATAGTTTGTGTGTATGTATTGATATGTAGGCTACTTGTGGCACTATACCTTGAGCTGTTCTTGTTTATTAATGTTCTGTATTATGTCATGTTTCATGTTTTGTGTGGACCCCAGGAAGAGTAGCTGCTGCTTTTGTAACAGCTAATGGGGATCCTAATAAAATACCAAATACCACTGCGACTGGAATATAGTAGGTGAATGTATTTCTGTCCGTCCTTCCAGAGAGTGAAAATTCTAACTGAGTCCTGAAAAAGAGTGATGAAAATCCTACTGTCAGGAAACACTGGGGTGTAAGAACTATAGTCATACAGTAGGTTACCAAACAGGGAGTCATAGCTGTGTTGATGTACGTGGGGCTTGTGCAAACTAGATTGAAAAGTGCCTGGGTATATTGTTCAGCTGACTGAAACATAACTCTAGCAACAGATCAGCACCTCAAATGGGGTTGTTGTGTGTGTTTGATTGAGTAAGCCCATTCTAGGGTAATGCTGGGGAGAGAGAGAGAGAATTAGACAACTATGACAGCTGGGTCTGTACATAGTCAAAGGTAGGCTTTGAGGGGACTCCTACAGTAGGTACACCTACAGCTCACCCCTTGGCAGCAGTACTGTATACAACTTTATCACTGACCTCAACCCAGAGTCTCTCAGAGCATTCACAGTCAGCCCACTGACACCCCTAACAGACCACATGAAAATCACAGCATTCTTGAACAGAGAAATACTCAACCATGAGGCATCAAAGCCCAACAAACTGCATGCTATTCAGAAATGCTATAGATGGAAGGAAGATAGTGTGTAGAAACCTTCCAAAGAACAATTGGCCAAAAACACTATCTGCAATTGTGAAGGTGTAAACTTAGCAGTAGAAAGCCTGAATAGTATATTTGACATATCTGCTAACATTTCAAATGAAATAAATTCAAGCAGAAAACCTAGCAAAAAGAACAGCAACGAGAAATGGTTTGATGAAGAGTGCAAAAACCCAAGAACGAATCTGATAAACCTATCCAATAAAAAACACAGAGACCCATAAAACCATAAGATACGCTTTTACTGTGGGGAAACACTAAAACAATACAGAAATACAATAAAAGGAAGGAAGAGCAAATCAGAAATCAGCTCAATGTGATTCAAGAATCCATCAAATCAAGACACTACTGGGAAAATTGGAAAACACTGAACAAACAACAACATGAAGAGCCATCTATCCAAAATGGAGATGGTTGGATGAACCACTTCTCCAACTGCTTTGGCCATGTAACAAAGAACAAACAGCTAAAACATATACATGATCATATGAACATAGGATCAACTATTGAAGACTCCCAGAACCCTTTGGATTCTCTAATTACATTGAATGAACTGCAGGACAAAATACAAACCCACCAACCCAAAAAGGCCTGATGGTATCCTAAATTAAATGATAAAATATACAGACCACAAATTCAAGTTGGCTATACTCAAACTCTTCAATATTATCCTCAGCTCTGGCATCTTACCCAATATTTGGAACCAAGTACTAAAATACTGTACAACAGACCACATACAACCTGCACACCCTAATTGACAAACACACCAAAAGCAAAGTCTTCTCATGCTTTGTTGATTTCAAAAAAAGCTTTTGAGTCAATTTGCCATGGGCCCTGCTATAACAACTGATGGAAAGCGGTCTTGGGGGAAAACCTACGATATTACAAAATCAATGTACACAAACAATAACTGTGCAGTCAAAATTGTCAATAAACACTCAGATTTCTTCCCTCAGGGCCAGGGGATGAGACAGGGATGCAGCTTGAGCTCCCCCCTCTTCAACATTTATATCAATGAATTGGCAAAGGGCACTAGAATAGTCTGCAGCTCACTGCCTCATCCTACTAGACTCTGAAATCAAATGTCTACTGTTTGCTGATGATCTGGTGCTTGTGTCCCCAACCAAGGAGGGCCTACAAAAGGACCTAGATCTTCTGCACAGATTCTGTCAGACTTGGGCCCTGACAGTTTATCTCAGTAAGACAAAAAGAATGGTGTTCCAAAGAAGGCCCAGATGCCAGGACCCATCTCCTTCACATAGAGTTGATCAGGCTTTTCTTTGTGGCCTGTGGAATGTTGTGCCAGTCATCTTCAATGGCTGTGCAAAGTTTCTGGATATTGGCGGGAACTGGAACATGCTGTCATACACATCGATCCAGAGCATCCCAAACTTGCGCAATGGGTGACATATCTGGTGAGTATGCAGGCCATGGAAGAACTGGGACATTTTCAGTTTCCAGGAATTGTGTACAGATCCTTGACATGGGGCTGTGCATTATCATGCTGAAACATGAGGTGATGGCAATCGGATGAAAGGCATGACAATGGGCCTCAGGATCTCGTCACGGTATCTCTGTGCATTCAAATTGCCATTAATAAAATGAAATTGTGTTCATTGTCCGTAGCTTATGCCTGCCCATACCATAACCCCACCGCCACCATGGGGCACTCTGTTCATAATGTTGACAACAGCAAACCACTCGCCCACACGACACCATACACGTGATCTGTGGTTGTGAGGCCGATGGACATACTGCCAAATTCACTAAAACAACGTTGAAGGTGACTTATGGTAGAGAAATTAACATTCAAATGAACAGCTCTGGTGGACATTCCTGCAGTCAGCATGCCAACTGCACACTCCCTCAACACTTGAGACATTCGTAGCATTGTGTTGTGTGATAAAACTGCACATTTTAGAGTGGCCTTTTATTGTCCACAGCAGAAGGTCCACATGGGTAATGATCATGCTGTTTAATCAGCTTCTTGATATGCCACACCTGTCAGGTGGATGGATTATCTTGGCAAATGAGGAATGCACACTAACTGGGATCTAAACAAATTTGTGCTCAACATTTTTGAGAAATGCATGGAACGTTTCTGGGATCTTTTATTTCAGCTCATGTAAACATGGGACCAACACTTTACATGTTGCATTTATATTTCTGTTCAGTATATATTAAAGGGTTTTGGTTGGTATAAGTTATTCAACTGTTAATAAAAATGTAGCTAAGTAGTTAACCCCTTAGAGAGTTTGTTGTGTATTGGAGGTAATGGAGATCAACTGGATTTCATCTTGATCTGGACTGGAGAACTCTGGTCACGCGTGTAACAGTTCATCTGAACCACTACCCCATCACATATAATGTCCAACAGATGTGTGTGTGTGTGTGTGTGTGTGTGTGTGTGTGTGTGTGTGTGTGTGTGTGTGGGTGTGTGTGTGTGTGGAGGGAGAGAGAGAGAGAAATATGTCATGAAGAACATGTTCTAGCCTCTAAGACATATCAGTATGTTATGATGTCAGTTCCTCTTAGTTCACCAACTCTCTCTCTCTCTCTCTCGCTCTCTCTCTCTCATGAATGCACGCCACTGCGCACTCACACACCACACACACACACACACTCCCCCTCTCTCTCTCCCCCACTCTCTCCACTCTCTCTCTCTTGCTCCCTTCCCTCTGTTTGTGCACCGACCATGCCCCACCACCCCACCTCAGTTTAATTTAGTGCCTCAGCCGACAGCTCGTTGACAGCTTCTGTGACGGGCAGAAGTATTCCATGTCGAAGACAACGTATATAGATATACCAGCTAGGAGACTACAATGGAACCTAAGCCCATGTGTTTTGCGTGAAGTGACGAGCCGCAGTGACCTAGTCTGTGAAAATGATTAGGAAAACGTGGTCATAAACACCCATTGAATTTATGCAGAATTTATGCATATTTTATATTGTGAATTTGACTTCAAATAGGCAAACAACATTGTATGAGTGCCTTGTTCTATGCAATAATCTGATTTAGCTTCAGTGGAGTATTTAAAAGATCTGCTTATTCTTGTTAAGTTCAATAATATGCCTTTAATCGAGAATCAATGAAAAAGTAAGGTAATGTGGTCGGACGCATAGCCTTTTCACCATGTTGTTACATATATGGTTTGGCCACTTCATATTTTTACAGGTGTAGGCTATAGTTACCATCTCTGCGCTCCAGATTCTGGAACATGGGCGCGCCGAGTGCAGTTCGCGCTCATACCAGAACGCACCTCCCACTTCCAACTTTTTTTTGTGTAAATTCTAGAGCCTCTCGTCCTCCAATTGTTAAAACTCGGGACGCGCTTGACATAGGGCGCATACTTCTCGGAGACTTCTGGACCGCAACTTTGACACACAGAGAGAAATGTTCTGCCCAGGGATTTCAATAGGCTACCTTTCTGAAGTTTGTGGACAATACAACTGTATTAAAGGGATTTGAGCCTCATAGACACGTCGATAAAGTGGATAAGAAATAGCACTGTTTTGAGCACATTTCGGGACTTTAGTTCATTTTGCCAGGTAGGTGTCTCACGAACAACTTTCTTCTACTTCTGGTGCGACTTTATGATGGAAACAAGTAGACTAGTAGCCAGTAGCCTAGTCAGTGACAGTTTGGAGACCGCGCAATCATTCTGCAGGTTGTTCTGTGTGCTCCAAAGTGCAGCTCGGATGGTGTGTGCTGTTCAGGCGAGATATGGTTTGGGGAAGTTATATGAGGGATTTCTCTGGGTTACTGTCTGTGAGCTGAATGCCTGTCACTGCTTGTCTTTATTAGAAACGAGAATAGTTTTGTGATCACATTTTATATTAAAACATTTCTGAGTTTTTCCTCTTAACGCACATGATGTTGGATACTATATGTCATATATGTCTATCCCATTATCCGTGCTTATCGATCTCACCACGAGCAATGAGCACTGACTAGCCTATAGCCAATAGCCAAGGTTTATATGGCCGAACATTTCTCTATATGGCCAACATAGTTCTATTCTATCTCACTTCGACTACCTTATCCATCTGTCAAGCCAAACCGCATCCACAGAAACCTTTGAAAGCGGATCTTTGTCAAGATGTGATATGGTCGGTTATATTTGCGTGTCAAAATATCTTTACGGTGTGGTGCCTAGCTCACCATTCTAGATTAAAATCTCTGCGCAGCCAGAGACCCTCGCAGAGAGAGTCATGCAGAACAGAGATACTGTTCCAACGTTCAAAAACTGCTTGAATCAACGTTGTTTCCATCCATAATAATAATTTTAAAAAAAATCATCAATCGTTGATTTCACGTTGAATTCACGTTAGTTGACAACTCAACCAAATGAAAACTGGACGTTGAGCTGCCGTCTGTGCCCAGTGGGTTGTTTAGTTATGAGCACAGCAGGCAGGTCAGGGTGGTGTGTTATGGTTGTTGATGTTGGTTTATCCCGTTTGTGTTTGTTTGTTTTAAAGGTAACTGAATTAGAGCGTGTTATCTCACTAATTTGACCAGGGTTGTCATCTCTTCTTTGTTTATTTAAACTTTAACCTGATTGGATTACATTGACTTGTCTTTGTATACAATAGAATAGTAATGGCGTGGTAATAACAACTTCATCAAATCCAAATTCAAAAAATGATCTTATTGCTGTGGTTGTGAGAATGGCACATTTGTGATTTTGAGCAATAATCACCTTGACTACTCAAGTATACATAATGTTATTCAGTGGCCTCTATGTCAATGACTTTGTATGAAGAGGTGTTATAAAGCATGCTAGATAAATACAAGTCAGCGAGGCAGCCAGGAAGGGCACCTAAACAAACTGAAGTCTATGAAGGGATGTGAAAAGTAAAGACCGAGATGGAGGGACAGAGAGAATGAGGGAGGAGGAGGAGGAGATCAGCAGAGAGAGCGAGAGAGAAAGCAAACATTCCTGACTTGGTGTCTCAGCAATTTAATTAAAGAACGTCTAAGATGCTCTCACACACACACACACACACACACACCACACACACACACACACACACACACACACACACACACACACACACATTGTGAGCCCCCCCCCCCCCCCTACTTACCCCCCCCCCCCCCCCCCCCCATACACTTTGGTCTTGGACTAATCCCAGGGGTCAGCCAATAAGTGTTCGGGTCATGCCACCATGACAACTAAATAGGGGGACCCCTGATTGAGTTAATAACCCCATGATGGAAGCTAAGAGGTACAAGGTGAAGAGGATTTTGTTTGGCGTGTGTTAGTCTAAAGAGGGCGAAGCAGCTATTAGAGAATGAGAAGTGGTTGTTCATGGTTATAGTGTTATCAACAACAGCAGCAGCAGTATAAATCCTCTCCTCTTAGCCAGGCTTAACTGTGCCCTGTGGTGCTTTGGTGGTGCTCCTTCTAGGTCCTCCAGGTCAGCTTTTACTCTGGGTTCCCCTTGTTAGGGACCATTAAGGAATTAAAACCTCCATGAGCTCTGGTCTCTCTCTCTCTCTCTCTCTCTCTCTCTCTCTCTCTCTCTCTCTCTCTGTCTCTCTCTCTCTCTCTCTCTCTCTCTCTCTCTCTCTCTCTCTCTCTCTCTCTCTCTCTCTCTCTGTCTCTCCTTTGGTCTCTTTCTCTCCGTTTCACCGATCTTGCTCTCCCTGTCTTTCTTTTCCTTTCTCCCTCTATCTGGACTTGCTCTCAGCTCTTTCTCTCGCTGCCACACTGTTCTCTCCCTCGCTCTCTCTCCCTACCTCTCTGCTCTTTCTCAAGTTCTCAGTCCAGTCTCCTGTCCTGCAGCTGTGCAGACACAGACAGAGGGATGGGGGCTCTGGTTCATGTGGGAGCGTTTAGAGCGTTTAGGGAAGTTGTCACCATGTGTGATAAAACAGCGAGTGTCTCCCCGAAGCCAACATAAATCGTCCTGATGCTGAGAAAGACACAGGTTTTAAGACAGTAATAGATGACTTGCATCGTATGTCTATTGTTCTCCTTCAATGCCCAAAAGAGCCAAACAGGAAGTAACATTATTATATTGAATATGTCCATTGTCCTCAATGAGTGTCTGAATGTGTTTTGTAGACAGTTTGTTCTTGATTTGATGCTCCTTGGTTGAACTGCGAGGTGGTTGGAATTGACCTTTTCTTTGACCTGTGGAATATAGCCTATAGTCTACACATTCCGCTGCTCTTTAATAGTGTATTTACCTTTCCACAATGAATTATCTTTATGTGACAGCTTTCCTGACACTCTGTGAATTTTTCCGTTAGTCTAACACGGCACTGACTTGACATGTTCATCGGAGGAGAACCTATGATTGTCAGATCCCAGACCCCCTAGGGAGAGGTTTACGGGTCGCTCCCCTTTGCTGCCCTGTGGTGCACCTCCTTAAAACCCTCCCCCCTCATCCTCGGAGCGTGTTAGGTAAATCCAGTGGTCTAGTGGGAAGGTATTGAGTGTGACATATAGCCTTCTCATTACATTCCTCAGTGTACTACTCTGAGAGAGAAACCTTTGGCGTTCGTCACTTGAGGTAGAGAGGGATAGGTGGAGAGGTCGAGAGAGAGGGAGAGACATTTGCATATTCCGATACCTGATCAGTCTACAGACTAGTCTTATACTATACCTGAGGCTAAGAGTTATTTTGACTCCCTCCACCCCTCTCTCAGTTTTGACCCCCACCCCTAGCCAGCCCTAATCCCCTCTCCCCAAGGGCGCAGTCTGGGTTGTGCACACACATGCCTTTTCATCCCATACAATAGCCCCTCAATCCTCCACACACACACACACACACACACACACACACACACACACACACACACACACACACACACACACACACACACACACACACACACACACACACACACACACGACCCCCCCCCTCCACACACACCCCATTCAGAGGTCCCCTGTATACACACTCAGACAGACAGTAGCCTGAGGCTACAGGGCCTTGTCTCTCTAGCTCAGATCAGCTCCACAACTACAGCCACAACAGGTGATGAGAGAGGCCACTTGGGAAACAGAAGGTAGGTCCACTCTTTCGCTTACTGGGAAGTTGATGGATCAGTGTGCATATTTGTGTCAGTTATGACAGAGTGTGTTGCGGTATGTATGTGTGACTTTCGTGGTAAGTGTGTTCTGTGTTTCCCTTGGCAACAGCCTGCGCTGAGACCTAGAGCTTCATACAGCCCCATGTTTACACAAACAGCAGGAAACTAGACCGTTGGGATGTTATTGCAACACACACACACAAGGACACACACATGCTTTGCAACTAAATGTTCTGTTACTTTCTGTACTGATGTCCAGCTGTCAGACTTCCATTGAATAGGCAGGCACATTCAGTTACCCCTCCTTTCTACTATAAATGAAGAGCTGTTAGCTGCTTGTTCCTGTACTCCGGCCTGCTTTCCCCCTCTCAAAACCTCTCATACCTCTGTCCACTCCTGCTCCCCCCTACGGGTGGCAGGCGGATTAGGGGGTCAGAAGTCAGATGGGGGGGGGGGTACAGCTGGAGGGGCCAGTCAAAACACAGGTCAGGACAGGAAACTGACGAGGTGGAAGGAGCAGGGTCCAGGAGCGTGTGTGTGTTGGGCGGAGGGGCAGGATTGGGGTGTAGGAGTTTTGGCAGGCAGGAAACTGTCAGGGAAGAAGGACTAGGGTTGAGGGCTTTGCGTGTGTGTGTGTGTGTGTGTGTGTGTGTGTGTGTGTGTGTGTGTGTGTGTGTGTGTGTGTGTGTGTGTGTGTGTGTGTGTGTGTGTGTGTGTGTGTGTACTTATAATTTGTTCCTTCAGGTATAGTAGACACCATACCAGTCATACCTGTATGATCACCATACAACTTGGAACATTTGCCATTTCAATCAGTCTAATTTGTTTGTCTGTTTACTCATGTAAAAGAGAGTCAAGTTCTTCTCCCTTCTTTACCCCCTCTTTACACCGCTGCTACTCTCTGTTATCATCTATGCATAGTCACTTTAATAACTCTACCTACATGTACATATTACCTCAACTAACCGCACATTGACTCTGTACCGGCACCCCCCTGTATATATTGTTATTTTACTGCTGCTCTTTAATTACTTGTTACTTTTATCTCTTATTCTTATCCATATTTTTTTGAAACTGCATTGTTGGTTAGGGGCTTGTAAGTAAGCATTTCACTGTAAGGTCTACACCTGGTGTATTCGGCGCATGTGACTAATAACATTTGATTTGATTTGAACGTTAAAGGACATGTATGAGACCGTTGTCTCAACAAGAAGTTTTTTAAAAAAGTATTGAAGGTTGTTTCAGGATATTTAAAGGGGCAATCTGGGATTCAAACAACAGCAAAGCGGTCACCATTCAACCTTTTCATTCAAAAGTCAAAAAATGGAAGTACCAATCCCAGATTGCCCCTGTTAACTTCCCTGTTCACATACTCCTCTCCTCTCACTCTACAGTGGCTCCCTGAGCCTGTGGTATTTTTGAACTTGGCCATGTTGTTAACAGATGAGAGCTGTAGCCACTTCAAAGTGAAGGAGAACGGATCAAAAGTTAAGCAGCGACAGCATTTTATACACCGGCGGGAGAGGAGAGGGAAGTAATGAAAGTGTGTGTGTTTGCACTTGATGCCCTTTCATAGAGAGAGAGAGAATGAGAGAGAGAGAATGAGAGAGAGAGAGAGAGAGAGAGAGAGAGAGAGAGAGAGAGAGAGAGAGAGAGAGAGAGCAAAAGAGGGAGAAACAAAGAAAGAGAGACAAAGGTAAGGCAAAGTTGAGATGGGGGGACAAAGAAAAATAATTTGTTGCCCTAAGTCTCTGGTCTTCAATAGCAATGCTGTCCAGTTAAAATGACACATTCCTCTGTGGTTAAGCACAGACACTTTGTACAGCCAAGACAAGCACAGCTAGCACACTGCAGTCTGTTGAGAGCCAATCAGCTGCAGAAATACTGAACAGACTGATGATGAATGACTTTAATGACTTTATGTCTTTTCGACTGCCTGACCAAGGCTTGACCCTAACTGTTGAGACTGCAGGGCTGTTATGTTTTGATGAGAGACATGATGACAGTCACAAATAGAACATGGATTTGGCCTGAGATGACGATGCTACGTGTGTGTGTGTGTGTGTGTGTGTGTGTGTGTGTGTGTGTGTGTGTGTGTGTGTGTGTGTGTGTGTGTGTGTGTGTGTGTGTGTGTGTTGATCCAGAATAACATGGGTTGGAATGTTGTTCAGTATCGAATGAATTTATCTGAGAAGCTGTGACCAGGAGCTGTTCTTTAAGGTACGCCTAAACATTCTGCAGTCACTATCAGTGTGTGAACAACCTTTACTATGATACTCTCTGTCAATAGACAGACACGCTAATACACACACACACACACACACACACACACACACACACACACACACACACACACACACACACACACACACACACACACACACACACACACACACAAACTTTGCGATCAATGAGTGTGACTGGTATGTGTAGTTGATCTGATGATAAAATCCTTTACAAAAGCCTCACTTGATCAACCACAGTTATACCATAGAGACCCTGCACTGTAAATCCATTGTGCTTATATAACCTCTGAATATAGTAGCATAGATATCTGTAATGGAGAGCTCCACCGAGGGAAATGTATCCCAGGCAGAACCTCTCTGATAGAGATAACAGCAGAGCTAGAGGTAGCGTTGGTATTTGTTAAATACAGATCTCTCTGTATAAACCACAACAGAGCTGTACTGTTCCTGAGTGTCAGCGTGTTGAATCAATGGACTATTTTGCTGTAGGCTCTTGAGGTTTATCAGTAGCATCAGTTCGAATTCACATTCTGGTCATGTGTGTGTGTGTGTGTGTGTGTGTGTGTGTGTGTGTGTGTGTGTGGTGTGTGTGTGTGTGTGTGTGTGTGTGTGTGTGTGTGTGTGTGTGTGTGTGTGTGTATTGAACACAGAGTAGTGGTCTATGTCTGTATACTGTAGGTGAGAAGTGACTGTATATTTTATTTCTCTCTCGCCCTCGTCTTCCTCTTTCTCCCTCTTCATTCTCTCTCTTCCTCCTCATTCTTCCTCTTCCTCTTCATTATCTCTCTCCCTCTTTCTCTCTCTCTCTCCCTCCTCATTCTCCCTCTCATTCTCTCTCTCCCTCCTCATTCTCCCTCTCCCTCCTCATTCTCCCTCTCTCCTCATTCTCTCTCATCCCTCCTCATTCTCCCTCTCCCTCCTCATTCTCTCTCTCTCCCTCCTCATTCTCTCTCTCCCTCCTCATTCTCTCTCTCCCTACTCATTCTCCCTCTCCCTCCTCATTCTCTCTCTCCCTCCTCCCTCACCCTCTCCCTCTCCTCCTCATTCTCTCTCTCCCTCCTCATTCTCTCTCTCCCTCCTCATTCTCTCTCTCCCTCCTCATCTCTCTCTCCCTACTCATTCTCCCTCTCCCTCCTCATACTCCCTCTCCCTCCTCATCCTCTCTCTCTCCCTCCTCATCCT
Source organism: Salmo salar (assembly GCF_965601325.2). Classification (NCBI taxonomy): domain Eukaryota; kingdom Metazoa; phylum Chordata; class Actinopteri; order Salmoniformes; family Salmonidae; genus Salmo; species Salmo salar. The sequence continues at coordinate 67,253,836 of NC_138292.1, forward strand.
CTCTCACTCCCTCCTCATTCTCCCTCTCCCTCCTCATTCTCTCTCCCTCCTCATTCTCTCTCTCCCTCCTCATTCTCTCTCCCTACTCATTCTCCCTCTCCCTCCTCATTCTCCATCTCCCTCCTCATCCTCACTCTCTCCCTCCTCATCCTCTCTCTCTCCCTCCTCATTCTCCCTCTCCCTCCTCATTCTCTCTCTCCCTACTCATTCTCCCTCTCCCTCCTCATCCTCTCTCTCTCCCTCCTCATTCTCTCTCTCCCTCCTCATTCTCTCTCTCCCTACTCATTCTCCCTCTCCCTCCTCATTCTCCCTCTCCCTCCTCATCCTCTCTCTCTCCCTCCTCATCCTCTCTCTCTCCCTACTCATTCTCCCTCCCTCTCCCTCCTCTTTCTCCCTCTCCCTCCTCATTCTCTCTCTCCCTCCTCATTCTCTCTCTCCCTCCTCATTCTCTCTCTCCCTACTCATTCTCCCTCTCTCTCCTCATTCTCTCTCCCTCCTCATTATCTCTCTCTCCCTCCTCATTCTCTCTCTCCCTACTCATTCTCCCTCTCCCTCCTCATCCTCTCTCTCTCCCTCCTCATCCTCTCTCTCTCCCTACTCATTCTCCCTCCCTCTCCCTCCTCTTTCTCCCTCTCCCTCCTCATTCTCTCTCTCCCTCCTCATTCTCTCTCTCCCTACTCATTCTCCCTCTCTCTCCTCATTCTCTCTCCCTCCTCATTATCTCTCTCTCCCTACTCATTCTCTCTCTCCCTCCTCATTCTCTCTCTCCCTCCTCATTCTCTCTCTCCCTACTCATTCTCTCTCTCCCTACTCATCTCTCTCTCTCCCTCCTCATTCTCTCTCTCCCTACTCATTCTCCCTCTCTCTCCTCATTCTCTCTCTCCTCCTCATTCTCCCTCTCCCTCCTCATTCTCTCTCTCCCTCCTCATTCTCCCTCTCTCTCCTCATTCTCTCTCTCCCTCCTCATTATCTCTCTCTCCCTCCTCATTCTCTCTCTCCCTCCTCATTATCTCTCTCTCCCTCCTCATTCTCTCTCTCCCTACTCATTCTCTCTCTCCCTACTCATTCTCTCTCTCCCTCCTCATTCTCTCTCTCCCTACTCATTCTCCCTCTCTCTCCTCATTCTCTCTCTCCCTCCTCATTCTCTCTCTCCCTCCTCATTCTCTCTCTCCCTACTCATTCTCCCTCTCCCTCCTCATTCTCTCTCTCCCTCCTCATTCTCTCTCTCCCTACTCATTCTCCCTCTCTCTCCTCATTCTCTCTCTCCCTCCTCATTCTCCCTCTCCCTCCTCATTCTCCCTCTCTCTCCTCATTCTCTCTCTCCCTACTCATTCTCCCTCTCCCTACTCATTCTCTCTCTCCCTCCTCATTCTCTCTCTCCCTACTCATTCTCCCTCTCCCTCCTCATTCTCTCTCTCCCTACTCATTCTCTCTCCCCCCTCATTATCTCTCTCTCCCTCCTCATTCTCTCTCTCCCTACTCATTCTCCCTCTCCCTCCTCATTCTCTCTCTCCCTACTCATTCTCTCTCTCCCTCCTCATTATCTCTCTCTCCCTCCTCATTCTCTCTCTCCCTACTCATTCTCCCTCTCTCTCCTCATTCTCCCTCTCCCTCCTCATTCTCTCTCTCCCTCCTCATTCTCTCTCTCCCTACTCATTCTCCCTCTCCCTCCTCATTCTCTCTCTCCCTCCTCATTCTCTCTCTCCCTACTCATTCTCCCTCTCCCTCCTCATTCTCTCTCTCCCTACTCATTCTCTCTCTCCCTCCTCATTATCTCTCTCTCCCTACTCATTCTCCCTCTCCCTCCTCATTCTCTCTCTCCCTCCTCATTCTCTCTCTCCCTACTCATTCTCCCTCTCTCTCCTCATTCTCTCTCTCTCCCTCCTCATTCTCCCTCTCTCTCCTCATTCTCTCTCCCTCCTCATTCTCTCTCTCCCTCCTCATTCTCTCCCTCCCTCCTCTTTCTTCACTCTAAGTCATGTACGAATGAAAACAAACACACAACACAGAAGGTCTTGAATGACATCATTTTGTAGTCCCTTACCAAACATTGCAGATGCCTCCATGGCTTCACTATAAGTCATATGTCAACACCTTCTCTCAGAGCAAGCAGAGTGTGTGAAGTTATTTGTCCTACATAGTGTGTGTGTGTTAAAAGTTTTCCTGCACACTTTGATTTAAGTTCAGTTTATGCCCTCCTAATATTTAAGGATAGGATTTGGGGAGGGTAATTTGACCCTTAGATCTGTCAACTTCCACCCAGAATGTGTCTGTCTCTGGGAACAAACGGAGGTCACTGGCTAAATGGCTTTCTCCACCAAATCAACACGTAGGAACACAGTTCTGATTAGACTAAATGAATACTTCACCAGAACACTGTGAAGGAGACTGGAGTGAACACATGGTCAGTCTAAGTTCTCTCTCTCTCTCTCTCTCTCTCTCTCTCTCTCTCTCTCTCTCTCTCTCTCTCTCTCTCTCTCTCTCTCTCTCTCTCTCTCTCTCTCTCTCTCTCACTCTCACTCTCACTCTCACTCTCACTCTCTCACTCTCACTCTCACTCTCACTCTCACTCTCCAGGGGTGTCCAGGGGTCCATGAGGAGTTTGAGTAAACAGTTATGTGAGAGAGTAAACACTAAAGGTTCAGTAACCTACACATCATCTGTCATTTCCCCTACAACAATCCTCCCCCCTTAGTTACACACCAGTTCCCTCAATACACACATTTTCATTTTTCACTTGTTCACACTCTTCTTACAAAAACCTAACTGAGTCACACTCACGCACAAACACACACCAATGGACGAATACCCCCTCTCAGTCCATCCTTGGGCCAGTAACCGAAAGGTTGCTGGTTCTAATCCCTGAGACGGCAAGGTGGATAAATCTGCCATTCTGCCCTTAACCCAGGCAGTTAACTCTCAACAACAGCTGCTCCCCAGGCGCCGATGCCGTGGATGTTGATTAATGCCCCTCCCCACTTCTCTGATTCAGAGGGGTAGGTTCATATGCGGAAAGACACATTTGGTTTGAATTCATTCAGTTGTACAACTGACTAAGTATCCCCATTACCCTTCCCTTTTCTTTGCTTCTAAATCTCCACAGGCATCTGCAGTATAACTCCCCTCACTGGCTTAACGCTGGGGTGATGAGGTGATCCAGCCGTGTGTGTGTGTAGGGTAGTTTAGTGTGAACTGTAGTTTAGTGTGTAGTGTAGTGTAGTTTAGTGTGTAGTGTATGTGTCTTATTGGTCAGACACAGGCACATACAAGGTCAGTGTGGCTAAATAATATGGCAGATGTGTGTTTAGGAGTGTGTGTTTGTGTTCCTGGGAGTGTGTGTGTGTGTGAGTTAGTGTGTGTGGGTGTGTGTGTGCGTGTGTATGTGTGTGTGTGTGTATGTGTGTGTGAGTTCATGTGTGTCTGGGTGTGTGTGTGTGTGTGTGTGTGTGTGTGTGTGTGTGTGTGTGTGTGTGTGTGTGTGTGTGTGTGTGTGTGTGTGTGTGTGTGGGAGTGTGTGTCAGATACAGTCCACAGTGTGGCAGTGGGCTGACAAGACCACACTCATATAACCCATACAGCTGCCCAAGCTCAGAGGTGTCTACTGTTACCAGCTCCAGTCAGACATGGGGAGGTCTATCACTACTGTTTACAGCTCCAGTCAGACATGGGGAGGTCTATCACTACTGTTTACAGCTCCAGTCAGACATGGGGAGGTCTATCACTACTGTTTACAGCTCCAGTCAGACATGGGGAGGTCTATCACTACTGTTTACAGCTCCAGTCAGACATGGGGAGGTCTATCACTACTGTTTACAGCTCCAGTCAGACAAGGGGAGGTCTATCACTACTGTTTACAGCTCCAGTCAGACAAGGGGAGGTCTATCACTACAGTTTACAGCTCCAGTTAGACATGGGGAGGTCTATCACTACTGTTTACAGCTTTACAGCTCCAGTCAGACAAGGGGAGGTCTATCACTACTGTTTACAGCTCTAGTTAGACATGGGGAGGTCTATCACTACTGTTTACAGCTCCAGTCAGACATGGGGAGGTCTATCACTACTGTTTACAGCTCCAGTCAGACATGGGGAGGTCTATCACTACTGTTACCAGCTCCAGTTAGACATGGGGAGGTCTATCACTACTGTTTACAGCTCCAGTTAGACATGGGGAGGTCTATCACTACTGTTTACAGCTCCAGTCAGACATGGGGAGGTCTATCACTACTGTTTACAGCTCCAGTCAGACATGGGGAGGTCTATCACTACTGTTTACAGCTCCAGTCAGACATGGGGAGGTCTATCACTACTGTTTACAGCTTTACAGCTCCAGTCAGACAAGGGGAGGTCTATCACTACTGTTTACAGCTCTAGTTAGACATGGGGAGGTCTATCACTACTGTTTACAGCTTTACAGCTCCAGTCAAACATGGGGAGGTCTATCACTACTGTTTACAGCTCCAGTTAGACATGGGGAGGTCTATCACTACTGTTTACAGCTTTACAGCTCCAGTCAGACAAGGGGAGGTCTATCACTACTGTTTACAGCTCCAGTTAGACATGGGGAGGTCTATCACTACTGTTTACAGCTTTACAGCTCCAGTCAGACAAGGGGAGGTCTATCACTACTGTTTACAGCTCCAGTCAAACATGGGGAGGTCTATCACTACTGTTTACAGCTCTAGTTAGACATGGGGAGGTCTATCACTACTGTTTACAGCTCTAGTTAGACATGGGGAGGTCTATCACTACTGTTTACAGCTCTAGTTAGACATGGGGAGGTCTAATCACTGTGTTGGGGCCCACAATGGGATGACACAGGGTAGCGGTTGGGGGGGAACTTAGGCACCTGGAGGGAGGAGGATTTTTGGAAAAGGGGAGAGGAGGACTGAGGATAGATTGGGCCTTGCTCTTCCTGTTTCTCTCGACATACTCTCTTGGTGTGTGTGTGTGTGTGTGTGTGTGTGTGTGTGTGTGTGTGTGTGTGTGTGTGTGTGTGTGTGTGTGTGTGTGTGTGTGTGTGTGTGTGTGTGTGTGTGTGTGTGTGTGTGTGTGTGTGTGTGTGTTTGCAGCCTGTAGAAGAGCCGTTCTCTCCCCCTGGCACACCTGCAGCTAAGTGGAAGAGACTCAAGTGGCTCATGACTATTTGCTGAAAGATATGACAGGCCTGCAGGTTAGAGAGAGAGGTGGAGAGTCAGGCACAGCCATAGGGCTTGGGTCTGTTTAAAACACACAAACACACACACTCACGCAGTGTGTGTGTGTGTTGACACGATTTGCAATTGTCAGTTCACCATGGATATGTTCTTTGGCAGTTGTAGCTTTGTGTCGTGTTGAGTAAACACCCCAGGGCTTTTAGTCATCTTTGATAAATCTCTTTCTTAAGATTCCAAAAACAAAAGCAGGAAAAACAGGTAGTCCCAAATGTTACTCAGGATTGGTACATACTGTATGTGTGTATTTATGTGTGTGTGTGTGTGTGTGTGTGTGGAGAGAGGATCTGGAGACTCCAGACAAGTACAGACACATCTGACTTCTCTATAAAAACCCAGCACCGTCTTTACATTATCTTAAATATCTCTGTAAACTAATCTAGTTTATCACATCCACCCACCTCAACAAGCACCAGACAGAAGGAGGCGGCGACGTCATAAAATATCAAATCTATTTAACTGTAGTAAAGAGCAGGAGCTTCTCCATTGAATTTGTCTTTACACTTATTTAAGTGATCTGATACTAGAGACATAAACTGGGTCCTACTAAGTCTGTCCTTGTTCTAAGACCTGGGGGGGAACAGTGCTGCTATTGTTAGAGCAGAATAGGACCGTGTGTGTTGAAGTGATGGAAGAGTAGTAGAGTGTGACAAGAAGCACACCTGCATGCCAGTATAGCACATGTTCCTCCTACAGTAGCTGGCATCCTAGACATTCCTTACCATGGTCTCTGTCTGTCTGTCTGTCTGTCTGTCTGTCTGTCTGTCTGTCTGTCTGTCTGTCTGTCTGTCTGTCTGTCTGTCTGTCTGTCTGTCTGTCTGTCTGTCTGTCTGTCTGTCTGTCTGTCTGTCTGTCTGTCTGTCTGTCTGTCTGTCTGTCTGTCTGTCTGTCTGTCTGTCTGTCTGTCTGTCTGTCTGTCTGTCTGTCTGTCTGTCTGTCTCTCTCTCTCTCTGTTTCTATCTCTCTGTCTCTCTCTCTCTCTCTCTCGCTCTGTCTCTCTCTCTTGCTGTCTCACACATATACATTTGACATTAACCAGTGTACTTTTCTCAAGTCTCAAAGCCTCACAACTCTTTCCAAACCATGTTAACTCTGCTTGGCCCTCCAGTACACCTAGAAGCCATTACTGTACGTTTCATGTTGTTCTCACCTATGGCATATATCGGGAGACAGACTGTCTCTTAACAGCTAATAAAACTGACAGGTTAGAGAGAGAGAAAAGAGCTGCAAGGTGGAGCTGTCAGAACGAGAGAGAGAGAGACGAAAGAAATAGAGAGATATTAAAGAAGGGGGGAAAAAAGTGGAGAGAGATTAAAAAGTGATCAGAAAAAGTGAGATATGTCACTCTAGCAGATTGTTGAGATACGGTATACTGCTGCTGCATGAAACAGAGGGAATTCCAAACGGTGGGCGGAGTTGAGTGTCATCATTCCAATGCCACATACTCTATTGTCCCCAAGACACTGTCATTGTCCCTAAGGCCTCTCCACTGTCTCAGAGGCAACATGTATTTACAACCATAACTACAGCCTGCCGTTGTTCTGTCTGTCTGTCTGTCTGTCTGTCTGTCTGTCTGTCTGTCTGTCTGTCTGTCTGTCTGTCTGTCTGTCTGTCTGTCTGTCTGTCTGTCTGTCTGTCTGTCTGTCTGTCTGTCTGTCTGTCTGTCTGTCTGTCTGTCTGTCTGTCTGTCTGTCTGTCTACAGTGAGGGAAAAAAGTATTTGATACCCTGCTGATTTTGTACGTTTGCCCACTGACAAAGAAATGATCAGTCTATAATTTTAATGGTAGGTTTATTTGAACAGTTAGAGACAGAATAATAACAAAAAAATAATTATAAATTGATTTGCATTTTAATGAGGGAAATAAGTATTTGACCCCCTCTCAATCGGAAAGATTTCCGGCTCCCAGGTGTCTTTTATACAGGTAACGAGCTGAGATTAGGAGCACACTCTTAAAGGGAGTGCTCCTAATCTCAGTTTATTACCTGTATAAAAGACACCTGTCCACAGAAGCAATCAATCAATCAGATTCCAAACTCTCCACCATGGCGAAGACCAAAGAGCTCTCCAAGGATGTCAGGGACAAGATTGTAGACCTACACAAGGCTGGAATGGGCTACAAGACCATCGCCAAGCTGCTCGGTGAGAAGGTGACAACAGTTGGTGCGATTATTCGCAAATGGAAGAAACACAAAAGAACTGTCAGTCTCCCTCGGCCTGGGGCTCCATGCAAGATCTCACATCATGGAGTTGCAATGATCATGAGAACGGTGAGGAATCAGCCCAGAACAACGCGGGAGGATCTTGTCAATGATCTCAAGGCAGCTGGGACCATAGTCACCAAGAAAACAATTGGTAACACACTACGCCGTGAAGGACTGAAATCCTGCAGCGCCCGAAAGGTCCCCCTGCTCAAGAAACCACATATACATGCCCGTCTGAAGTTTGCCAATGAACATCTGAATGATTCAGAGGACAACTGGGTGAAAGTGTTGTGGTCAGATGAGACCAAAATGGAGCTCTTTGGCATCAACTCAACTGGGCGAGGAGGAATGCTGCCTATGACCCCAAGAACACCATCCCCACTGTCAAACATGGAGGTGGAAACATTATGCTTTGGGGGTGTTTTTCTGCTAAGGGGACAGGACAACTTCACCGCATCAAAGGGACAATGGACGGGGCCATGTACCGTCAAATCTTGGGTGAGAACCTCCTTCCCTCAGCCAGGGCATTGAAAATGGGTCGTGGATGGGTATTCCAGCATGACAATGACCCAAAACACACGGCCAAGGCAACAAAGGAGTGGCTCAAGAAGAAGCACATTAAGGTCCCGGAGTGGCCTAGCCAGTCTCCAGACCTTAATCCCATAGAAAATCTGTGGAGGGAGCTGAAGGTTCGAGTTGCCAAACGTCAGCCTCGAAACCTTATTGACTTGGAGAAGATCTGCAAAGAGGAGTGGGACAAAATCCCTCCTGGGATGTGTGCAAACCTGGTGGCCAACTACAAGAAACGTCTGACCTCTATGATTGCCAACAAGGGTTTTGCCACCAAGTACTAAGTCATTAGAATGCAAATCATTTTAGAACATTTTTGACATGCGTTTTTCTGGATTTTTCTGTTGTTATTCTGTCTCTCACTGTTCAAATAAACGTACCATTACAATTATAGACTGATTATTTCTTTGTCAGAGGGCAAACATACAAAATCAGCAGGGGATCAAATACCTCTCTCTCTCTCTCTCTCTCTCTCTCTCTCTCTCTCTCTCTCTCTCTCTCTCTCTCTCTGTCTCTCTCTCTCTCTCTCTCTGTCTCTCTCTCTCTCTCTCTCTGGTCTAGAGTCTGAGCCACAATGGCAGCTCTGATATGTTTCATTAGGAAACCAGCCCAGTGGTCCTGGCTGTCAGCTGTTATTAATGCAGGTGACATAGAGAAGGTGCTGTCAGCTGTTATTAATGCAGGTGACATAGAGAAGGTGCTGTCAGCTGTTATTAATGCAGGTGACATAGAGAAGGTGCTGTCAGCTGTTATTAATGCAGGTGACATAGAGAAGGTGCTGTCAGCTGTTATTAATGCAGGTGACATAGGGAAGGTGCTGGCAGCTGTTATTAATGCAGGTGACATAGAGAAGGTGCTGGCAGTTGTTATTAATGCAGGTGACATAGAGAAGGTGCTGTCAGCTGTTATTAATGCAGGTGACATAGAGAAGGTGCTGGCAGCTGTTATTAATGCAGGTGACATAGAGAAGGTGCTGGCAGCTGTTATTAATGCAGGTGACATAGAGAAGGTGCTGGCAGCTGTTATTAATGCAGGTGACATAGAGAAGGTGCTGGCAGCTGTTATTAATACAGGTGACATAGAGAAAGTGCTGGCAGCTGTTATTAATGCAGGTGACATAGAGAAGGTGCTGGCAGCTGTTATTAATGCAGGTGACATAGAGAAGGTGCTGGCAGCTTTTATTAATGCAGGTGACATAGAGAAGGTGCTGGCAGCTGTTATTAATGCAGGTGACATAGAGAAGGTGCTGGCAGCTGTTATTAATGCAGGTGACATAGAAAAGGTGCTGGCAGCTGTTATTAATGCAGGTGACATAGAGAAGGTGCTGGCAGCTGTATGTCGATGCTTATCTTCACACAAAGAAGAGTGTGTGTGTATGTGTCAGAGTGAGAGCGTGTATGTGTGTGTGTTTGAGAGAGCCTGTGTGTTCATGAGAGTGTGTGTGTGTCGGAGAGAGGGAAAGTGTTTGAGTGTGCAAATGTGTGTGTGTGTATTTGCGCGTACACTCTCATAGATTTGTGTTTACATAGACATACTTCACTATAACAGCATTACTAGTGACATGCAGTCAGAGAGGTACTGGTTAGGACCCAGCACACCACCAACCTAAACACTGTGCAACACACACAGCAGCCAGCAGACAAACACATATTGCAAACCACAGGAGAAAGTTCCAGTTTTTCAAGTGGAGATCTCTGATTGATATTTCTCTCCTTCCTGTTTACTCATTGTTTCCTTCATAAGAAGTTTCCAAAATGCACTCTGTATAGCAGTGCGTTAAAGCAGTAGTGTTTAAAAAATATAACATTTCACTGCACCTATCTGGTGTATGTGACAATAAACACATACTTATTTATATATATATTTTTAACTAATTCACCCAAAGTTTCACCCATCAAATAGACAAAACCATGGTTATAGCTTCTGCTTTCAGCCACAACCATTAGGTTCCAGAGTCAAACCACCATTTTAAAAACTCCCTCCCTCCCTCCCTCCCTCCCTCCCTCCCTCCCTCCCTCCCTCCCTCCCTCCCTCCCTCCCTCCCTCCCTCCCTCCCTCCCTCCCTTCCTCCCCAGTTGAGAGACACAGCAACCCGATCCAGGTGTAGCTCAGGTGTAACCCGTGTAAGGCGGTTCGTCTCATCCATTGTGTCCCTCGCTATCTTTCCTTCTTCCCTCTTTCTTCCCCCTTTCTTCTCCTATAGACCCCGAACAGCAACAGTTTAGTAGAAGGACTGAAACTCTACCCCAGGAAACAGACTCTTGGGAGTGTGTGTGTGTGCCTGTGTGTGTATGTGTATGTGCGTGTGTGTGTGTGTCTGAAACAGGCTCTTGGAAGTGTGTCGCACCTCGACTTACAAGGCTTGTTTTGGTGGGTTAGGTTTCCAGTGAAGTGTGTCGATCGGAGGATGACGAGGGGTAATGGTGTTGTTATGGTCGTAAGTTGTGTTTGGAGTGTGTGGAATGTGTAGATGGATGGATTGGATGGAGAATTTGTGGAAAGCATAGCAAGGGTCGAGAGTGGTCTGGACTCTGGACTTTACCATTTTTGCTGCATTGTGTTTTTGTATAGAGGGGATTAGGGATATTAGTGCGTGTGTGTGCTGCTATGTGTGCCTGCATGAATAGCGGGGTCAAGAACCTACTGTAGCACTAAACCTATCATAGCTGCTCAGGCCCTCAACATGAAATGTTACTGTCAAGCCATTCCTTCTCGACATGCTCTTACACAGTATCTAATTGCGGGTTCCGTTGACAACGGCATTGCTATTCTCCATGTCAAGTTGTAGAGTTTAAGTCCTGGTAACCAGTTCTGATTTGTTTAACAGTTTTTACTGCCTAAAGCTTTAAGGGAAAATTGTTAACAGGATAAAGGTTGGTTTACAGTTGGTCTATCGACAGTTGTCGCAGTGACATCATGAACGTTCTGTTGTCGTGCGACATCAAACTTTACGTTGTCGTTACAGAAAAGTAGAAACACAAAAACGACAGGCTGCGTGACATCAGCATCCAAAATGTATATGTCCATCTAGCAAGCCAGGCAACTAAAAGCAACTTCCTAAACAATATTTTGGTTTGTTTGTAGCTTGTTAGCTTGTTAGCTTGCTGGGTAGCCTGTTTAAATAATGACCATACCATAGCTGACAACATCTTAACTTTAGCACGTTTTTATTCATTATTACAGGAAAATAAACTCACAACAAGATCATTATTTACAAATGAATGGCAAGCTAATTACAGAAAATAAAAGCAGGGCATTCTACCAGAGAATTTAAGAACTTGTGCACAGTCTCAGTCAGGTAACCACGACAACAGAAACAGTCACAGCAACAGACAGTCCACCGGAGTATAAATGAAATGTTGTTTTGACCAGCGACACTTGTCACATTCTAATTGTCTACAGATAGACCAAGTGTAAACCAGTCTTAAATCACTGTCATCCCCCTTTTTTGAGGCTTTGAAAGAACAGAAATCCCTCCATCAACACACCTTCAGACATGTTATTTATTACCATCCTTTACCTCCCTCGCTCCATCCCTCCCTCCATCCCTCCCTCTCCTAAAAACAAGTCAGTTCAGGAGTTAAGCCGGCCCTTTTATGTCAAGTGGTCATATTTGGTATGTGCTGGTACTCCCTTGTGATTTTGGAAAAAGATAAGAGGGAAAGAAAAGAAACAAGGGACAAAGAAGTCTGGATGGTAAATCTGAAAATAAGGGCCACCTCTTTCAGAAGTATAATGATTTTGTGGATCGCTGAAGACATTCTATGTACTGTAGCAGCAGACCTCGAGCCTGGTTAAACAGGACTGAGTAGTGATCCCTGTAGTTCTACAGCATTCAGTTTAACCCAGGCTAGCAGAGCCCATCTGGCCATACATACAGGTCCTGACTTTGATTATTTACCAACTAGAAAGAGAGGGATAAAGAGAAGTGGCTGCGCATATTGTCTGTCTGGCCTTTGTCATGTAGGAGCGACAGGGTAGCCTAGTGGTTAGAGCGTTGGACTAGTAACTGAAAGGTTGCAAGATCGAATCCCCGAGCTGACAAGGTTAAAATCTGTCGTTCTGAACAAGGCAGTTAACCCACTGTTCCTAGGCCGTCATTGTAAATAAGAATTTGTTCTTAACTGACTTGCACGGGAAAATAAATAAAATGTGGCCTGAGTATAGTTTGCTTTGTTTACACACTGGGGGTTTGTATGAATGGAATTGTGTTTTACTCTGACAATTGGTATTTTTGTATCTTTATCTTTATCTCTCTGCCTCTCTGTCTCTCTCTCTCTCTCTCTCTCGATCTCTCTCGATCTCTCTTGGTCTCTCTCCTCCTCTCTCCTATCTGGGGGACAAAAGTTTATAGTGTGGCTTTGTCACAGTGAGAGATGGCCCCCAATGCACTGTGGGTAATAAAATCCATCTGTGGTAGTGTGTGCGTGCGTGCGTACCAGGGCATGTGATAGGGTCCTGTTCTGTTTCAAGGGAATAACAGTGTTTTCCATTCGGTAGATACCAATCTCTACAAATAATGAGAGAAGACACACAGAGAAGAGAAAGGAAGACACAAAGTGCATTCCAAGATGGAAACATTCCATAGTGAATAAAATAGGAAGAAATCCCACTGAAGCAATGCCATTTCAACACAGGTTTAGTTTTTCATCCCTTCATAACGTACAGTACAACTTCTCAATGTGGTAACAACTGCCAGTGTTCAGTTAGTCTCTGCCTATGAAACCAATGTGTTTACTGGCAAACCATTGTCCAGGGCTTTGTGGTTCAGAAGTAATCCCATTGAAACAGGAAATCAAACAAATGGAGAGAATGAACGAAAGAAAGGAGTGGGACAATATGTGACATAAAAGTAGAAAATATTTTTTTCCAGAGATGAGACGATAGAGTTGTAAGACTTTCATTCTCTCCCTCCATCCCTCCGTCCTTTCATCCCTCCATCCCTCCGTCCTTTCAGCTCTCCATACCGCCGTCCGCCCCCACTTTCATTTGGGCTCTCATTCTTTGCAATTGAAGCCAAATCATTTTCTAGCTATATCCTTTTCCACAGAAGTAATATCAAACCTCATTTCAGACGTAGGGCTACAGATAGATGTGATTTGGAGTCTGTCATAACTAGGACCCAGAGTATTCCCTGGCCATGTGACCTGACGAGGAAAAACTCCTGGCATAAAGGGTGGTTCAGACACAATATCCTGATGTACAACGAGTGAGAGGAGAGATATTTGAGCAACACATATAGAATTTAATTGAGCATTTTGACCAAGCCAATTTAGGTCTGATGATACAGACGATATGCTTTGTGAAATAGTTGTTTGTATTGTTAAATTGTAGACTTCCTGTCTCGTGTAGAATACATGTGCACTGCTGCATCTGCCAGGTATCGTTAACATTGTCATCACCTTAACTATTAATAAAAGGCAGAACTGTCAAAAGAGGGGCCCAACGTCCTGTGGAAGTTGATGAGTGAGAAACATAAACTGTGATTAGTCATTTCCTTTCATACACTCCTCTCTTTCTTTCTCTCCCCCTCTCTCTCTCGCGCTTGTTCTAATTTCGCTCTCTCTCTTTCTTCATAATCTCCCTCTTGCTTTTTTCTCTCCCTCTTTCTGTCTTTGTTAAGCCTCTCTCTTTCTTCTTCTTTTTCTTCTCTCTCTCTCTTTCTCTCTTCAATCTGTCAGTCTGAGACTGTTCCCCTTTAAAGAATGACCCAGAGCAGCTTACCTACCTACTGCAGTTACAGTTCTATCAGCTGGATAAATACAGAGCTCCGGATTCCTAATAGGCCTATGGCCGTGTCCTAAATACCACCCTATTCCGTATTTAGTGCACTATTTTGGACTACTTTTGACCAGGGTCCATAAGGCTCTTGTCAAATGTAGTCCACTATATAAGGAATAGGGTGCCATTTTGGATGCAGGCTCAGTGTGCCTTTCGGTCCCAGAAAAAGCTTTTAAACAAAGGTGCACTGTGTCTTGTCTGAATACCATATCATAAAATAATTATTTCATTCTAGAAGAGTAATGTCAGGTGTGTGTGTGTGTGTGTGTGTGTGTTCTACACTACAGGGTTTAGTGAGTATAATGGGTATGATAATAGCTAGATTAGCTACAGTGAATGTTAGGGGAAGGTCATTTCCTTGTGACTGACTTGACAGAGTGACATGGCAAGCTTTGTGTTACGTGTGTGTGTGTTATGAAATGTCGCACCTTACCTGTCGTGCCCTCTTTACCATTAACCCTCAGGTATGCGCCTGACGACGTTGTGAGTGACATCTGGTTTTGGTTTCCATGGCAAAAACAACCTACCGACTCAAAGCAGTCCTAATGAATGGCATAGCTCTAATTAGTTTTGACTTTGACAACAACAACACACGTTACAATGAATGACTGATTGACTGATTGAGAAAGCAGGAAGAGCCTAGAGTTGGTTACTGAGAAGTAACTAGTACTATGAAGTAACTAAGAAGTAACTACTACTAAGAAGTAACTCACAAGGCTTGTTGTATCAGGTTGAGAGAGAGATTTAGATTTTTTTTGAATCCCCATTAGCCGACGCCAATGGGTCTGATGTAAAACAAAAAATTACATTACAGACAAAACACTTTACAATTTACACACACACTACGTGTTAATGTTTTAAATGTGTGTGTGTGTGTGCATCTATCAGTTACACATACTGTACATGTCAGTACATACATACAAGAAGTAGGTCACATGGGGGGGAGATGCGTTGTGCCGTGAGGGATATAGCAGAGGCATGTGTATAGAGGAAAGACTAATATGCACATCATAACTCTGTTACACCTCAGCCATCCCTCCCTCTAATCTCCCCCTTCACCTTTGTTGTCCCTTAGAGACCTTGCTCTCTCTCTTAATTCAGTTCAAATGGGCTTTATTGGCATGGGAAACACATGTTTACATTGAAAGCAAGTGAAGTAAACTAAAGAGAGAATTAACAAAAAACATCTCTCCCCCTTCCTTTTTTTCTCTTACTCTCTCTTTACACCCCCCCCCCCCCCCCTCTCTCTCTCTCTCTCTCTCTCTCTCTCTCTCCCTCTCTCCTTGATCAAGATGGATTTTGGGGGGGTTATTGCAAATTCCAGCCGCGCCTGCCGGATCAGGCCCTGATCTCTCCTGTTATGAGGAAAAGGGGGGATGAGGAGGGAGGTAAAGGAGGGCAGGAGGCCGGAGGTTGGCCCCTTCACTTCTTCACTTTAATGAAACGTCTCGGGTTTCTATCCAACTTCCAACCTCAGGAGCCATGCAGAGGGCAGGAGTGAGGGATGCAGAGAAGGAGGGAGGGAGAAATGGGAAGAGAGTAGTGCAGGGTTCACTGAGAAAGACCAAGGCAGTGAGAGTGGGAGGAACAGAGGGAGTGAAGGAGAGAGAGAGAGAGAGAGAGAGAGAGAGAGAGAGAGAGAGAGGGAGAGAGAGAGAGAGCAATATTTAGAATGTATTGTCATGCTTTTGTGTGTGTGTGTGTGTGTGTGTGTGTGTGTGTGTGTGTGTGTGTGTGTGTGTGTGTGTGTGTGTGTGTGTGTGTGTGTGTGTGTGTGTGTGTGTGTGTGTGTGTGTGTGTTTGCATGTGCATGTAAAATACTCGTGTACTTGTAGTGCATTCTTGCTGACCGTAGGCTACTATAAAGTAACTCAAGGTCACTGTACGGCTGAAACACAACCAAGGAAAATTGATTCCACGCCTGCATCTGAAATAGCAACAACCTTTCATTTATCAGTCTTATCTTTGCTGAACAGAGATATGCACCGTAGGTAGCCTTGTTGTTTGCTGTAAAACCTTTAGTCTCTCCCAGTTGCCTCGCCAATTACTCTCAAAGTGTTCCCTGACCCGACTGATGGCACGTCTCACTGAGATACGCTACCTTGAAATTCACTTCTTATTAAACCTTTTTCTTCAGGAAATTGACCTTTTCCCTGGAACTGATAGGCCTATGAGTTTCAACCTTACCCTGCTATAATACCAAACTAAAAGCACGTGAGAAAAAGACGAAAGAGAATACATATATGGGTATGTGATTGATAGTGTGAGAAAGAAACAGACAGAGACATAGAAAAAAGAAAGAGGGAGGAGAGGTTATGAGAAGGTATGAGATCACTGTAAAATCAGGGTTGGATGGAGTCGCCGCTTAGACACTGATCTTAGGTCAGATTTCCATTTCCCCCTAATGGTTATGGTCAGGACCTGTGGAAAGTACGCTGATCCTAGATCAGAGGCTTTAGTCACTTACTCGCATCTCACTACCCACCCAGAACATTATAGATTAAAACAGCTTAACCTGCTTTATTATTAAAACACACACACAGCTAATCCTATAACTCTACTTTTCAGAGATAATTATTACAAGCTAAATGCCTCCTAAAGGGATGTGGGAAGGCTTTAATATGTCCATACATTGTCGATACACACACTCACTCATACAGTATACTCTATATACATACTGGCTTCATGTGAAATGGCATCCTATTCCCTATCTGGTGCATTTCCTTTGGCCCTGGTCAGAGGTAGTGCACTATGTAGGGAATAGGGGGCCATTTGGGATGCAGCCACACTGTATGTAACTGTAGCTGATGCTTAGGGTCTCTCTCTCTCTCAATGCAATTTCTATTCAATTTAAGGGGCTTTATTGTCATGGGAAACATATGTTAACATTGCCAAAGCAAGTGAAGTAGATAATAAACTAAAGTGCAATAAACATTACACTCACAAAAGTTCCAAAGGAATAGAGACATTTCAAATGTCATTATGTTTCTCACTCACTCACTGACTCACTCACTCACTCACTCACTCACTCACTCACTCACTCACTCACTCACTCACTCACTCACTCACTCACTCACTCACTCACTCACTCACTCACTCACTCACTCACTCACTCACTCACTCTCTTGTGTTAATTAGTCTCTCTCACTCTCTCTCTCTCTCTGTTAATTAGTCTCTCTCTCTGTTAATTAGTCTCTCTCACTCTCTCTCTCTCTGTTAATTAGTCTCTCTCTCTCACTCTCTCTCTCTCTGTTAATTAGTCTCTCTCTCTCACTCTCTCTCTCTCTGTTAATTCGTCTCTCTCTTTTGCTCCCCCCCTCGTGTAGCCAGCGTAGTAAGGTCTGTGTTTATGGTGACCATGTGTCTGGCTAGGGGTGTGTGGGCAAATGTGTGTGAGTGAGTACATTTTGAGATTGCATGTGTTTGTATGAAGTAGCCGTGTATGTGTCCATAAGTTTGTATGAAGAAGTGTGTGTGTGTGTCTGTCTGTGTCTGTAGGTTTGGAAGTGTATGCATACATCCATGTGTGTGTGTCTGTGTGTGTGGTACACACTCCAATACACACTCACAAAGCCATAGTTTGTGTTTGTATGCAATAGCCGTGTTTTTGTGGGTGTCCAGCCGTTTAAAGCCAGGGCAGTTTTCATGGGCTGGAGACACTGCCATCACACACACACACACACACACACACACACACACACACACACACACACACACACACACACACACACACACACACACACACACACACACACACACACACACACACACACACACACACACACACACACACACACACACACACACACACGCCAATGCCATAAACACTGGGGAGAGGCTAGACGTGCTTCTCAATCACCCCAGGACGGAGTGACTGTGGGTGGGCTAAGACAGGACCTCGCTCAGGACTCAGGCCAACTGTGTGTGTGTGTGTGCTCACCAAGCAAACAGTGAATGTAGCCACTATGAAGGGGCTGTGTGTGTGACTGGGCAGGGTTTCATCATAGTGATGTTGCAGTCTCTATGGGGTGATGGTTGTATGCTCTGGTTGAGGGGAATAGGGAGGGAGACCCAGTCAGAGAAGTTATGGGGTCTGTTACTGTGTTTGACTCTACTTGTTGTGTTCTCTGATGTCATGAGGGAAGTCAACAATGGGGGATTTCTTTCCTGTGGTGGATTGGGAAGGGGAAGTTTTGGCTTGGATTGTGTGTTTGTGCGTGAAAACTGAAATTTAAGGATAAGAATAATCAGACTCTGACCGCATTAAACAGCCAATAGACTTGGCCGTGTGGAAATTATACTCAGAAATAAATTATTTAATCTTGTCCAGGTTTTTGACCGCTGCTGATTCGTTACTCTGAAAATATGACAAATTTTCCTTCCCAGAAAAGTCTCAACCAACCAACACTAACATTTCTCTTTTTCTTTGTGTTTCAGATTACACAAGGACTCCACCACTATGGCGCCCTTCCTCCCCCTCCTCCTCCTCCTCTCCTCTTCCTCTGTTCTCTCCAGTGACTGTCCAGAGGATTGCTCTTGTCAGGCCCAGGGTTCCATCTTCTGCATCCAGCGTCGTTCCACTGTCGTCCCCCGCGGCCTCCCTTCTTCTGTGAAACATCTCTACGTCTTCCAGAACGGCATCAATACTTTAGCCCAGGATGACTTCACAGGTAGGTAGCGTCGAGGTTAGAGAAGTGGGCCAGAAACTGGAAGGTTTCCAGTTCTAATCCCATGTGAGACAGGAAAATATTTGTTTAGGAGTGGGCCGGCAAATGGAGTGTTGCTGGATCAGTGTCCTGGATGCCATTTCCTGCTGTTGTGCCCTTGAGCAAGGCACTTGACCCCTGAACTGCTACCCTCTGCTCGAACCTTTCCAACCTCTGTATGTGTGTCTTTCGAGGGTTTGGAATAAAGTAGAACACAAGTTTTTCCATTGTAAATCCGTATGCATTGGAATATAAAGTGATCATCGTCTTCTTCTTCTTTAGACCTGGAGGAACTGGAGATGCTGGACCTGTCCCAGAATAAACTCACGGAGGTCCCCGATGGGGTCTTTGAAACTCTATCTTCGCTGAGGAATCTCGATTTGTCCGCAAACTACATTACCCACATCGCCAAGGATAGCTTCTCCGGATTGGTGCAACTCGAGAGGCTGTATCTCCATGGCAACCGCATCAAGAGCATCCAATCGGAGGCCTTCGAGGTTCTGGAGGATCTTCTGGAACTGAAGCTCCAGGAGAACCAGTTGACCGGTCTCCCAATGCTCCGTCTCCCCAGGCTTCTCCTCCTTGATCTCAGCTTCAACTCTCTCCCGACGCTGGGTCCCCAAGACCTCCAGACCCCCCACCTCGAGTCGCTCAAAGTGGCTGCGTTGGGGCTCACCACCCTGGACTCAGATCTGATGGCCTCCCTGGGGAACCTCCATGACCTTGATGTGTCCCAGAACCAGCTGGAGGGGATGCCTGAAGCATTGAAGGCCACCCGGGGGCTGATCATGCTCAGCCTGGCTGCCAACCCTATTGGGGAGCTCCGGAACGAGGACTTCCAGGTAAATACATTTTCTTAAACATGTGTCAAATATTTCTGTAATTGATGGGTCCATAACACATGGCTTATTCCCTGAAACTGCTGCATGGGATTTACTATGGCAAGCCTCTGGTCCAACCTATCCAAACTGCCTGTGTTTGTATGTTTTTTAGTGGGGTTGGGATAATTTGTGAACATTGGACAATAAAGTATTCTTCTTTTTCTTCTTCTTTTCCAGAGTCTGGTGGGTCTCCAGGAGCTGGATATCAGTGGGCTGAACCTCCAGGGCTTGCCCCAAGGTTTCTTCCAGCTCTTCCCCAGGCTGGGGCACCTCACGGCGGCTGAGAATCCCTTCAACTGCCTCTGTCCTCTGGCCTGGTTCCCTGGCTGGCTGAAAGAGAAGAATGTGGATCTGGGACGCACAGAAGAGACAAGGTGCCACTTCCCACCAGTGAATGCTGGCAAGGTATTGTCTTCATTTTTTGTAATTCTAATACTAAATATATTTTATTTATTTTTCCTGTGAAACACATTTAGTTGCTGGCTTGTATGAAATGGGATACAAATAAAGTTTGATTTGATTTGAAGGTGCTGGCGGAGCTGGACCATCAAGATTTCGGCTGTCCACCTACGACCACTGTCATGACGAATGCCCTAGGGGAGGGGAGTACTTCCGCACCCCCCATTCCGACTACATCCCCTGGAAACACACATACCAATGCCATCCCACCACCTCCGCCATTCCCTAGTGATGAACCATCCTCAACGGAGACAGACATTGAGAGTCGTCCCCCTCCTCCAGCTTCTCCGACTTCCGCTTTCAGGGACCAGGGGGATGAGGGCCACATATGCCCGCCAAACATCTGCCTCAATGGGGGTACGTGCCGCTTCGATCCTCTGGGACAGCTTGGATGTCTCTGTCCCCGCGGAACTATGGGCCTGTACTGCGAGAATCTGAAGGAGTCGTCTAACCACAACCAGCCCCCTCTCCAAACCTCCGCCCCCGAGGTTTTGGCATCCATGGTCGCCCCCATTGTAACCTCTGATCCCAATGACATCAGTTCCCGTCAGGTAACCTCCACGTCCATCCTCCTCGACCTGCACCGTTTCCTCGAGACGAGGCCGCACATCCGCGGTATTAAGCTGACCTACCGGAACCTCTCAGGGCCCGACCGGCGCCCCATGTCCCTCAGCGTCCCCGCCTCGTACCCAGAATACACCCTCCGAGGGCTCCGGCCCAACTGTACCTATTCGGTGTGCGCCAGCCCCCTGGCAGAGAGGGTGAATGGGGGTGGAGGCGGTGGAGGTAGCCCTACCGAGGGAGGGTCTTGTATGGAGGCTCGTACCGAGGGAGGTCCCCAAGCTTCGTCCTTGGAGCCCCAGGTGGATGATCAGAGCCAGCTCACCTACACCCTCATCCCAGCCTTGGCTGCTCTCGCCCTGGTCACGGGGGTGGCGGTGGTGGCCATCCTGGTTATTTTTCTCCGGAGGAGACGGGCTCACATGGAGCTGGAAGGGGGTGAGATGGAACCAATGGAACTGGAGGGCCTTAAGGCTTGTCTGGAGAACGGCGTGGGGAACGGGGGCACCCTACCCCACAAGGGAGCGGATATCGCCCCCTGTCACACCTCCACCCCGACCCAGCCACAAAATGGCGGATCGTCACATCCCCTTCCACAAAATGGTGGTTTAGAATATGACGCCCCCCTCATGAAGGGACAGGGGCACTGTCCATCGAATAATAATGTGGCATCCTTGAAGCCATCGTATTTCTAGAAACTCAGTCTGTTGTCTAAATAGATTTCTTAATATTTCTCAATGAGACTCAATGTACTCAATGACATTCAGAGCTATGGAATGGAACAGAAGTAACTACCCCTGTAGAGGGTAACTCTATGCCCCGTTATCTCTAAGTGGATGGGAGGACTCTACCATTATGAGGCAGTGAAAGGGGGGTGTTTTAGCTCATCCAGCAGAGTTCAAGTTGATAGAAATGTAACAAGTATTTAAACCTAAAGTGCAATCGCCATGCCAAAAAGGGTCTGTCTTATAATCGGATTGAAAACGGAAGTGCCTTCTTGCATTGACATGATATGCTGTAATAATGATGCTTTTATTTTTGAAATGTTGATGTTTTTAAAAGAACTGCATTGAATGAGCAATCCTGTTGCTGGATCAGGAGGTTGTGAAAGCAGGGTTTGTGGAGGTATGGGGAAGGCACAGAGTCAAGGTTTGGAGGAGTAGAGGTGGGGTGCAGAGGTCGAGATAGAAACACAGGTGTGTGTGTGCTCTGTAGGCTGTTCAGCACTTCCTGAAATGAACGAGGCACCCCTCCCCACCTGCCCCCTGGGAGAACTTGCACTGAAGAGAAGAGAAACTCTCTGCAGCATTACAACCCTTCCCAGAGACTTAACCTAAGGTAGTGAAATGCTGATTCTGTAGAGATGGTACCACGGACAGAATACAGTTTTAGACGACATTACCACCGGTCAGATATCCCTTCATCCTGCTACACCCCCCCAACGAACTGGTATTATCAACTCCCACCAGGGTTGATCAACTTGCTGTGAAAGGCATGTGGACTAAATGAAGAGAAAAGGCAAGGAGACCCTATTCCCTTTAAGTGTGCTACGTTTGACCATTAAAATGTTGACATTTGAGTCATTTAGCAGACTTACAGTTGGTGCGTTCATCTTAAGATAGCTAGGTGACACAACCACATATCACAGTCGTAGTAAGTACGTTTTTCCTCAATAAAGAAGTTATCGGTCAAGTCAGTGCTAGTAGGAAAAAAAACTAGAAAAGACTAGTGCTCTGGTCAAAAGTAGTGCACTATATAGGGAATAGGGTGTCACTTGGGACGTAGCCTCTGTCCTTAGTGGTGTGGTCAGTAGCTGTGATGGACGCTATTTGAAGGTTGTTGTTGTGGAGCGGGTTTCATATGATGTTTTTGTAATGTGTTTTGTATGTATTTTTTTATCATGGATTTCTCTGTTGCTGTCATGCTGTTTCTCCAGTCTTGTTGTAGTCAGAAATGTTGATGCTGTATTGTATTGTGCTGTTCCCTCAACACGGCAAAGTGTTGGGGTCCATTTAGTTTCAATTCAGAAAGTTTAGAATTGAAAGGGTTCATTTACTTTTAAAGATGAGTTTTCCTTTGTTCAATAGGTCATTCCAATTCACCTGAATTTACTGAATTTAGATTCAATTTACCCCTACCCAAAACGCTTCAAATTTTGATCATGTAAAAATTGTTCACCAAGTAAATGTGAATAAGAAGTGTCAGAAACAGCAGACTCTAAACTCTGAACTCCCACACTCTTCTTCTTTACTGTCTAAAACCAGTCTGCCAACTACAATAGCCTGCCAAAGCGACATAAGGACATGGTTAGCTCCAGAAACCCCAATCCTTGTCCCAAATGACACCCTATTCTCTACATAGCACACTACTTATGAACAGAGTCCTATGGGCCCTGGTCAGAAGTAGTGTACTTTAGAGAATAGGGTGCCATTTGGGACGCAAACCTAGTCTCTTTTTGAACGCTCAAGCTCCAAAACTGTCCTCAAAGCTCGGTCACCGCAAACCCTGAGCCATTAAAGTGGCACACACACATGCCAAAAAAAGCATGAGAGTTCAAAGACTTTGAGAGCAATTTACTATATGTGTCGAAGGAGTGGAAACCAGTCATTTCCTTGACTTGCTACTGACTGTGGCGTTTTGAAGATATTCTCTCTTTCTATTTTTCTCTTTCTGTGTCTCTGTTTTTGTCTCTCTGCTTCTCTCTCTCTCTCTCTCTCTCTCTCTCTCTCTCTCTCTCTCTCTCTATATATATATATATATATATATATATATATATATATATATATATATATATACACTGTTCAAAAAAATAAAGGGAACACTAAAATAACACATCCTAGATCTGAATGAATGAAATAATCTTATTAAATACTTTTTTCTTTACATAGTTGAATGTGCTGACAACAAAATCACACAAAAATAATCAATGGAAATCCAATTTATCAACCCATGGAGGTCTGGATTTGGAGTCACACTCAAAATTAAAGTGGAAAACCACACTACAGGCTGATCCAACTTTGATGTAATGTCCTTAAAACAAGTCAAAATGAGGCTCAGTAGTGTGTGTGGCCTCCACGTGCCTGTATGACCTCCCTACAACACCTGGGCATGCTCCTGATGAGGTGGCGGATGGTCTCCTGAGGGATCTTCTCCCAGACCTGGACTAAAGCATCCGCCAACTCCTGGACAGTCTGTGGTGCAACGTGGCGTTGGTGGATGGAGCGAGACATGATGTCCCAGATGTGCTCAATTGGATTCAGGTCTGGGGAACGGGCGGGCCAGTCCATAGCATCAATGCCTTCCTCTTGCAGGAACTGCTGACACACTCCAGCCACATGAGGTCTAGCATTGTCTTGCATTAGGAGGAACCCAGGGCCAACCGCACCAGCATATTGTCTCACAAGGGGTCTGAGGATCTCATCTCGGTACCTAATGGCAGTCAGGCTACCTCTGGCGAGCACATGGAGGGCTGTGCGGCCCCCCAAAGAAATGCCACCCCACACCATGACTGACCCACCGCCAAACCGGTCATGCTGGAGGATGTTGCAGGCAGCAGAACGTTCTCCACGGCGTCTCCAGACTCTGTCACGTCTGTCACATGTGCTCAGTGTGAACCTGCTTTCATCTGTGAAGAGCACAGGGCGCCAGTGGCGAATTTGCCAATCTTGGTGTTCTCTGGCAAATGCCAAACATCCTGCACGGTGTTGGGCTGTAAGCACAACCCCCACCTGTGGACGTCGGGCCCTCATACCACCCTCATGGAGTCTGTTTCTGACCGTTTGATCAGACACATGCACATTTGTGGCCTGCTGGAGGTCATTTTGCAGGGCTCTGGCAGTGCTCCTCCTGCTCCTCCTTGCACAAAGGCGGAGGTAGCGGTCCTGCTGCTGGGTTGTTGCCCTCCTACGGCCTCCTCCACATCTCCTGATGTACTGGCCTGTCTCCTGGTAGCGCCTCCAATCTCTGGACACTACGCTGACAGACACAGCAAACCTTCTTGCCACAGCTCGCTTTGATGTGCCATCCTGGATGAGCTGCACTACCTGAGCCACTTGTGTGGGTTGTAGACTCCGTCTCATGCTACCACTAGAGTGAAAGCACCGCCAGCATTCAAAAGTGACCAAAACATCAGCCAGGAAGCATAGGAATTGAGAAGTGGTCTGTGGTCCCCACCTGCAGAACCACTCCTTTATTGGGGGTGTCTTGCTAATTGCCTATAATTTCCACCTGTTGTCTATTCCATTTGCACAACAGCATGTGACATTTATTGTCAATCAGTGTTGCTTCCTAAGTGGACAGTTTGATTTCACAGAAGTGTGATTGACTTGGAGTTACATTGTGTTGTTTAAGTGTTCCCTTTATTTTTTTGAGCAGTGTATATATATATATATATATATATGACTCTCTCTTTCTCTGACTCTGTCATTCTCTCTCTCTCCCTGTTCCCCTCTCTCTGTTTCTCTCTCTTTTTCTCTTTATTCTTTTTTCTTCCTCTTGTTCTCTTTCCTTTCCTTTTTCTCTCTCTTTGTTTCCTTCATCCCTCCCTCTGTCTCGGTCAACAAGGTTCTTGGCCGTGTTTTCAGGCCTGTTTTGCTTACCTGCAGCCAACTAGACTATGAAAAGTTCATACGGAATGAAAAGTTAAAATGGAATGAAAATCGCGCCGTTCTGATATATTTATCTCTGTTTCCTGTCTTGGAGAATGGGAAGTACAAATGTGTCACCATTCTATTTCTTTTTCTGTTTTCTTTCTCTAATTTTTGTTGTTGTTCTTTTATTTTATTGATCCCTCTCTGTCTCTCTCTCTGCCTGTCTGTCTGTCTCTCTCCGCCTGTCTCTCTGTCTCTCTCTGTTGTTGTTGTTGTTGTAACACTTACCTTAAGGAAAATGTGCCTATTTCTGTGACCTACTCTACAATTTCACTACACCAGTTTATGTCTTGGAAGATAGAAAACAGTTTCTCTGTGTGTGTGTGATTCAATATTTTAATCCAATCCAGCCCAGGTATTCATCCCTATTCTCCATCAACCATCTTATTTTCTACTGCCTGTCTTCTTTCTCTCCTTCTTTTACTGTCTTTCTTCATGCTCTCAATCATCCAACAGAAACCAAGAACCATACGCTCATATATCTGTTCACTAAAACCTAAACTGGAAGAAGAAATCCTATACAGCTTTATATACTGTAGCATGAGGGACTGGACATTTTTGAAATATTTTCAACTTGCTTTGTTACGTTCTCTATTCATTTTGGGAAAGCCTTTGTCTTATTATTTTAATGTTTTGTTTTTCAGTAAAAAAGTGTTTATGTTTTGTATATGAAATGACATTAAAAAAAGAATATGAAAAAAATATCTTGGTCATATCTTGGTCAGTGACTCTCTAGCCCTGTTTATACCTTGTTCTAACATGTGGCCTGTGTTCAGATCGTGCACACGATTACAAGAGGCATTGTGATCTGATTGTGATCAGATCTTATAAGTGTAAACAGACAAGATCAGGTCAAGATCAGAATGAATGTCGCATGTTAACGGCAGGTATAAACAGGGCTTCTGTCTTTTAGGTTTTTGACACCATAGACATATACATCATTGTGTGAGACCAAGCGTATCATAAAACACTCACAAATACTACAGTACAGTACACACACGTACTACATACACATACTACACATTTATTACATCAGTTACTAAATCCCCTTTAAACTCCTCACAGTAGTCAATATGGACCAAACACATTTACTACACATTACATCAGTCACTAAATCCCCTTTAAACTCCTCACAGTAGTCAATATGGACCAAACACATTTACTACACATTACATCAGTCACTAAATCCCCTTTAAACTCCCCACAGTAGTCAATATGGACCAAACACATTTACTACACATTACATCAGTCACTAAATCCCCTTTAAACTCCCCACAGTAGTCAATATGGACCAAACACATTTACTACTGTACATACTATACACTGTACATACTATACACTGTACATAAACGTATTACATTACTTCACCTCAGGTCCTCAAGCGTACAGTAAATTCTGGTTGAATGTGACACAGTGCTTAATGACCCTAGTAATAAAAGCATTAGGGCATTAGTCAGTCTTTCCTACTGACTGGGGATTTAAGGAACGACAGCCAGATGTGTGTTGCCAGCTTGTTGCAAGGCCGTTCCCAGAAATTATAGATAGGAATACACACACACACACACACACACACCACACACACACACACACACACACACACACACACACACACACACACACACACACACACACACACACACACACACACACACACACACACACACACACACACACACACACACACACACACACACTTTCACTGCATCCCTCATCCCCCCTCCCTTACAACCCCCTCCCCACCTCTTACTCCAAACCCCAAATGATGGGTTTATGACGCTGTGTTGGTTACTGGAATGAACAAAAGTTCTTGTATTTTTCCTTAATCACCAAGTTTTTGCCAATGGGAAAATCTGACAAACATAAGACAATTTAAATCCTCTAAATGAATACATTAAAGTCCTGGTTGTTTGCTTTGTGGGGAGATTGGTAAATTACTGCAGTACCCACCAGTACTAGCCTACAAGGTTCAGAAAACACACACACCACCTCTCTCTCTCGCGCTCAGTGCCACTCTTTGTCTCTCAATTCAGTTCATAGGGCTTTATTGGCTTGGGAAACATATGTTTACATTGCTTAAGCAAGTGAAATAGATCAACAAAAGTGAGAAGAAACAAAAAAAATGTCAACAAAAAACAGTAAACATTAGACTCAAAGGTCTCTCTCTGTCCCTTTCTCTCTCTCCCTCTCTTTTCCCCCTCTCTCTCACTCACTCCCTCACTCTCTCTATCTCCCTCACTGTCCCTCCCTCACTCTCCCTCTTTTGCTCTCTCTCTTTCTCTCTCTCCCTCTGTATTTCACTCTCTCTGATTGCTTAATTGTCATGAAATACAATTTGTAAATATTGCCAAAGCAGTATAGTGGTCCAGCAGTTCAGTAAATACAGTACAGTACAGTACAATACAATGAGGATAATGAACTACAGTTAAGTAATTCCCAGCTTTATGTCATTAGTAAATACATTTCCTCTTTGGGTAGCCATGTCTTTTTGTGTCTACCTTTTTCTATAGCCAATTGGTGGTCGCTGAGCCTGTACTTGGTCAGGATCTGTCTCTGTTTTGTATCTCTGCCAATGTGGATTCTCTTTTGAGGGCCCAAATAGCAATTTAGTTTATTCTGAGTTTTTGTTAAATTTTTTACATTTGTCAATAAGGTTTTCATTTCTGGAACAATCTGATTGATTTCCCTGTGTGTTTGGATTATAGGGTTGTTTAGTGTTTTAAACAGCTGACATAGGGGACTCTTTTCAGGGTTCAGCTCTTCTTGGGTGTCCAGTGCTTTGAAATGTAAAAATGTTTTGGGGCTTAATTTCAAATGGTGACAAAATTTGAGTGTCCTTTACAATTAAAGGGAATCTTCCGAGTTTCGCTCTGCATGCATTATTTAGTACTTTCTTTTGGATATTTAGATAATTCTGCAGAATTTTGTATGTAGATTTTCTATTGGGTTTTTCTCTCAATGCTTATAATCGTAATTACAGGTTGGACCCCAAACCTCTCTTCCATATAGTACAATTGGTAAAATTACACTGTTGATTATTTAGCACTGGATTTGGATAGAAATAATTATTGGTGATAAAATGCTTTGCAGGCTTTTTTCTTTTAGTGTATTCACTGCCAGTCCAAATCCACCAGAGGCTCTGATTGTTAGTCCCAGGTAGTTGTACCATTGGTCATGTTCAACCATGGTGAAGGAGTTTCTGCTGCTCTGATTCCTGGCATTTTTCTGGAAAATCACAACTTTGGTTTTCTGAAAGTTCATGTTGATTGCCCAGTTGTTGCTGTATTCCCGAATAATGTTAAGTTGTTCCTGTAAACCTTGCTCTGTTGGTGACAGTAAAACAAGGTAATCTGCGTAGAGCAGGAATCTCTACCTCATCTCTGAGGGTGAGTCCAGGGGCTGTAGATCGGTCCAACGACACTGCTAGTTCGTTGATTTGGACGTTGAACAGGGTTGGACTTAATCCTTAAGAGTCGTTTGACACACCCGTGCGTTATGTTGTGTGAGGAAGGTCTGTATAACAGTTTCCACATGTTACTGGTGACACATATTCTCCTAGAGTTATTAGGGTCTAATTTGTCACCTGTTTTATATATGGGGGTTATGAGCTCCTGATTCCAAGTATCAGGCAAGCAGCCACTCTCCAAAACCAGGTCGAATAGTTTGAATAAGGCATCCTGCAACTCAGGAGTACTGTGTTTAAGCATTTAATTCCTGATGCTATCAGGGCTACATGCCTTTTTGTTGTTGAAAGTTCAGCGTGTGTAATTTGGTAATTTGGTAGTCAATTAAATACAATGAAATTAAATACAAATCATTAAAATCCAGATGGAAAATATTTACACAAGAAGCAACCTAATATCACACAGTCAAACTCTCAGTCATTTAGTAAGTTCACCATTATTTTTAATTGTGTGTTCTAGAGCTGAGTTTTCCTTGCATATTTTTGGGGCTTAAAGTAAGGTCTTCTGATGGTAATATTCCATAGATATTTTCAATGTGATCTTTTCAAATGTTTGCATGTTTTGGTCATTCCTCTGTTTTCCATTTAGACCATTCCATTTCTCCCAGAACTGGTGTCCATCAATGGAGTCTTCAATCGCTTTGAGTGTTCTCAAAATGCTTCCATCTTAGGCTTTGTTTGAATATTCTTTCAATGATTCACAATATTGTTGCCCTACATCTCTATCCTGCGATTTGTGATGTTTTCTATTTGATAAAGATAAAAAAATATATATCCTTAAATCATTTCTCTTTGTCACGTTCATTGGAATAATCGGACCAAGGCGCAGTGTGAGTTATATTCCACATCATTTATTAGAAAGTGAAACTTAGAAAAATACAAAAACAATAAAGAATAAACGAACCGTGACAACAATGCAACTACACATAAACAATATCCCATAACCCACAAGTGGAAAACAAGCTACTTAAGTATGATCCCCAATTAGAGACAACGATAGCCAGCTGCCTCTAATTGGGAATCATACCAAACACCCAAACATAGAAAAACTAAACTAGAACCCCACATAGAAAATAATAACTAGAAAAACCCACAGTCAAGCCCTGAACTACGCTACCATAGAAAATAAGAGCTTTCTATGGTCAGGACGTGATACTCTTTTTGAGGTTTCCAATTAGCACAGTTTTTTATTTTGCATACATTTGCTTTTGTGGCTGCTTTATGATAGATCTCATTACATTTATTCACAGCCAAATCTATGTCAGGGAGGTTTGGGCTGAACGTACTTGAAAGGAAATCATTGATGCAGTTTGTAGTTTCTGAGCAGGGTAATGCTGTATTGAAGTGTGATGCGCTGTCAGGGGCCCATCTATTCATTTTATTTATTTAGATTAATCATTGTACAGGGCTCTGTTTGTGTGGTCTTTGGGTGGAGAAGTCTTTTCAAAAACACACTCTCTCTCTCTCCAGTCCTTCTCAGGCATCCTGTTCTGTGTCTGTCTCCATGGGAACCAAATAAATGGACAGAAACAGAACTCCCTTCTGCTCTGTTCCGAGCAGGACTCATGTCTCAGGTATGTGAGTCAGCCACGCTGTGGTGATGACATGGCAGGTTGCAGTAGCCAGACCAGCAAATATATCACTGGGTCGTCAATAGTCAGGCCTTGAAAACATACATATAGATACATGACTAGGGGCCCGATTCAGACTTGAGTTAGTAGACTTAACATGGGTCTGCATTTTTGGACTTAAGTCCATGTCAAGTCAATTTATCTCAAGTCTAAATAGGGTCCTAAGCTAGGCCTAGAAATCACAAGAGATACAACCAGACTTTATAATGCATACGTGTTGTGCCACACAGTCCTCCGATAGAGTCATCAGTAAAACTTTAACAACTTCACACTGGACACAGACGTCAGTACAACGTCTAGTTTTGATTGACATTTGGTTGAGCTGTCAACTAATGTGAATTCAACTTGAAATCAACAAAACATTTCACCATGACATTGGATTCAGGTTAAAAGTTGAGCGAAACTCCCTTACATTGATGACTTTTTGCAAATCCAATCAGTTTCCCACGTTGATTCAACATCATAACTTAGATTTTTTTTTGGTTGAAATGATGTGGAAGGAAAGTTGATTGGACCAGTTTTTGCCCTTTGTGTTGTAGTGGTGGTGTGTGTGTAATGTACCGATACTCTCTTACCTGTGTCGTCCCTCCTTCTTCTTACTTTCATTTCCGATAATGAAGAAGGGATGAAGAAAGAAGGGATTATTTTCCTCCTGGCAGGTGGCATTGTGTGCCAGCACCATTGTTCCTGCTGAGAGGCTCAAAGCAGCCATTGTGATTTTCAGACGGGGCATGTTTTTTAAATTAACTTTCCAAATTCCTCAGTAAACGTTTTTGCTTCCCTTGCTCTTTGTAAACTCAGCAAAAAATAAAGAAAAAAGAAACGTCCCTTTTTCAGGACCCTGTCTTTCAAAGATAATTTGTAAAAATCCAAAGAACTTCACAGATCTTAATTGTAAAGGGTTTAAACACTGTTTCCCATGCTTGTTCAATGAACCATAAACAATGAATGAACATGCACCTGTGGAACGGTCGCTAAGACACTAACAGCTTACAGACAGTAGGCAATTAAGGTCACAGTTATGAAAACTTAGGACACTAAAGAGGCCTTTCTACTGACTCTGAAAAAACACCAAAAGAAAGATGCCCAGGGTCCCTGCTCACCTCAGTGAACGTGCCTTAGGCATGCTGCAAGGAGGCATGAGGACTGCTGATGTGGCCAGGGCAATAAATTGCAATGTCCGTACTGTGAGACGCCTAAGACAGCGCTACAGGGAGACAGGACGGACAGGTGATCGTCCTCGCAGTGGCAGACCACGTGTAACAACAGCTGCACAGGATCGGTACAACCGAACATCACACCTGCGGGACAGGTACAAGATGGCAACAACAACTGCCCGAGTTACACCAGGAATGCACAATCTCTCCATCAGTGCTCAGACTGTCCGCAATAGGCTGAGAGAGGCTGGACTGAGGACTTGTAGGCCTGTTGTAAGGCAAGTCCTCACCAGACATCACTGGCAACAATGTTGCCTATGGGCAAAAACCCACCCTCGCTGGATCAGACAGGACTGGCAAAAAGTGCTCTTCTCTGACGAGTCACGGTTTTGTCTCACCAGGGGTGATGGTCGGATTCTCGTTTATCGTCGAAGGAATGAGCGTTACACCGAGGCCTGTACTCTGGAGCGGGATCGATTTGGAGGTGTGGACTGGGGCGGTGTGTCACAGCATCATCGGACTGAGCTTGTTGTCATTGCAGGAAATCTCAATGCTGTGCATTACAGGGAAGACATCCTCCTCCCTCATGTGGTACCCTTCCTGCAGGCTCATCCTGACATGACCCTCCAGCATGGCAATGCCACCAGCCATACTGCTCGTTCTGTGCGTGATTTCCTGCAAGACAGGAATGTCAGTGTTCTGTCATGGCCAGCGATGAGCCCGGATCTCAATCTCATTGAGCACGTCTGGGACCCGTTGGATCGGAGGGTGAGGGCTAGGGCCATTCCCCCCAGAAATGTCCAGGAACTTGCAGGTGCCTTGGTGGAAGAGTGCGGTAACATCTCACAGCAAGAACTGGCAAATCTGGTGCAGTCCATGAGGAGGAGATGCACTGCAGTACTTAATGCAGCTGGTGGCCACACCAGATACTGACTGTTACTTTTGATTTTGACCCCCCCTTTGTTCAGAGACACATTATTCAATTTATGTTAGTCACATGTCTGTGGAACTTGTTCAGTTTATGTCTCAGTTCTTGAATCTTGTTATGTTCATACAAATATTTACACAGGTTAAGTTTGCTGAAAATAAACGCAGTTGACAGTGAGAGGACTTTTCTTTTTTTGCTGAGTTTATGTTTGTGTGTTTTGTGAAAGAAGAGCATTTTTTATTCTAAAGACTGTTGGATGCTTGGCTGGGGATGTTTGTTAAGAATAGCATTAAGAATAGTGTTAAAAACAGACAGTAGAGTTTCTTGTGCGATTCCTTTTCTTCTGTTGTGCATTTTCATTATTCTGAATGATATGTTTTTCTTCTCATTTTAACTTGCTAGCATACATGGAATGGCTGTAAGGAAAGTCAAGTCTGGAGTAGTGTCTGGTGTTTTGATGCATGAGGTAAGGGGTTCGGGGTCTAGAATAATGCATTATTGCATAGGATGAGGATGAGGGGAAGTTTGTATGCGGACACTATCCAAATAATCCCTAAATTAACAAAAACTTGACCTTCACAGCCTGTCACTCAAAACTGTCGTGATGTCCCTTTGTGTCTGTAATAGTGCAATAGAGGGAAAGACGGGAAAAGATAGAGGGAAGAAAAGAGAGAGAAAAAGGGAAGATAAAAGATTTTAATTTTTTTGACAAATATAGCTTTAATTAAAACAGGCCAGTTTGCAGATGGTGTAAGGGTGGAAAGGGGGAGGAGCAATGATCCCTCAAATGTTTTTCGGCACTGAGCAAATGTCAGGTCTGCTGAGCGCAAACCTGAAAGTGGTGAAAATTCCATGCAACTTCTGGTGTGCGTTTACTGTGAACACAGGCTGTGCCCGCTTTAAGTTGCAGTTTTAAAGGGGCAAACTAAATCAAATCAAATCAAATGTATTTGTCACATACACATGGTTAGCAGGTGTTAATGCAAGTGTAGCGAAATGCTTGTGCTTCTAGTTCCGACCATGCAGTAATATCTAACAAGTAATATAACCTAACAATTTCACAACAACTACCTTATATACACAAGTGTAAAGGAATGACTACGAATATCTACATAAAAATACATAAATGAGTGATGGCCGAACGGCAAGATGCAGTAGATGGTATAGAGTACAGTATATACATATGAGATGAGTAATGTAGGATATGAAAACATATAAAGCGGCATTGTTTAAAGTGGCTAGTGATACATTACATCAAGATGGCAAGATGCAGTAGATGGTATAGCTTACAGTATATACATATGAGATGAATAATGTAGGGTAAGTAAACATTATATAACTAGAGAGTTGAGTGAAGTTCAACCTCATGCTTCCCTGCGCTGGCGGATATTTCTTCTGCACGGCAGTCCAGGGGAGCTTCGGGGAGGTGGGGTTAGGAGAGGAGAGGGGAGGAGGGTTGTGGAGGTGAGGGGGATGAAACTCAAGTATGCACTGATCTTTGGGCTAGATAATGTCTCAAACTGGCCTTTCAAGCCTTAAACCCCTGACTATTGAACGCAGTTTATGTATAGTAGATATAACTTATGCCATATTACGACCTTGGACAACACACACAAAACATTCCCAAATGTGCTGTTGGTTTTCACTTTCCCCTGAGTATGACGTACACCTGAACAAAATGTATTGGAGAGAGAGAGCGATAGATACAAACAAAGTAAGAAAGAGGGAGAGAGAAAGGGAAAGTTTACTACAATTGCACACACATCCATTTATGTGCCTGTTGGATGTCTAAGCAGCCTTGGAGAGGGAACCCTCTGGCACAAAGGCAACATGGCGCCTGAATGAAGGATGAATTACATATCTCAATGTCTCTTCAAATGCTTTATGCATTTAGTATGCATTCTGGCACAGGCTTTAATTACAGATCTAGGATCAGCTTTCAACTTTTAGGAGGCCAAACAAAAACGGACCCCAAATCAGTGTTTAGGGACAAATGCATCTCAAACTAGCATACTCTTTCTGAAAATCACTTCAGCATACTCTTTCTGAAAATTGACTTTTTCGGTGTGCCATTCTCACCAGAATATTGAAAGGCACTTTGTTATCCACAAAATGGATTCCTCTGGTGTAGCCTTCTGGTTAGTGTCACGCTCTGACCATGGAGAGCCCTTGGTTCTCTATGGTGTTGTAGGTCAGGGTGTGACTAGGGGATGTTCTAGTTGATGTATTTCTATGTTTGGGATTGAGTGTGGTTCCCAATTAGAGGCAGCTGATTATTGTTGTCTCTAATTGGGGATCATACTTTATGTGTCCCTGTTCCCACCTGTATTTGTGGGATATTGTTTGTGTATGTGCTTGTTGCACCACGTTTCGTTGCGTGTTTATTGTTTTTGTTTGACAGTTTCACTTAAATAAAAGATGTGGAACTCAACACACGCTGAGCCTTGGTCCGTCCATTACAACAATCGTGACAGAATATCCCACCAAGCAAGGACCAAGCAGCGTGTTCATGAGGTAAAGGAGCTTTGGACCTGGGAGGAGATAATGGGAGGATGCGAGACCCTTCCTTGGCGGGAGTCGCAGAGGACAGCGATGACGCCGGGAGCCGCGGCCACAGAAGCCACAACATTTTTGGGGGGGCACGAGGGTGGTCGACTGAGCAGCGGGGAGTGCCACAGCCTGTTTGGGAGTTGGTGGAGGAATTTTATGAAAGATACCGGAGAGAGGTGGTAGTGAGGAGAATGCTGCAACACAGGCATGCTGAAGAGCTTGTCACCAGTCCGGTGTAACCTGTGCTGGCTCCACGCACCAGGCCTCCAGTGCGCCTCCCCAGCCCGGAGCGTCCTGTGCCGGCTCCACGCACTCGACCTGAGGAGCGTGTCATCAGTCCGGTGCAACCTGCGCCGATGCCCAGTCCAGGCACGGTGTCCAGTCCCGCTCCAAGGCTGGAGTCTTCCTCTGCGCCGGTGCCCAGTCCAGGCACGGCGTCCAGTCCAGCTCCAGGGCAGGAGCCTTCCTCTGCGCCGGTGCCCAGTCCAGGCACGGCGTCCAGTCCCGCTCCATGGCAGGAGCCTTCCTCTGCGCCGGTGCCCAATCCAGGCACGGCGTCCAGTCCAGCTCCAGGGCAGGAGCCTTCCTCTGCGCCGGTGCCCAGTCCAGGCATGGCGTCCAGTCCCGCTCCATGGCAGGAGCCTTCCTCTGCGCCAGTGCCCAATCCAGGCACGGCGTCCAGTCCCGCTCCAAGGCCGGAGTCTTCCTCTGTGCCGGTGCCAAGTCCAGGCACGGCATCCAGTACCGCTCCAAGGCCGGAGCCTTCCTCTGCGCCAATGCCCAGTCCAGGCATGGCGTTCAGCCCGGCGCCATGGCCGGATCCGGGGTCTGGGCAGGGGCTACAACCTGCACCGGAGCCGCCACCGACACTAGTCACTCCCCCTACCCTTGCCATTTATGGTTTTGCGGCCAGAGTCCACACCTTTGGGGGGGGGGGGGGTGTTCTAGTTTATGTATTTCTATGTTTGGGATTGAGTGTGGTTCCCTATTAGAGGCACCTGATTACCGTTGTCTAGTTGGGGATCATACTTAAGGTGTTCCTGTTCCCACCTGCATTTGTGGCATATTGTTTGTGTATTGGCTTGCTGCAACATTTAGTCACGTTTCGTTGCTTGTTTATTGTTTTTGTTTGAAAGTTTCACTTAAATAAAAGATGTGGAACTCAACACACTCTGCTCCTTGGTCTGTCCATTACAACAATCGTGACGGTTAGCTTCGCGTTCCTAGCCTAACATGATTGGTTCTCACAAGAAAAGGCATGCAGTGCGAATAAAGCTGTCCTCAATTAACCCTTTTCCTGTCTGAAACTTAATACATATTTAATTAAATTCGGCCTTAATTGGTATTCCATTTAACTAGAGGAACCCAAAGGTCTTGTTTTACAACACACCACCAACTGGATACAGATGTCACAGGACTGAACTAGGCTAGCATAAACACCTTGGTGTATTACTGACTGTTTGTTGTGAAGAGACTAGGGCCCGGGATTCAAACAAACCACAATGCGCCAACGTCTGACTGCACTTTAAAGCCAATGTCCCTGGCATTCAATTTCCCTGATGTTTCCTGACCAAACACCTTTAGGGGAAAGTTTGAGAACATAAATTCATAAACTCAAGAGAGGGTAAATTCCAAAATGGATACATTTCACCTGACAGTTACTTTGTTGATGAAGACAATTTTGTTGGAGGAGTTTGAGTATTGTGTATGGAGTATATTGGAGTATATTGGGGTGTATTGAAGTCTACTGAAGTGTTTTGGAGTGCATTGTAGTATATTTATGAGTGTATTGGAGGATATTGGAGTGTATTGGAGTATATCGGGGTGTACTGAAGTCTACTGAACTGTATTGGAGTGCATTGGAATGTAAATTAGGATATTGGAGTATTGAGGAGTGTATTGGAGTGTAATGGAGCGTATAGGAGTATATTGGGGTACATTGAAGTGTACTGAAGTGTTTTGGAGTGCATTTGAGGGTATTGAAGTGTTTTGGAGTGTATTGAAGTGTATTTGAGTGTATTGGAGTATATTGGAGTGTATTAAAGTGTATTGGAGTTTATTTGAGTGTATTGAAGTGTACTGAAATGCATTGGAGTGTATTGGAATGTATTGGAGTACTGGAGTATTTTGCAGGGTATTGAAGTGTTTGGAGTATAGGGGTGTATTGAAGTGTATTGGATTGTATTGGAGTGTATTGAAGTGTATTGAAGTGTATTGGGTTATATTGGATTATCGGAGTGTATTGGGGTGCATTGCTATGTATGAGCATGTATTGGAGTTTATTGGACTGTTTTGGGGTGTATTGTAGTGTATTACAGTGTTTTGAAGTGTATTGGGTGTATTGGAGTGTATTGGATTGTATGAAGTGTATTGGTGGATATGAGTGTATTGAAGTCTATTGGGATGCATTTGAGTGTATTGGGGTGTATTGGAGTGTATTGGAGTGTATTACAGTGTTTTGGAGTGCATTGGAGTGTATGGGATTGTATGAAGTGTATTGGTGTATAGGAGTGTATTGGGATGCATGTTAGTGTATTGGGGTGTATTGGAGTGTATTATAGTGTATTGCCATGTATTAGAGTGTATTGGAGTGTATGAAGTGTATTGGTGTATAGGAGTGTATTGGGGCGTATTTGAGTGTATTGGGGCGTATTGGAGTGTAGTGGAGTGTATTACAGTATATTACAGTGTATTTAGGTGTATTGGAGTGTATTGCAGTGTATTGCAGTGTAGTACAGTGTATTGGAGTGTTTTGGACCGTATTCAGAGCTGTAGTCAGAAACAGCTGCTTTGGGTTTAGAGAGGAGCGTAGTGTTTGTATAAGAAAACAATAGCAGGTCCTCCACTGGACCTTACACACACACACGCAAGCATGCACACACCCACACACATGGCCAATATACAAACATACTGTTCACTTTCCATAAATATACAGAAAAGACGGTTTCACTAATGTCTTGCATTATCTAGAATAATATAATCAATGTTTTCATGTTATTCAGTTTGAGGGAAAATAAAATATTTGCCACCATTGTTAAGATTAAAGAGGTTTTACATGACAGTCTCTTCACAAAGACCTCATTCTCCAACCCTCAAAACTCTGTTCCATTCACGTTCACCCTACTCCTCACACACCGTCCTGGCTACACAAAGCCTACTTTAAACTGCTCCACAGCCAGGGGGCTGGTTCCCCCGATCCCTCACCCCCCAGCAAGACCTTTGACCCTGGAGGAATGGGGTATGTAGTGTCCAAGCACAGACACTCTTTATATACCCTCTTGTAGGGACAAGACAAGGGGGGATGCATTGGAGTGTTTAGCTATTTTTGGTAACCCACTACCCCCTCTCTACCCTCCCCTCTCTACCCTCCCCTCTCTCCTTCCCTCCCTTCCACCAAACTTCCAACCTCCCTCTCCTCCACTCTCCCCCTTTCTTCTACCTAGGCTAACCCCTTTCCTACTTCAACCACCTCTCTTTCACCTAATCCCCTCCCTCCATCCCTCCCTCAGGAAATGTCTGGAAAACCTTAAGACTTTTCCTCTCCGGCTTCAAATAGATGACAATTGACTTATTGAATTTCCACCACCACCCACCCAGGCAACAAGCCTGGCTTTTATTGGCTGTTGTCGTGGCCGAATGAGAGACAGGTTTAGACGTGCCCTCCATGTCCTGGGAAGTGGGAGAGAGAGAGCGGTGAGGGAGGGAGGAGAGGAGAAAAGGGGCGCTGAGACGTTAGGA
Source organism: Salmo salar (assembly GCF_965601325.2). NCBI lineage: Eukaryota > Metazoa > Chordata > Actinopteri > Salmoniformes > Salmonidae > Salmo > Salmo salar. Next base: position 67,292,321 of record NC_138292.1, read on the forward strand.
GATAACAGATATATTGTTTTTGGCGCACAGGGAGGGAGAGAGTCGACTGTAGTTGGTAGAACCAACTGAAGGACCAACCTACTTTTTTTGGTCTTAAGTCAAGGGAAATGCCAGTTGATATGATGCAATTAGTATTAGAAAAGCAGATAAGCTCATCATTGTTTGTTAATTGTATCTATGATGGGAATAACGGTTAACCTATCTATGATAGACTTGGGATCATGTTATTTGTGAGGCTGAAATTAGGAGGTTAAGTGTTCCTGCCAAACCTCACCAAGGGCATTACGTCCTGACTTCACCAGAGATCATTCAATACTCCCGGGCGTGTGCTGTGTGTGGAGAAACCAAAGCATGACGTCAAACACAGCTGAGGACGTCTGTTTTCTGTCAGCAGCTTGGAACCTGATGGGAGTGTATGGGCACCAATGTATCCCTGTCACTCTGAGATGTGTGGTTTCCTGTGGACTGGTTAGGGCCAAGTGAGGTAGACTTCAAATGTGTGTGTGTGTGTGTGTGTGTGTGTGTGTGTGTGTGTGTGTGTGTGTGTGTGTGTGTGTGTGTGTGTGTGTGTGTGTGTGTGTGTGTGTGTGTGTGTGTGTGTGTGTGTGTGTGTGTGTGTGTGTGTGTGTGTGTGTGTGTGGTGCGTGGGTGCGTGGGTGCGTGGGTGCGGTTAGGGCTGGGCGAGAGACTTCAAATAAGGACTATTTGTTTTCAGATCAGTAATTGTGTTTTCCCTGTGGATTCGCAACCAAATGTCGTCCAGTTTTCCAATATTCCGGTTTCGCTTTTTCCTACTGGCGACCTTCCTTTCATTTTCTGGTGCTGGTGGGAAAAGGCGGAGGTCAGACAGAAAACTGAGGTTGGAGGAATAAACAATATCTTATACATTTGCAAATTATAATGTGGAGGAAAATGTTGCCCTAGAATGCCACTTCCTGTGCGTAAGGTGAAGACACTTAAATGGAAAACTTTCTATTTTAATATATATTATTATACAACCCATCTTCTACTCTCACATGAAATGGCCTTCTAGTACATCCGTACTATTTCCCCTTATGTATGGCCTCTATTCTGCTCACGTTTGACAAGCCCCAGTACACTTCCTGTCCTTTCACACAACTACCTCCCTGTAGAGCCTCAAAACGTTGTTTGTCCCTCCCTGTGTGTGTGTGTGTCTTCATGTCCCTCCATGCATGGTCTCCATCCACACACGCTTTCCTCTCAACACAAAGGACATTGTGTCCCTCCATCCAAATTACACTCTGTTGAAATGTTTAAACTTGTTAGCTAGTCCCTGAGCCTCTTTGGTCTAGCCTGATGTGTGTATGAGTGTGTGGCTTAGCATTGTGTACTGCGGACTGTCTTAGCAGGTGCTAAACAACGGGGCTGTAGTGACGTTGTCATGGTGACAGGCCAGACAAGGTCAGTTATGCTCTCATGCAGACTCCTGCCCTCATTGTGTGTGAATCCTTAGTACAAGGGTTTAGTCATGTAAAGACAGGAAAACTGAGGCACATACACCCCATGTCAATTCCACGTTGGTTTAATGTAACTTAATTTAAATGACGTAGAAACAACGTTGATTCAACCAGTGTGTGCCCAGTGGGACATTAAGTATACGGCTATAATATTGAGAGGCAGGATAGGTACGGTATACGGATCAAACTGGGCAGGAATATGAGAAAGAGGCCCGGAGCAGATAGGCTGCACCTTCTAGACTGACTGGCTGGTTGGTTGGTTGGCTGGCTGGCTGGCTGACTGTGCATGTCTGCTGCTGGAACGTCTGTTGGGGATCACTGATTAAATGTTTAAAGTGTTGGAACAGGACACGGTCCGATGGTGAAACAGATGTGTGTGTGAGGGAGAAGGGGGAGTGTTTGAACATGTGTGTGTGTGTGTGTGTGTGTGTGTGTGTGTGTGTGTGTGTGTGTGTGTGTGTGTGTGTGTGTGTGTGTGTGTGTGTGTGTGTGTGTGTGTGTGTGTGTGTGTGTGTGTGTGTGTGTGTGTGTGTGTGTGTGCTTATGACCTCACACACACCCCTACTCAGCACGTAAATTGTTTAATAGTAGACTGCAGGGTAATAAAAATCAGTTGGAAGAGATTATCCACTCTCTTTCCAAGGGCCTAACCCTCTTTGTCTATCTGTGCAGGCACACAGCCCAGCTTATCAGTTACAGGTGGTTAGATTTCACAAGGCAAAATAAAATCTAATGCTATTGGCAAAGAGAGACACAACCATCATGGGTAAAGTAAATTGGTTATAAGTGAAGATTTCACTGTATCGGGGCGAAGCTTTCAGATGGATTCTGCGTAATATAGTTAGGAAATCTATTACAACCAGCAAAACACTCAACAGTCTTCCTCAGACGGCGTGAGAGAGAAATAGCCTCAAGACCGCCCAAGACAGTCAGTCTTTCTCAGACGGAGAGAGAGAGATAGCCTCAAGACAGCCCAAGACAGTCAGTCTTTCTCAGTTTGAGAGAGAGAGAGCCTCAAGACAGCCCAAGACAGTCAGTCTTCCTCAAAAGGAGAGAGAGAGAGAGAGAGAGAGCCTTAAGACAGTCAGTCTTCTTTTCTCCAACAGTGGACAGAGAGAAAGAGAGAGAAAAACAGAAGAGATGAATCCATCAGTCCAGCCAAAAGACATCCAGAGGCCTATTTAGAGATCTATGGACGGTTGGTATGAACCACAAGACAAAGACCAAGAAGAGAGTGAAGACTCACGCAACGCCCCAAGCCTCCCTAACCCGTGCACGGAGCTATCTCCTTAATCCCCTGTCAATGAAACTCCTCCCTCGCATCTCACATCACTGCCATGGCATTCTTCACCTTTAACTCACCCACTTAGTGCTCAGATTAACATTGAATGCTGCCACGTTGTTCTCACTTAATGCCGTTTTATTGGTTTGGCTTGGTTTCGTTAGAATGTCTTTGGTAGTAACATGGTACATTGGATGGATTGGGGCTGTTTGAGAGAGGAATGGATTTATTGTATTGTGCAAATGGACTTGATTAAATCCAGGAACGTTGCCCTAGTAACAGGCTGTGTAGCAAATGCCACCCTATTACCTACACTACCGTTCAGAAGTTTGGGGTCACTTAGAAGTGTCCTTGTTTTTGAAAGAAAAGCACATTTTTTATCCATTAAAATAACATAAAATTGATCAGAAATACAGTGTAGACATTGTTAATGTTGTAAATGACTATTGTAGCTGGAAACGGACATTTTTTTAATGGAATATCTCAATAGGTGTACAGAGGCCCATTATCAGCAACCATCACTCCTGTGTTCCAATGGCACGTTGTGTTAGCTATTCCAAGTTTATCATGTTAAAAGGCTAATTGATTATTAGAAAACCTTTTGCATTTATGTTAGCACAGCTGAAAACTGTTATGCTGATTTAATAAGCAATAAAACGGGCCTTCTTTAGACTAGTTGTGTATCTGGAGCATCAGCATTTGTGGGTTTGATTACAGGCTCAAAATTGCCAGAAACAAAGTCCTTTCTTCTGAAACTCGTCAGTCTATTCTTGTTCTGAGAAATGAAGGCTATTCCATGCAAGAAATTGCCAAGAAACTGAAGATCTCGTACAACGCTGTGTACTGGTCCCTTCACAGAACAGTGCAAACTGACTCTAACCAGAATTGAAAAGGGATTGGGAGGCCCCGGTGCACAACTGAGCAAGAGGACAAGTACATTAGAGTGTCTAGTTTGAAAAACAGATGCCTCACAATTCCTCAACTGGAAAAACACCAGTCTCAACGTCAACAGTGAAGAGGCCACTCCGGGAGGCTGGCCTTCTAGGCAGAGTGGCAAAGAAAAAGCCATATCTCAGACTGGCCAATAAAAAGAAAAGAGTATGATGGGCAAAAGAACACAGATACTGGACAGAGATGACATTTCATTTCATTTCAACACTTTAAATGTTATATTTTTATTTTTATTCAGTGATACCAGGAGAGACTCTCTCTCTCTCTCTCTCTCTCTCTCTCTCTCTCTCTCTCTCTCTCTCTCTCAACAAGGCGGAGGGCAAGGTTGAAAACCTGCTAACACTTTGCAAGAAGAACTCTATTGCTCCCCAATGCTGAGTAGTGAGCTCAGAACCTTACTTGAATCAAAACCATGTCCATAACTAAAGCAACAACCCCCCAACAGTTAAATCAAGGAATAAGAAAAAAGTATCTCCTCCTTTGGAAAGTTAACACAAAGGAGAGCTCTATCTCCAGCAGGAGCCTTGCTTTACTTTCCAAATACCTGCTGGAAATCAAACTCCTCAGGGAATTACGTTCACTCTCCCTCACTCCCTTTAACGTAAATGGGTGGAACAGGGCTGCAAACACCAAAAAGTTGCACTGTCTAGGCCTACCTGCACTCACCAACACTGTCAACACTACCTGCACTCACCAACGCTGTCTACCCTACCTGCACTCACCAACTGTCACCCTCCTGCACTCACCAACGCTGTCTAGGTCTACCTGCACTCACCAACACTGTCTACCCTACCTGCACTCACCAACTCTGTCTACTCTACCTGCGCTCACCAACGCTGTCTAGGTCTACCTGCACTCACCAACACTGTCTAGGTCTACCTGCACTCACCAACACTGTCCACCCTACCTGCACTCACAAACGCTGTTTACCCTACCTGCACTCACCAACACTTCTACCCTACCTGCATTCACCAACACTGTCTACCCTACCTGCACTCACCAACACTGTCACCCTACCTGCACTCACCAACGCTGTCTACCCTACCTGCACTCACCAACGCTGTCTACCCTACCTGCACTCACCAACGCTGTCTACCCTACCTGCACTCACCAACGCTGTCCACCCTTCCTGCACTCACCAACACTGTCTAGGTCTACCTGCACTCATCAACACTGTCTAGGTCTACCTGTACTCACCAACGCTGTCTACCCTGCCTGCACTCACCAACACTGTCTAGGTCTACCTGCACTCACCAACGCTGTCTACCCTACCTGCACTCACCAATGCTGTCCAACCTACCTGCACTCACCAACGCCGTCTAGGTCTACCTGCACTCACCAACCCTGTCTACCCTACCTGCACTCACCAACACTGTCTAGGTCTACCTGCACTCACCAACACTGTCTAGGTCTACCTGCACTCACCAACACTGTCTACCCTACCTGCACTCACCAACCCTGTCTACCCTACCTGCACTCACCAACACTGTCTAGGTCTACCTGCACTCACCAACACTGTCTAGGTCTACCTGCACTCACCAACGCTGTCTAGGTCTACCTGCACTCATCAACGCTGTCTACCCTACATGCACTCACCAACACTGTCTACCCTACCTACACTCACCAACAATGTCACCCTACCTGCACTCACCAACACTGTCTAGGTCTACCTGCACTCACCAACACTGTCTACCCTACCTGCACTCACCAATGCTGTTCACCCTACCTACACTCACCAACACTGTGCACCCTACCTGCACTCACCACCACTGTCTAGGCCTACCTGCACTCACCAACACTGTCTAGGTCTACCTGCACTCACCAACACTGTCACCCTACCTGCACTCACCAACACTGTCTAGGTCTACCTGCACTCACCAACACTGTCCACCCTACCTGCACTCTCCAACACTGTCTACCCTACCTGCACTCACCAACACTGTCTACCCTACCTGCACTCACCAACGCTGGCACCCTACCTGCACTCACAAACGCTGTCTAGGTCTACCTGCACTCACCAACACTGTCCACCCTACGTGCACTCACCAACGCTGTCTACCCTACCTGCACTCACCAACACTGTCCAGGCCTACCTGCACTCACCAACTCTGATCACCCTACCTGCACTCACCAATGCTGTCTACCCTACCTGCACTCACCAAGACTGTCTACCCTACCTGCACTCACCAACACTGATACCCTACCTGCACTCACCAACGCTGTCTACCCTACATGCACTCACCAGCACTGTCTAGGTCTACCTGCACTCACCAACACTGTCTAGGTCTAACTGCACTCACCAACGCTGTCCACCCTACCTGCACTCACCAGCACTGTCTACGTCTACCTGCACTCACCAACACTGTCTAGGTCTACCTGTACTCACCAACACTGTGTACCCTACCTGCACTCACCAACGCTGTCTAGGTCTACCTGCACTCACCAACGCTGTCTACCCTACCTGCACTCACCAGCACTGTCTAGGTCTACCTGTACTCACCAACACTGTCTACCCAACCTGCACTCACCAACGCTGTCTAGGTCTACCTGCACTCACCAACGCTGTCTACCCTACCTGCACTCACCAGCACTGTCTAGGTCTACCTGTACTCACCAACACTGTCTACCCTACCTGCACTCACCAACACTGTCTAGGTCTACCTGCACTCACCAACACTGTCAAGGTCTACCTGCACTCACCAACGCTGTCACCCCTACCTGCACTCACCAACAATGTCTAGGTCTACCTGTATTCACCAACACTGTCCATCCTACCTGCACTCAAAACTCTGTTGACCCTACCTGCACTCACCAACGCTGTCTAGGTCTACCTGCACTCCCCAACACTGTCTAGGTCTACCTGCACTCACCAACACTGTCTAACCTACCTGCACTCACCAACACTGTCGACCCTACCTGCACTCACCAACACTGTCTCGGTCTACCTGCACTCACCAACACTGTTTAGGTCTACCTGCACTCCCCAACACTGTCTAGGTCTACCTGCACTCACCAACACTGTCTAACCTACCTGCACTCACCAACACTGTCGACCCTACCTGCACTCACCAACACTGTCTAGGTCTACCTGCACTCACCAACACTGTCTAGGTCAACCTGCACTCACAAACACTGTTTAGGTCTACCTGCACTCCCCAACACTGTGTATGTCTACCTGCGCTCACCAACACTGTCTAGGTCTACCTGCACTCACCAACGTTGTCAACCCTACCTGCACTCACCAACATTGTCTAGGTCTACCTGCACTCACCAACGCTGTCTAGCGTACCTGCACTCACCAACATTGTCTATGTCTACCTGCACTCCCCAACACTGTCTAGGTCTACCTGCACTCACCAACACTATCTAGGTGTACCTGCACTCACCATCGCTGTCTACCCTACCTGCACTCACCAACATTGTCTAGGTCTACCTGCACTCACCAACGCTGTCTAGCCTACCTGCACTCACCAACACTGTCTAGGTCTACCTGCACTCACCAACGCTGTCTACCCTACCTGCACTCACCAACGCTGTCTACCCTACCTGCACTCACCAACACTGTCACCCTAATGCACTCACCAACACTGTCTACCTACCTGCACTCACCAAGCTGTCTACCCTACCTGCACTCACCAGCACTGTCTAGGTCTACCTGCACTCACCAACACTGTCTAGGTCTACCTGCACTCACCAACACTGTCTAGCCCTACCTGCACTCACCAACACTGTCTAGGTCTACCTGAACTCACCAACGCTGTCTACCCTACCTGCACTCACCAACACTGTCTACCCTACCTGCACTCACCAACACTGTCTAGGTCTACCTGCACTCACCAACGCTGTCTACCCTACCTGCACTCACCAACACTGTCTACCCTACCTGCACTCACCAACACTGTCCACCCTACCTGCACTCACCAACACTGTCTACTCTACCTGCACTCACCAATGCTGTCACCCTACCTGCACTTAACTGCTCGGTCTAAGTCTACCTGTACTCACCAACACTGTCTACCCTACCTGCACTCACCAACCCTGTCTACCCTACCTGCACTCACCAACACTGTCTAGGTCTACCTGCACTCACCAACGCTGTCTACCCTACCTGCACTCACCAACACTGTCTACCCTACCTGCACTCACCAACACTGTCTACCCTACCTGCACTCACCAACACTGTCTACCCTACCTGCACTCACCAACACTGTCTACCCTACCTGCACTCACCAACGCTGTCTACCCTACCTGCACTCACCAACACTGTCCACCCTACCTGCACTCACCAACACTGTCTACCCTACCTGCACTCACCAACGCTGTCCACCCTACCTGCACTCACCAACACTGTCTACCCTACCTGCACTCACCAACACTGTCCACCCTACCTGCACTCACCAACGCTGTCTACCCTACCTGCACTCACCAACACTGTCTACCCTACCTGCACTCACCAACGCTGTCTACCCTACCTGCACTCACCAGCACTGTCTAGGCCTACCTGCACTCACCAACACTGTCTACCCTACCTGCACTCACCAACGCTGTCCACCCTACCTGCACTCACCAACGCTGTCTAGGCTACCTGCACTCACCAACACTGTCTACGTCTACCTGCACTCACCAACGCTGTCTACCCTACCTGCACTCACCAGCGCTGTCTAGGTCTACCTGCACTCACCAGCACTGTCTAGGTCTACCTGCACTCACCAACACTGTCTACCCTACCTGCACTCACCAACTCTGTCTACCCTACCTGCACTCACCAACACTGTCTAGGTCTACCTGTACTCACCAACACTGTCTACCCTACCTGCACTCACCAACTCTGTCTACCCTACCTGCACTCACCAACGCTGTCTAGGTCTACCTGCACTCACCAACACTGCTCCCCTACCTGCACTCACCAACACTGTCTACCCTACCTGCACTCACCAACACTGTCCACCCTACCTGCATTCACTAACACTGTTTACCCTACCTGCACTCACCAACGCTGTTACCCTACCTGCACTTAACTGCTCGGTCTAAGTCTACCTGTACTCACCAACACTGTCTACCCTACCTGCACTCACCAACCCTGTTACCCTACCTGCACTCACCAACACTGTCTAGGTCTACCTGCACTCATCAACGCTGTCTACCCTACATGCACTCACCAACACTGTCTACCCTACCTGCACTCACCAACAATGTCACCCTACCTGCACTCACCAACACTGTCTAGGTCTACCTGCACTCACCAACACTGTTACCCTACCTGCACTCACCAACGCTGTTCACCCTACCTACACTCACCAACACTGTGCACCCTACCTGCACTCACCACCACTGTCTAGGCCTACCTGCACTCACCAACACTGTCTAGGTCTACCTGCACTCACCAACACTGTCACCCTACCTGCACTCACCAACACTGTCTAGGTCTACCTGCACTCACCAACACTGTCCACCCTACCTGCACTCACCAACACTGTCTACCCTACCTGCACTCCACCAACACTGTCTACCCTACCTGCACTCACCAACGCTGGCACCCTACCTGCACTCACAAACGCTGTCTAGGTCTACCTGCACTCACCAACACTGTCCACCCTACGTGCACTCACCAACGCTGTCTACCCTACCTGCACTCACCAACACTGTCCAGGCCTACCTGCACTCACCAACTCTGTCTACCCTACCTGCACTCACCAATGCTGTCTACCCTACCTGCACTCACCAACACTGTCTACCCTACCTGCACTCACCAACACTGATACCCTACCTGCACTCACCAACGCTGTCTACCCTACCTGCACTCACCAGCACTGTCTAGGTCTACCTGCACTCACCAACACTGTCTAGGTCTACCTGCACTCACCAACGCTGTCCACCCTACCTGCACTCACCAGCACTGTCTAGGTCTACCTGCACTCACCAGCACTGTCTAGGTCTACCTGTACTCACCAACACTGTCTACCCTACCTGCACTCACCAACGCTGTCTAGGTCTACCTGCACTCACCAACGCTGCTACCCTACCTGCACTCACCACATGTCTAGGTCTACCTGCACTCACCAACACTGTCTACCCTACCTGCACTCACCAACGCTGTCTAGGTCTACCTGCACTCACCAACGCTGTCTACCCTACCTGCACTCACCAGCACTGTCTAGGTCTACCTGTACTCACCAACACTGTCTACCCTACCTGCACTCACCAACGCTGTCTAGGTCTACCTGCACTCACCAACACTGTCTAGGTCTACCTGCACTCACCAACGCTGTCACCCCTACCTGCACTCACCAACAATGTCTAGGTCTACCTGTATTCACCAACACTGTCCATCCTACCTGCACTCAAAACTCTGTTGACCCTACCTGCACTCACCAACGCTGTCTAGGTCTACCTGCACTCCCCAACACTGTCTAGGTCTACCTGCACTCACCAACACTGTCTAACCTACCTGCACTCACCAACACTGTCGACCCTACCTGCACTCACCAACACTGTCTAGGTCTACCTGCACTCACCAACACTGTTTAGGTCTACCTGCACTCCCCAACACTGTCTAGGTCTACCTGCACTCACCAACACTGTCTAACCTACCTGCACTCACCAACACTGTCGACCCTACCTGCACTCACCAACACTGTCTAGGTCTACCTGCACTCACCAACACTGTCTAGGTCAACCTGCACTCACCAACACTGTTTAGGTCTACCTGCACTCCCCAACACTGTCTATGTCTACCTGCGCTCACCAACACTGTCTAGGTCTACCTGCACTCACCAACGTTGTCAACCCTACCTGCACTCACCAACACTGTCTAGGTCTACCTGCACTCACCAACGCTGTCTAGCGTACCTGCACTCACCAACATTGTCTATGTCTACCTGCACTCCCCAACACTGTCTAGGTCTACCTGCACTCACCAACACTATCTAGGTCTACCTGCACTCACCAACGCTGTCTACCCTACCTGCACTCACCAACACTGTCTACCCTACCTGCACTCACCAACGCTGTCTACCCTACCTGCACTCACCAACACTGTCTAGGTCTACCTGCACTCACCAACACTGTCTACCTCTACCTGCACTCACCAACGCTGTCTACCCTACCTGCACTCACCAGCACTGTCTAGGTCTACCTGCACTCACCAACACTGTCTAGGTCTACCTGCACTCACCAACACTGTCTACCCTACCTGCACTCACCAACACTGTCTAGGTCTACCTGCACTCACCACACTGTCAGCTACCTGCACTCACCAACACTGTCTACCCTACCTGCACTCACCAACGCTGTCTACCCTACCTGCACTCACCAACCTGTCCCTACCTGCATCACCAACGCTGCCTTCCCTACCTGCACTCACCAACACTGTCTAGGTCTACCTGCACTCACCAACACTGTCTAGGTCTACCTGCACTCACCAACACTGTCTAGGTCTACCTGAACTCACCAACACTGTCTACCCTACCTGCACTCACCAACACTGTCAACCCTACCTGCACTCACCAACACTGTCTAGGTCTACCTGCACTCACCAACGCTGTCTACCCTACCTGCACTCACCAAAACTGTCAACCCTACCTGCACTCACCAACACTGTCTACCCTACCTGCACTCACCAACACTGTCTACCCTACCTGCACTCACCAACGCTGTCTACCCTACCTGCACTCACCAACACTGTCTAGCCCTACCTGCACTCACCAACGCTGTCCACCCTACCTGCACTCACCAATGCTGTCCACCCTACCTGCACTCACCAACACTGTCACCTACCTGCACTCACCAACACTGCACCCTACCTGCACTCACCAACACTGTCTACCCTACCTGCACTCACCAACGCTGTCTACCGTACCTGCAGCCTACCTGCACTCACTACGCTGTCGCTACCTGCACTCACCAACAATGTCTACGTCTACCTGCACTCACCAACGCTGTCTACCCTACCTGCACTCACCAGCACTGTCTAGGTTTACCTGCACTCACCAGCACTGTGTAGGTCTACCTGTACTCACCAACACTGTCTACCCTACCTGCACTCACCAACACTGTCCACAATACCTGCACTCACCAACGCTGTCTACCCTACTTGCACTCACCAACACTGTCCACCCTACCTGCACTCACCAACGCTGTCTATCCTACCTGCACTCACCAATGCTGCCCACCCTACCTGCACTCACCAACACTGTCTACCCTACCTGCACTCACCAACACTGTCCACCCTACCTGCACTCACCAACGCTGTCTATCCTACCTGCACTCACCAATGCTGCCCACCCTACCTGCACTCACCAACACTGTCTACCCTACCTGCACTCACCAACGCTGTCTATCCTACCTGCACTCACCAATGCTGTCCACCCTACCTGCACTCACCAACACTGTCAACCCTACTTGCACTCACCAACACTGTCTACCCTACCTGCACTCACCAATGCTGTTTACCCTACCTGCACTCACCAGCACTGTCTAGGTCTACCTGCACTCACCAACACTGTCTAGGTCTACCTGCACTCACCAACGCTGTCCACCCTACCTGCACTCACAAACACTGTCTAGGTCTACCTGTACTCACCAACACTGTCTACCCTACCTGCACTCACCAACTCTGTCTACCCTACCTGCGCTCACCAACGCTATCTAGGTCTACCTGCACTCACCAACACTGCTCCCCTACCTGCACTCACCAACACTGTCTACCCTACCTGCACTCACCAACGCTATCTAGGTCTACCTGCACTCACCAACACTGCTCCCCTACCTGCACTCACCAACACTGTCTACCCTACCTGCACTCACCAACACTGTCCACCTTACCTGCATTCACTAACACTGTTTACTCTACCTGCACTCACCAATGCTGTACCCTACCTGCACTTAACTGCTCGGTCTAAGTCTACCTGTACTCACCAACACTGTCTACCCTACCTGCACTCACCAACCCTGTTACCCTACCTGCACTCACCAACACTGTCTAGGTCTACCTGCACTCATCAACGCTGCCTACCCTACATGCACTCACCAACACTGTCTAACCTACCTGCACTCACCAACAATGTCACCCTACCTGCACTCACCAACACTGTCTAGGTCTACCTGCACTCACCAACACTGTTACCCTACCTGCACTCACCAACGCTATTCACCCTACCTACACTCACCAACACTGTGCACCCTACCTGCACTCACCACCACTGTCTAGGCCTACCTGCACTCACCAACACTGTCTAGGTCTACCTGCACTCACCAACACTGTCACCCTACCTGCACTCACCAACACTGTCTAGGTCTACCTGCACTCACCAACACTGTCCACCCTACCTGCACTCTCCAACACTGTCTACCCTACCTGCACCCACCAACACTGTCTACCCTACCTTCACTCACCAAAGCTGGCACCCTACCTGCACTCACAAACGCTGTCTAGGTCTACCTGCACTCACCAACACTGTCCACCCTACGTGCACTCACCAACGCTGTCTACCCTACATGCACTCACCAACACTGTCCAGGCCTACCTGCACTCACCAACTCTGTCCACCCTACCTGCACTCACCAATGCTGTCTACCCTACCTGCACTCACCAACACTGTTTACCCTACCTGCACTCACCAACACTGATACCCTACCTGCACTCACCAACGCTGTCTACCCTACCTGCACTCACCAGCACTGTCTAGGTCTACCTGCACTCACCAACACTGTCTACGTCTACCTGCACTCACCAACGCTGTCTACCCTACCTGCACTCACCAGCACTGTCTAGGTTTACCTGCACTCACCAGCACTGTCTAGGTCTACCTGTACTCACCAACACTGTCTACCCTACCTGCACTCACCAACGCTGTCTAGGTCTACCTGCACTCACCAACACTGTCATGTCTACCTGCACTCACCAACGCTGTCACCCCTACCTGCACTCACCAACAATGTCTAGGTCTACCTGTATTCACCAACACTGTACATCCTACCTGCACTCAAAACTCTGTTGACCCTACCTGCACTCACCAACGCTGTCTAGGTCTACCTGCCCTCACCAACACTGTCTAGGTCTACATACACTCACCGACACTGTCTAGGTCTACCTGCACTCACCAACACTGTTTAGGTCTACCTGCACTCCCCAACACTGTCTAGGTCTACCTGCACTCACCAACACTGTCTAACCTACCTGCACTCACCAACACTGTCGACCCTACCTGCACTCACCAACACTGTCTAGGTCTACCTGCACTCACCAACACTGTTTAGGTCTACCTGCACTCCCCAACACTGTCTAGGTCTACCTGCACTCACCAACAATGTCTAACCTACCTGCACTCACCAACACTGTCGACCCTACCTGCACTCACCAACACTGTCTAGGTCTACCTGCACTCACCAACACTGTCTAGGTCAACCTGCACTCACCAACACTGTTTAGGTCTACCTGCACTCACCAACACTGTCTAGGTCTACCTGCACTCACCAACGCTGTCTACCCTACCTGCACTCACCAACACTGTCGACCCTACCTGCACTCACCAACACTGTCTAGGTCTACCTGCACTCACCAACACTGTTTAGGTCTACCTGCACTCCCCAACACTGTCTAGGTCTACCTGCACTCACCAACAATGTCTAACCTACCTGCACTCACCAACACTGTCGACCCTACCTGCACTCACCAACACTGTCTAGGTCTACCTGCACTCACCAACACTGTCTAGGTCAACCTGCACTCACCAACACTGTTTAGGTCTACCTGCACTCACCAACACTGTCTAGGTCTACCTGAACTCACCAACGCTGTCTACCCTACCTGCACTCACCAACACTGTCAACCCTACCTGCACTCACCAACACTGTCTAGGTCTACCTGCACTCACCAACGCTGTCTACCCTACCTGCACTCACCAAAACTGTCTACCCTACCTGCACTCACCAACGCTGTCTACCCTACTTGCACTCACCAACACTGTCTACCCGACCTGCACTCACCAATGCTGTTTACCCTACCTGCACTCACCAACACTGTCAACCCTACCTGCACTCACCAACGCTGTCCACCCTACCTGCACTCACCAGCACTGTCTAGGTCTACCTGCACTCACCAACACTGTCTACGTCTACCTGCACTCACCAACGCTGTCTACCCTACCTGCACTCACCAGCACTGTCTAGGTTTACCTGCACTCACCAGCACTGTGTAGGTCTACCTGTACTCACCAACACTGTCTACCCTACCTGCACTCACCAACGCTGTCTAGGTCTACCTGCACTCACCAACACTGTCATGTCTACCTGCACTCACCAACGCTGTCACCCCTACCTGCACTCACCAACAATGTCTAGGTCTACCTGTATTCACCAACACTGTCCATCCTACCTGCACTCAAAACTCTGTTGACCCTACCTGCACTCACCAACGCTGTCTAGGTCTACCTGCACTCACCAACACTGTCTAGGTCTACCTACACTCACCGACACTGTCTAGGTCTACCTGCACTCACCAACACTGTTTAGGTCTACCTGCACTCCCCAACACTGTCTAGGTCTACCTGCACTCACCAACACTGTCTAACCTACCTGCACTCACCAACACTGTCGACCCTACCTGCACTCACCAACACTGTCTAGGTCTACCTGCACTCACCAACACTGTTTAGGTCTACCTGCACTCCCCAACACTGTCTAGGTCTACCTGCACTCACCAACACTGTCTAACCTACCTGCACTCACCAACACTGTCGACCCTACCTGCACTCACCAACACTGTCTAGGTCTACCTGCACTCACCAACACTGTCTAGGTCAACCTGCACTCACCAACACTGTTTAGGTCTACCTGCACTCACCAACACTGTCTAGGTCTACCTGAACTCACCAACGCTGTCTACCCTACCTGCACTCACCAACACTGTCAACCCTACCTGCACTCACCAACACTGTCTAGGTCTACCTGCACTCACCAACGCTGTCTACCCTACCTGCACTCACCAAAACTGTCTACCCTACCTGCACTCACCAACGCTGTCTACCCTACTTGCACTCACCAACACTGTCTACCCTACCTGCACTCACCAACGCTGTCTATCCTACCTGCACTCACCAATGCTGTCCACCCTACCTGCACTCACCAACACTGTCCACCCTACCTGCACTCACCAACACTGTCTACCCTACCTGCACTCACCAACGCTGTCTACCGCTACCTGCACTCACCAACACTGTCTACCCTACCTGCACTCACCAACACTGTCTACCCTACCTGCACTCACCAACGCTGTCTACCCTACCTGCACTCACCAACGCTGTCCACCCTACCTGCACTCACCAACACTGTCTACCCTACCTGCACTCACCAACACTGTCTACCCTACCTGCACTCACCAACGCTGTCTACCCTACCTGCACTCACCAACACTGTCTACCCTACCTGCACTCACCAACGCTGTCTATCCTACCTGCACTCACCAACGCTGTCCACCCTACCTGCACTCACCAACACTGTCTACCCTACCTGCACTCACCAACACTGTCTACCCTACCTGCACTCACCAACGCTGTCTACCCTACCTGCACTCACCAACGCTGTCTACCCTACCTGCACTCACCAACGCTGTCTACCCTACCTGCACTCACCAACACTGTTTACCCTACCTGCACTCACCAACGCTGTCTATCCTACCTGCACTCACCAACGCTGTCCACCCTACCTGCACTCACCAACACTGTCTACCCTACCTGCACTCACCAACACTGTCTACCCTACCTGCACTCACCAACGCTGTCTACCCTACCTGCACTCACCAGCACTGTCTAGGTCTACCTGCACTCACCAACACTGTCTAGGTCTACCTGCACTCACCAACACTGTCTACCCTACCTGCACTCACCAACACTGTCTAGGTCTACCTGTACTCACCAACACTGTCTACCCTACCTGCACTCACCAACTCTGTCTACCCTACCTGCACTCACCAACGCTGTCTAGGTCTACCTGCACTCACCAACACTGCTCCCCTACCTGCACTCACCAACACTGTCTACCCTACCTGCACTCACCAACACTGTCCACCCTACCTGCATTCACTAACACTGTTTACTCTACCTGCACTCACCAATGCTGTCACCCTACCTGCACTTAACTGCTCGGTCTAAGTCTACCTGTACTCACCAACACTGTCTACCCTACCTGCACTCACCAACCCTGTATACCCTACCTGCACTCACCAACACTGTCTAGGTCTACCTGCACTCATCAACGCTGTCTACCCTACATGCACTCACCAACACTGTCTACCCTACCTGCACTCACCAACAATGTCACCCTACCTGCACTCACCAACACTGTCTAGGTCTACCTGCACTCACCAACACTGTCTACCCTACCTGCACTCACCAACGCTGTTAACCCTACCTACACTCACCAACACTGTGCACCCTACCTGCACTCACCAACACTGTCTACCCTACCTGCACTCACCAAAGCTGGCACCCTACCTGCACTCACCAACACTGTCTAGGCCTACCTGCACTCACCAACTCTGTCCACCCTACCTGCACTCACCAATGCTGTCTACCCTACCTGCACTCACCAACACTGTCTACCCTACCTGCACTCACCAACGCTGTCTACCCTACCTGCACTCACCAACACTGTCTAGGCCTACCTGCACTCACCAACACTGTCTAGTCTACCTGCACTCACCAACACTGTCCACCCTACCTGCACTCACCAACGCTGTCTAGGCTACCTGCACTCACCAACACTGTCTACGTCTACCTGCACTCACCAACGCTGTCTACCCTACCTGCACTCACCAGCACTGTCTAGGTTTACCTGCACTCACCAGCACTGTCTAGGTCTACCTGTACTCACCAACACTGTCTACCCTACCTGCACTCACCAACTCTGTTGACCCTACCTGCACTCACCAACGCTGTCTAGGTCTACCTGCACTCACCAACACTGTCTAGGTCTACCTGCACTCACCAACACTGTCTAGGTCTACCTGCACTCACCAACACTGTCTAGGTCTACCTGCACTCACCAACACTGTCTAGGTCTACCTGTATTCACCAACACTGTCCATCCTACCTGCACTCAAAACTCTGTTGACCCTACCTGCACTCACCAACGCTGTCTAGGTCTACCTGCCCTCACCAACACTGTCTAGGTCTACCTACACTCACCGACACTGTCTAGGTCTACCTGCACTCACCAACACTGTTTAGGTCTACCTGCACTCCCCAACACTGTCTAGGTCTACCTGCACTCACCAACACTGTCTAACCTACCTGCACTCACCAACACTGTCGACCCTACCTGCACTCACCAACACTGTCTAGGTCTACCTGCACTCACCAACACTGTTTAGGTCTACCTGCACTCCCCAACACTGTCTAGGTCTACCTGCACTCACCAACACTGTCTAACCTACCTGCACTCACCAACACTGTCGACCCTACCTGCACTCACCAACACTGTCTAGGTCTACCTGCACTCACCAACACTGTCTAGGTCTACCTGCACTCACCAACACTGTCTAGGTCTACCTGCACTCACCAACACTGTCTAGGTCTACCTGCACTCACCAACACTGTCTAGGTCTACCTGCACTCACCAACACTGTCTAGGCCTACCTGCACTCACCAACACTGTCTACCCTACCTGCACTCACCAACACTGTCTACCCTACCTGCACTCACCAACACTGTCTAGGTCTACCTGCACTCACCAACACTGTCTAGGTCTACCTGCACTCACCAACACTGTCTAGGTCTACCTGCACTCACCAACACTGTCTACCCTACCTGCACTCACCAACACTGTCACCCTACCTGCACTCACCAACACTGTCTAGGTCTACCTGCACTCACCAACACTGTCTAGGTCTACCTGCACTCACCAACACTGTCTAGGTCTACCTGCACTCACCAACACTGTCTAGGTCTACCTGCACTCACCAACGCTGTCTACCCTACCTGCACTCACCAACACTGTCTACCCTACCTGCACTCACCAACACTGTCCACCCTACCTGCACTCACCAACGCTGTCTACCCTACCTGCACTCACCAACACTGTCTACCCTACCTGCACTCACCAACGCTGTCTACCCTACCTGCACTCACCAACACTGTCTACCCTACCTGCACTCACCAACGCTGTCTACCCTACCTGCACTCACCAACGCTGTCTACCCTACCTGCACTCACCAACGCTGTCTATCCTACCTGCACTCACCAACGCTGTCCACCCTACCTGCACTCACCAACACTGTCTACCCTACCTGCACTCACCAACACTGTCTACCCTACCTGCACTCACCAACGCTGTCTACCCTACCTGCACTCACCAACACTGTCTACCCTACCTGCACTCACCAACGCTGTCTACCCTACCTGCACTCACCAACGCTGTCTACCCTACCTGCACTCACCAACACTGTCTACCCTACCTGCACTCACCAACACTGTCTACCCTACCTGCACTCACCAACGCTGTCTACCCTACCTGCACTCACCAACACTGTCTACCCTACCTGCACTCACCAACGCTGTCTACCCTACCTGCACTCACCAACACTGTCTACCCTACCTGCACTCACCAACACTGTCTACCCTACCTGCACTCACCAACGCTGTCTACCCTACCTGCACTCACCAACACTGTCAACCCTACCTGCACTCACCAACACTGTCACCCCTACCTGCACTCACCAACAATGTCTAGGTCTACCTGTATTCACCAACACTGTCCATCCTACCTGCACTCAAAACTCTGTTTACCCTACCTGCACTCACCAACGCTGTCTAGGTCTACCTGCCCTCACCAACACTGTCTAGGTCTACCTACACTCACCGACACTGTCTAGGTCTACCTGCACTCACCAACACTGTTTAGGTCTACCTGCACTCCCCAACACTGTCTAGGTCTACCTGCACTCACCAACACTGTCTAACCTACCTGCACTCACCAACACTGTCGACCCTACCTGCACTCACCAACACTGTCTAGGTCTACCTGCACTCACCAACACTGTTTAGGTCTACCTGCACTCCCCAACACTGTCTAGGTCTACCTGCACTCACCAACACTGTCTAACCTACCTGCACTCACCAACACTGTCGACCCTACCTGCACTCACCAACACTGTCTAGGTCTACCTGCACTCACCAACACTGTCTAGGTCAACCTGCACTCACCAACACTGTTTAGGTCTACCTGCACTACCAACACTGTCTAGGTCTACCTGAACTCACCAACGCTGTCTACCCTACCTGCACTCACCAACACTGTCAACCCTACCTGCACTCACCAACACTGTCTAGGTCTACCTGCACTCACCAACGCTGTCTACCCTACCTGCACTCACCAACACTGTCTACCCTACCTGCACTCACCAACGCTGTCTACCCTACCTGCACTCACCAACACTGTCTAGGTCTACCTGCACTCACCAACACTGTCTACCCTACCTGCACTCACCAACACTGTCACCCTACCTGCACTCACCAACGACTGTCCACCCTACCTGCACTCACCACCACTGTCTAGGTCTACCTGCACTCACCAACACTGTCTAGGTCTACCTGCACTCACCAACACTGTCTACCCTACCTGCACTCACCAACGCTGTCTACCCTACCTGCACTCACCAACACTGTCTACCCTACCTGCACTCACCAACGCTGTCTACCCTACCTGCACTCACCAACACTGTCTAGGTCTACCTGCACTCACCAACACTGTCACCCTACCTGCACTCACCAACACTGTTACCCTACCTGCACTCACCAACACTGTCACCCTACCTGCACTCACCAACACTGTCACCCTACCTGCACTCACCAACGCTGTCTACCCTACCTGCACTCATCAACACTGTCTAGGTCTACCTGCACTCACCAACGCTGTCTAGGTCTACCTGCACTCACCAACACTGTCTAGGTCTACCTGCACTCACCAACGCTGTCTACCCTACATGCACTCACCAACACTGTCTACCCTACCTACACTCACCAACACTGTCACCCTACCTGCACTCACCAACACTGTCACCCTACCTGCACTCAACACTGTCTAGGTCTACCTGCACTCACCAACACTGTAACCCTACCTGCACTCACCAACGCTGTTCACCCTACCTGCACTCATCAACACTGCTACCCTACCTGCACTCACCAACTCTGTCTAGGTCTACCTGCACTCACCAACACTGTCTACCCTACCTGCACTCACCAACGCTGTTCACCCTACCTGCACTCACCAACACTGTCAACCTACCTGCACTCAATAACACTGTCTAGGTCTACCTGCACTCACCAACACTGCTACCCTACCTGCACTCACCAACACTGTCTAGGCCTACCTGCACTCACCAACACTGTCACCCTACCTGCATTCAATACCATGTCTAGGTCTACCTGCACTCACCAACACTGTCACCCTACCTGCACTCACCAACACTGTCTAGGTCTACCTGCACTCACCAACACTGTTACCCTACCTGCACTCTCCAACACTGTCTACCCTACCTGCACTCACCAACACTGTCTACCCTACCTGCACTCACCAACACTGTCTACCCTACCTGCACTCACCAACGCTGTCTACCCTACCTGCACTCACCAACACTGTCTACCCTACCTGCACTCACCAACGCTGTCTACCCAACCTGCACTCACCAACACTGTCTATGTCTACCTGCACTCACCAACACTGTCTAGGTCTACCTGCACTCACCAACACTGTCTACCCTACCTGCACTCACCAACACTGTCCTAGGCCTACCTGCACTCACCAACACTGTCACCCTACCTGCATTCAATACCATGTCTAGGTCTACCTGCACTCACCAACACTGTCTACCCTACCTGCACTCACCAACACTGTCTAGGTCTACCTGCACTCACCAACACTGTCACCCTACCTGCACTCACCAACGCTGTCTACCGTACCTGCACTCACCAACGCTGTTCACCCTACCTGCACTCACCAACACTGCTACCCTACATGCACTCACCAACACTGTCTAGGTCTACCTGTACTCACCAACGCTTTCTAGGTCTACCTGCACTCACCAACACTGCTACCCTACATGCACTCACCAACACTGTCTAGGTCTACCTGTACTCACCAACGCTTTCTAGGTCTACCTGCACTCACCAACACTGTCTAGGTCTACCTGTACTCACCAACGCTTTCTAGGTCTACCTGTACTCACCAACGCTTTCTAGGTCTACCTGCACTCACCAACACTGTCTAGGTCTACCTGCACTCACCAACGCTGTCTACCGTACCTGCACTCACCAACGCTGTTCCCCCTACCTGCACTCACCAACACTGCTACCCTACATGCACTCACCAACACTGTCTAGGTCTACCTGTACTCACCAACGCTTTCTAGGTCTACCTGCACTCACCAACACTGCTACCCTACATGCACTCACTAACACTGTCTAGGTCTACCTGTACTCACCAACGCTTTCTAGGTCTACCTGCACTCACCAACACTGTCTAGGTCTACCTGCACTCACCAACGCTGTCAACCCTACCTGCACTCACCAACACTGTCTACCCTACCTGCACTCACCAACACTGTCTAGCCTACCTACACTCACCAACACTGTCACCCTATCTGCACTCACCAACACTGTCACCCTACCTGCACTCACCAACACTGTCTAGGTCTACCTGCACTCACCAACACTGTCTACCCTACCTGCACTCACCAACGCTGTTCACCCTACCTGGACTCACCAACACTGTTACCCTACCTGCACTCACCAACACTGTCTAGGTCTACCTGCACTCACCAACACTGTCTACCCTACCTGCACTCACCAGCACTGTCACCCTACCTGCACTCACCAACGCTGTCTACCCTACCTGCACTCATCAACACTGTCTAGGTCTACCTGTACTCACCAACGCTGTCTACCCTGCCTGCACTCACCAACACTGTCTAGGTGTACCTGCACTCACCAACACTGTCACTCTACCTGCACTCACCAACGCTGTCTACCGTACCTGCACTCACCAACGCTGTTCACCCTACCTGCACTCACCAACACTGCTACCCTACCTGCACTCACCAACGCTTTCTAGGTCTACCTGCACTCACCAACACTGTCTAGGTCTACCTGCACTCACCAACGCTATCCACCCTACCTGCACTCACCAACGCTGTCTACCCTACCTTCACTCACCAACACTATCTACCCTACCTGCACTCACCAACACTGTCTACCCTACCTGCACTCACCAGCACTGTCTAGGTCTACCTGCACTCACCAACACTGTCTAGGTCTACCTGCACTCACCAACGCTGTCAACCCTACCTGCACTCACCAACGCTGTCTACCCTACTTGCACTCACCAACGCTGTCCACCCTTCCTGCACTCACCAACACTGTCTAGGTCTACCTGCACTCACCAACACTGTCTACTCTACCTGCACTCACCAACGCTGTCTACCGTACCTGCACTCACCAACGCTGTCAACCCTACCTGCACTTAACTGCTCGGTCTAGGTCTACCTGTACTCACCAACACTGTCTACCCTACCTGCACTCACCAGCACTGTCACCCTACCTGCACTCACCAACACTGTCACCCTACCTGCACTCACCAACACTGTCACCCTACCTGCACTCACCAGCACTGTCTACCCTACCTGCACTCACCCACACTGTTTACCCTACCTGTACTCACCAACACAGTCTACCCTACCTGCACTCACCAACACTGTTTACCCTACCTGTACTCACCAACACAGTGTACCCTACCTGCACTCACCTGCTCGGTCTAGGTCTACCTGCACTCACCAACGCTGTCTACCCTACCTGTACTCACCAACACTGTTTACCCTACCTGCAATTAACTGCTTGGTCTAGGTCTACCTGCACTCACCAACGCTGTCTACCCTACCTGTACTCACCAACACTGTCTACCCTACCTGCACTTAACTGCTCGGTCTAGGTCTACCTGCACTCACCAACGCTGTCTACCCTACCTGTACTCACCAACACTGTTTACCCTACCTGCAATTAACTGCTTGGTCTAGGTCTACCTGCACTCACCAACGCTGTCTACCCTACCTGTACTCACCAACACTGTCTACCCTACCTGCACTTAACTGCTCGGTCTAGGTCTACCTGCACTCACCAACGCTGTCTACCCTACCTGCACTCACCAACACTGTCGACCCTACCTGCACTTAACTGCTCGGTCTAGGTCTACCTGTACTCACCTGCCCTGTCTAGACTGACTCATTAATTACTGTTGTTGTCACGTTCCCTTGCATAATTCAACAAGTGTTGCAATAGCAGGATACCCTCAGATTAAAAATCAACACGCTTGGCTCCAGATTACATCTATAGATACTTTACATTGTTTGAGAGATAAGACATAATATCACTATGATCTGAGTGTTCATTTTTGGAAGTTGCTATAATTCCAGCGCATCTAATTTGTAAACATTTAAACTGTAATCAATCATTTTTTTTTATTCCACAAAAAGTGAACCCCCATCAGAAGTAAGTTCTCTTTCTACTCTTGCCACTTAGATCAGTATCTAACGGGCAACTTCACCCTTTCCCTCCAAAACCAGATGGCCATTTTGGATCAAACAGAGGCCCTACTGTAGAAGGTCCACTACACAGAAAACATAAACAGCACAGGAGGCATAATTATGAGAACGGCTCATAATAATGGCCGGAACGGCGCAAATGGAATGGCATCAAACACATGGAAAGCATGTGTTTTATGTATTTGATACCAACCCACTTATTCCGCTCCAGCCATCCTCACGAGCCTGTTCTCCCCAATTAAGGTGCAACCAACCTCCAGTGAAAATCCGCTCCCTATTGAACCAGCCACCTTGAAACCAGGAGGCCATTTTGGATCAAACAGAGGCCCTACTGTAGAAGGTCCACTACACAGCAAACATAAACAGCTTCCCATTGAACCAGCCACCATGAAATCCTAAGGGGGGTATTCATCTGTCTTTCATTTACACTAACTGAAAAAGAGAGAGAGCGGGAGGGAGAGAGGAAAGAGGGATAAAGGTGAGAGGAGGGGGGAGAAATCAACACAGGGGGTCACGGTGATGGTTTGTTTGTGTTACGTTCTCCATTATGTTGATTACAGAGGGTATGTATGGATCGATTCCATCTGAGTGATGTATCAGATTGCAGTCAGCCCTGCACACACACACACACACACTTCCTCCCTCCTGTGTAAATCCTGTGGGGGTCTTTATAGAGTGGGTGGGCTGCGTCGTGGGGTCCTGACTGGACAAGAGGTGGCCCCTCATCGTGCCTGTCTGTCTGATTCACAGCATCAAGGTCATCTCTGGTCTGACCCTGACTGTGTGTGTTTGTGTGTGTGTGAGTGTGTGTGTGCATGCGTGCATGTGTGTTTGTGTTGTTTAAGTTGTGTATGAATGTGTGAGTGGACATGAGAACGCGTGAAAGACAAACGCGTGGGAGACAAAGAGGGGGTGAAGAAAATAATATTTTCAGTCACTGCAAATAACTAAGTTGGTTTAACTCACTTTGTGTAAATTGGGATAACTCACTCTGCTGCTGGGATTAGAGGGAATTCATGCTCCATCTTCACCACAGAATGTAACTTTACTCAAGGGGTGCCTGCGAGGCTCCAGTCCTCCCACACATAACTCACACACACGTATGCATGCACACACACTCAGGGAGTCACGGACACACAACACAAATACACACACATTGAGAACACACTACCAACTTTTAAACAACCACATATCGATACACACCCACACACATCACTTTAAGACCTCCACACACACTCCCTCCATCACATAAACACCATGGCTCATCCCCCAATCCTCTGCCAGATGATCTGCTTTCATTCTAACAGAAAGAGCTGTATCTCAAAACCACACCTTATACCTCGGACTCCATCTCCCAACAGAGCCAGAAACACATCCAAAATGATCCTCTACACCAGATGTGCAAAACGGCAACCCAAAAAGAGGAAGCTTTGATACAGATCAGACATTAGCAGCTACAGTAGAAACCACAGCCTACCTCTGACTCCAGAATACTGAATACTGAATAGAGGCAGACCGCTGACTGAGCTCAGGTATTTGGAATGTAACCAAGTGAGAAAAGCATTCCAACATTGCCAACTGCCACCATTGACTTTGCCAACTTGTTTCACATTGGTCCTCTCAGAAACCACACCCTTTGACTAAATAACATGCTCAAACTGTAGGGGAGAGTGGGGTAAGTTGAACCCAATGGGTAAGTTGAGCCACCTAAACAAAATTAATCATTTGACCAAATATTTAGGAAGAGGTCATCTCATGGAGTCTGTGAAGGAAGAAAAAGTGGTAAGCAAGTTAGGTCCAAAAAACAGATTTTCCAAGTGAAATGAATTTATTGTGTTAGAGGTTTCATGATGCTTGTATCTAAACCAAAGTAGATCATTAGGCTGTTCTATACATCAGTTGGGCTCTCTATAAGCTTTAATTTGACGTCCTAAACCTACAGTAGCATGAAAGCGCATCCGTGTAGCTGTGTGGGATAATATATTCAAAATGTTTGTCTTGGGGTACGTTGAGACATTGGCTGAGACAATGGCAAGTTGAGCAAATTGAAATGTTTTCTTCCACGGCATAATGCAAGGTATTATTGCTGGGATATTAGGTACCACCAGGGCCTGGCCTGTGTTAAAAGTGTTTGTTTGGTGTTAGGCCTGTGTTAAAAGTGTTTGTTTGGTGTTAGGCCTGTGTTAAAAGATGCTTAACATGATTAAAAGACAAAAAATCGATTGTGATTGTGTGGAATTGTGTTTGGGAAATAAAGATAGACATGGTTTTAAAAAGGTAGTGGTAATATATTTAATTCAGTACAGAAAATTGTAGGCAGCTTAACGTACCCTGTCCCACGGCTCAACTTATCCCATACCCTGTCCCGCGGCTCAACTTACCCCATACCCTGTCCCACGTCTCAACTTACCCCATACCCTGTCCCACGGCTCAACTTATCCCATACCCTGTCCCACGGCTCAACTTACCCCATACCCATTAGTGAGGTCAGGCACTGATGTTGGGCGGTTAGGCCTGGCTCGCAGTCGGCATTCCAATTCATCCCAAAGGTGTTCGATGGGGTTGAGGTCAGGGCTCTGTGCAGGCCAGTCAAGTTCTTCCACACCGATCTCGATCAATAATTTTTGTATGGACTTTGCTTTGTGTAAAGGGCCTTCCCCAAACTGTTGCCACAATGGTGGAAGCACAGAATCATCTAGAATTTCATTGTATTCTGTAGCGTTAAGATTTCCCTTCACTGGAACAAGGGGCCTAGCCCGAACCATGAAAAACAGCCCCAGACCAAACTTTACAGTTGGAACTATGCATTTGGGCAGGTAGCGTTCTCCTGGCATCAGCCAAACCCATATGTGTCTGTAGGACTGCCAGATGGTGGAGTGTGATTCATGACTCCAGAGAACGCTTTTCCACTGCTGCATAGTACAAAGGCCGGTGAACATTACACCACTCCAGTTGACTCTTGGTATTGTGCATGGTGATCTTAGGCTTGTCTTCGGCTGCTCCGCCATGGAAACTAATTTCATGAAGCTCCTAACAAACAGTTATTGTGCTGACGTTGCTTCCAGATGCAGTTTGGAATTCTGTAGTGAGTGTTGCAAAAGAGGAAAGAGGATTTTTACATGCTACTCAGATTTTTCAGCACTCGGCGGTCGCATTCTGTGAGCTTGTGTGGCCTCCCACGTTGCGGCTGAGCCGTTGTTGCTCCTAGATGTTTGACCTGGTCAGCTCTAGCAGGGCAGAAATTTGACTAACTGACTTGTTGGAAAGGTGGCATCCTATGACGGTGCCACGTTGAAAGTCACTGAGCTCTTCAGTAAGGCAGTTCTACAGCCAGTGTTTGTTTTTGATTGCCATTTACATTTACATTTAAGTCATTTAGCAGACGCTCTTATCCAGAGCGACTTACAAAATGGTGCATTCACCTTATGATATCCAGTGGAACAACCACTTTACAATAGTGCATCTAAATCTTTTAAGGGGGGGGGGGGGGGGGTTAGAAGGATTACTTTATCCTATCCTAGGTATTCCTTAAAGAGGTGGGGTTTCAGGTGTCTCCGGAAGGGGGTGATTGACTCCGCTGTCCTGGCGTCGTGAGGGAGCTTGTTCCACCATTGGGGTGCCAGAGCAGCGAACAGTTTTGACTGGGCTGAGCGGGAACTGTGCTTCCTCAGAGGTAGGGGGGCCAGCAGGCCAGAGGTGGATGAACACAGTGCCCTTGTTTGGGTGTAGGGCCTGATCAGAGCCTGAAGGTATGGAGGTGCCGTTCCCTTCACAGCTCCGTAAGCAATCACCATGGTCTTGTAGCGGATGCGAGCTTCAACTGGAAGCCAGTGGAGAGAGCGGAGGAGCGGGGTGACGTGAGAGAACTTGGGAAGGTTGAACACCAGACGGGCTGCGGCGTTCTGGATGAGTTGTAGGGGTTTAATGGCACAGGCAGGGAGCCCAGCCAACAGCGATTGCATGATTGCATGACTGTGTTGTCGATTTTATTCACCTGTCAGCAACGGATATGGCAGAAATAGCTGAATCCTCTCATTTGAAGGGGTGTCCACATACTTTTGTATATATAGTGTATATGTAGATATCTTTGTTAAAAATAATACTATATTGTTATTATTTACATTGCAAAATATACACATACAAACAACTGCATATAGACACATTCACAACATCAACTACATCACACCTACCCAGACCCACATGCTCACACCTCCATCTCCAGCGCCCGCATCACTGTTCGCCACATGGCTTCAAACTGCACCATTTATTTTCTCTCTATCGCCCACGTACTTTCAACATTTAGATAATAAAGCATTTGACCTTTCCATTGTGATAACGATCCGGGATTGTTTGAATTCCAATTTTTAAGTATACATTTTTTAAAGATGATTGACGAGAAAAGTATCGCCCAACCCATCGGGTATCTCACTGGACCATCATATGCCATGTCTTGAAATATGCAGACAGACGGATTATAAGTCATTTTCATTGTAATACTTCTGACAGCCAACTTTCTAACTCCGCCCATAACTTTAGGATTTAATAGCCGTATCAGTAGGCATGGATTATTGAGTCATTGATAGTTTAATACTTAAGACATGACTCTGCCTTTGTGCTATAAAATGTGTGAATTTTGTCTCTATACATTAGTTTATACTGGATTAAGCATACATTTCCGTTAACTGTAATTTTGTTAGTTATGTTCCAACTTTCCCTCCATCTTGTGCCAATACCAGTACTTTTTATGCCTGTCACGTCCTGACCAGCAGATGGAGCTAGTGTTTTAGTTTTGGGGTCAGGACGTGGCATGTTTGTATTGGTTAAATGTTGGGTGGATGATTGGGACTTCCAATTGAAGGCAGGTGTGTATAGTTGCCTTTGATTGGAAGTCCTATATAGGTGTGTGTGTTTTTCTTTGGGGTTGTGGGTGGTTGTTTTTGCACTGCGTTTCTAGCCTGCAGAACTGTAGCTGTTGTCACTTTGTTTGCATTGTTAAGTGGATGCTTTACTCCTTTATTTTAATTAAAGATGAGTATTCACATACCTGCTGCGCCTTGGTCCATTTCTACAGAAGACAGCCGTTACAGAACCACCCACCAAAGGACCAAGCAGCAGAAGAGGAGGAAGCCACAGGAGAGAAAAAGGGAACAATGGACATGGGAGGACGTCCTGGACGGCAAGGGAGCCTACACCTGGGAAGAGATCCTGGCCGGAAGGGATCGCCTCCCATGGGAACAGGTGGAGGCACTCAGGAGAGTGGAGGCAGCTGGACAGAGGAACCATCGGGAACGTTACGCTGGAACACGGTTGGCTAGGAAACCCGAGAGGCAGCCCCAAGATTTCTTTTGGGGGGGGCACACGGGTAGTTTGGCCAGGCCAGGGAAGAGCCGTAAGCCAGCTACCCGTGACTACAGGGAGGTGCGTACGAGGTGGAGGGCGCCATGTTACGCTGAGGTGCGCACCATCTCGCCTATACGGACGCACAGCCCAGTTCGCCCAGTACCAGCGCCCCGCAGGTGCCAGGGCAAGGGGAGCATCGAGCCGGAAGGGGTGATGCCAACCCTGCACTCAAGACCGCCAGTGCGCCCTTTCGGTCCGGTGTTTCCCGCCAGACGCACTAGCATGGAGGTGCGTGTCTCCAGGCTGGCACGTCCTATACCAGCCCCACGCATCAGGAGTCTAGTGTGTCAACCCAGCCTCGCCAGTCAACAGTCACCAGAGCTGCCCGCCAGTCAACCATCACCAGAGCTGCCCGCCAGTCAACAGTCGTCAGAGCTGCCCGCCAGTCAACAGTCGTCAGAGCTGCCCGCCAGTCAACAGTCGTCAGAGCTGCCCGCCAGTCAACAGTCGTCAGAGCTGCCCGCCAGTCAACAGTCGTCAGAGCTGCCCGCCAGTCAACAGTCGTCAGAGCTGCCCGCCAGTCAACAGTCGCCAGAGAGGTCAGACGGCCCTGAACTGCCAGAGAGGTCAGACGGCCCTGAACTGCCGGAGTGGCCAGACTGCCCTGAACTGCCGGAGTGGCCAGACTGCCCTGAACTGCCGGAGTGGCCAGACTGCCCTGAACTGCCGGAGTGGCCAGACTGCCCTGAACTGCCGGAGTGGCCAGACTGCCCTGAACTGCCAGAGTGGCCAGACTGCCCTGAACTGCCAGAGTGGCCAGACTGCCCTGAACTGCCAGAGTGGCCAGACTGCCCTGAACTGCCAGAGTGGCCAGACTGCCCTGAACTGCCAGAGTGGCCAGACTGCCCTGAACTGCCAGAGTGGCCAGACTGCCCTGAACTGCCAGGGTGGCCAGACTGCCCTGAACTGCCAGGGTGGCCAGACTGCCCTGAACTGCCAGGGTGGCCAGACTGCCCTGAACTGCCAGGGTGGCCAGACTGCCCTGAACTGCCAGGGTGGCCAGACTGCCCTGAACTGCCAGGGTGGCCAGACTGCCCTGAACTGCCAGGGTGGCCAGACTGCCACGAACTGCCAGGGTGGCCAGACTGCCCTGAACTGCCAGGGTGGCCCGCCTGCCCGGTTCTGCCAGGGTGCCCTGCCTGTCAGGATCGGCCCGAGTGGGCCTCCTGTCCTCCGGCCCAGCCCGAGTGGCCCTCCTGTCCTCCGGCCCAGCCCGAGTGGCCCTCCTGTCCTCCGGCCCAGCCCGAGTGGCCCTCCTGCCCTCCGGCCCAGCCCGAGGGGCCCTCCTGCTCTCCGGCCCAGCCCGAGGGGCCCTCCTGCTCTCCGGCCCAGCCCGAGGGGCCCTCCTGCTCTCCGGCCCAGCCCGAGGGGCCCTCCTGCCCTCCGGCCCAGCCCGAGTGGCCCTCCTGCCCTCCGGTCCAGCCCGAGTGGCCCTCCTGCCCTCCGGTCCAGCCCGAGTGGCCCTCCTGCCCTCCGGCCCAGCCCGAGGGGCCCTCCTGTCCCCCGGTCCAGCCCGAGGGGTCCTCCTGTCCTCCGGCCCAGCACGAGTGGTCCGTCTGCCAGGGTCAGCCCAAGTGGCCCATCTGCCCGGCGCAGTTAGCAGCGCCACCGAAGTGGGCTACGCCGACGGTGGAGCAAGGTCCACGCCCTGCACCTGAGCCACCTCCAGGATAGGTGGGTTGGGGAGGGAGGGTGTAGCACAGTGCCGTCGGTGACGGCAGCCACCCTCCCTTCCCTCCCTTATTGTTTTAGGGTTATTGTTTATGGGTTTTGTGTTGTTTTTTTTTTGTTGGTAGGTGCATTCCGGGGTCTGCACCTTGAGGGGGGGTACTGTCACGTCCTGACCAGCAGATGGAGCTAGTGTTTTAGTTTTGGGGTCAGGACGTGGCATGTTTGTATTGGTTAAATGTTGGGTGGATGATTGGGACTTCCAATTGAAGGCAGGTGTGTATAGTTGCCTTTGATTGGAAGTCCTATATAGGTGTGTGTGTTTTTCTTTGGGGTTGTGGGTGGTTTGTTTTTGCACTGCGTTTCTAGCCTGCAGAACTGTAGCTGTTGTCACTTTGTTTGCATTGTTAAGTGGATGCTTTACTCCTTTATTTTAATTAAAGATGAGTATTCACATACCTGCTGCGCCTTGGTCCATTTCTACAGAAGACAGCCGTTACAATGCCTTGGTTCCAATAGTTTACATTTTTTATACAAAACCTTAGGAACACCAACTCTTTCCATGATAGACTGACCAGGTGAATCCAGACAAAAGCTATGATTTGTTAATGATCTCATTAGTTAAATCCATTTCAATCAGTGTAGATTTTTTATTATATATTTTACCAGGCAAGTCAGTTAAGAACACATTTTTATTTTCAATGACGGCCTAGGAACAGTGGGTTAACTGCCTTGTTCGGGGGCAGAACGACAGATTTGTACTTTGTCAGCTCAGGGATTTGATCTTGCAACCTTTCGGTTCCTAGTCCAACGCTCTAACCACTTGGCTACCTGTCGCCCCAGATGAAGGAGAGGAGACAGGTTAAATAAGGATTTTTAAGCCTTAAGACATCTAAGACATGGATTGCCTCATTCAGAGGGTGAATGAGCAAGACAAAATATTAAAGTGGAGTAGGGTAGTAGGTGCCAGGTGCACTGGTTTGTGTCAAGAACTACAACACTGCTGGGTTTTTCCACGCTAAATGGTTTCCTGTGTGTTTCAAGAATGGTCCACCACCTAAAGGACATCCAGCCAACATGACACTGTGGGAAGCATTGGAGTCAACATGGGCCAGGATCCCTGTGGAGCGCTTTCAACATCTTGTAGAGTCCATTCCCCTGACAAATTGAGGCCATTCTGAGGGCAAAATTTGGGGGTGCAACTCAATATTAGGAAGGTGTTCCTAATCTATGGTATGCTCAGTGTATATTTCCCTTGACGTGGTGAGGCTGAATGTAAAAATGGCTCAACTTAGCCCACTCTCCACTAACCTAGAACCGTGCGAAACCAAGGTTAAAAAATGTAAACAACAATGCATCAACAGTAGATCCAGGTGCTGGTTCTAGCTTTCCAACATTACCAACTGCCAACATGGAAATCAGCCGGCTTCTTGGTCCAAATTCAGAACTCTCAGAAACCCATAATATAATTTACTAAATAGGGCTAGATTGCTAATGGACTGCAACCCCACAAGAACATCTGTCCGAGATGGTTTAAACATTAAACCAACATCAAATCAAATTAAATTTGATTTGTCACATGCGCCGAATACAACAGGTGTAGTAGACCTTACAGTGAAATGCTTACAAGCACGTAACCAACAATGCAGTTCAAGAAATAGAGTTAAGAAAATATTTAAAAAAAAAATATATATATATATATATATATATATATATATATATATATATACTAATATATATATATCAAAAAGTAACACAAGAAAATTACATAACAATAACGAGGCTATATACCAGGGGTACCAGTACGAGTCAATGGGCGGGGGTACAGGTTAGTCCAGGTCATTTGTAAAGTGACTATGCATAGATAATAAACAGAGAGTTGCAGCAGTGTAAAAACAACATTGTTTCAACATTAACATATTGCCAGGCTACTTGGTACATTTTATATCTTCAGATGGTTTCGATATGCTGTAAGTCATTGATCGTATTAAACAGAGCCAGAACGCTGATAGACCTCCGCTGTGCGAACTGCAACCCAAAAAGAAAGGCTTTCCAACATTGTTGAAACATCAAACCAACATACACCCAACATTGTAAAATGCCAACATTGACATCAGCCAGCTATTTAGTACATAGTAGGCCTATTCATCGCCTTCAGATGGTTTTGATAGAAGGACGTAAGTGATCATAGCCCCCGGCCAGGGGGTCTTATTATGTTTGTATGATTGTGTTTCTGTAAAAATAGAGAGAGAGAAAGAACGAGGGAAGAGGAAAATACAAGTCAAGTGTTCCAGAGGCAGTAAAAAAGTGCCTGTGGAACATTTTGGATTAATAATGTTGCTTTCTGTCCTTCTTTCTCTCTCTCTTTTACCCCCCTCTGTTCCTTTCTCCCCCACACTCCCTCTCTCTTTTTCTCTCTCTCTCTCTCTCCCCTTCTCCCCATTCTGCTATAAAGATTCATAAAGGCTCACATTTCGAAAGCAGACCGGTTTCTTTGTCTCCTCTGAGCTCAACGACCACACAAAACATGTCAACACCTCTAGAATCCCTAAAAATAACATGTATTCTTTATGCAGCACAACTAACTCAGCCAACACACACACACACACACACACACACACACACACACACACACACACACACACACACACACACACACACACACACACACACACACACACACACACACACACACACACACACACACACACACACACACACACACACACACAGCTCTCCTAACTCAGCCAAGCCAAGCCAGCATGACGTTTGGATTAAACCAAAAGACGTTGGTTGGGTGATTTTTTTCTTGTTGGATCCATCTTCTTTCAAAACAAATGACTGTGTGAGTTTGTCCTTCAAAAAGGAGCCAGAGAGCAATAAATACTCTTCTAATTTACTCAGAGTTCAAGAGACAAGAATGGAAGGGGAAATGGAGAGGAGTGTTAACTGAACTTGTCAACTTTAGCATTGAGATTTGTAGGTCTATAGCTTTGCTGAAGGGAGGATGACGTCCTAAGTGCACAAAGTTGACAAAGTTGACAAGACATCCTGTACAAAGCAACTCATCTATACAATGAATAAACTGTACTCTACACACACACACACACACTGCATCCTAAACATTCCCACCACTGTCTCCGCTACGTTGCTTATACTCATGCAACCTTTCCCAAGACACAGAGAGTTGGAGCTTCCTCGTAGTTCAGATCCGTATCTCTCTCTCTCTGTCTCTGTGTGTGTGTGTGTGTGTGTGTGTGTGTGTGTGTGTGCGTGCGTGCGTGCGTGCGTGCGTGTGCCCGATGCCTGCCCTAACAGAACTGCGCGCGTGCGTGTGCCCGATGCCTGCCCTAACAGAACTGTAGTGTTAGACAGCTCAAGAGGATTGCAGAGACATTAATTGAGAGCTGTGACTAAGATACTTGAGATAAATGAATTACTATTTGGATTATGAACATTTAAACAATATCTTCAGTCGTCCAGTTCTCAGGGCTGCCATCTCTCAAAGTGATGGTGTGTAAATAGTGTTCTAGAACTGGGAAGTTAGATACAGTTCATAGAATTAGAATGTGGCTTTACTACTTTTTACAGCAACAAAGCCTACCCATAATGCCTAGCAGGATACTTAATTGAAGGCTGAAGGTAATTTTCATTTCAGTCATTTAGCAGGAGCAATTAGGGTCAAGTGCATATCACTAGATTTTTTACCTGCGAGGTCAGTGGCCATTTTGAGCCAGTCCACAGGGAACAAGAACATTGTTAAGCAAAGTAGCTAGTTGTTCGCTTGGTATGGAAGAGAAAACTACGTTCCTTTCTCTTTATCTGAGAAAACTAACTTTCAGGGTGGATACTAGCAGCGTGACAGTAATGGTTCCTCTTGAACAAGTCAAATGGAACGTTGTGATCTGATAAGCCAAACCTCAACCACCACACTCCCCGACCGGCGTCTAGACTTCTGGTTCGCTCTCCTGGGCCCAAGAGAAAACAAAAAGTCTATAAACAAACGCGAGGAAACATACAGGGCTAAAATGACTTGAACACGGCCGCTAGTTAAACTAGCTAGGGGATTTGATTTTGATTAATGAGGTTGATACAACACAGGATATTTGGGGTGAATAGATTGTATTACTTTTTAACACAATGGATTAAAATACTCTGTAACGTTTATGCTGGGAGTCAGGAAGCAGGTGCAGAAGGTGAGTTTAATGATCATAAAAGGCAGATGAACAAAACAGGAGAAGTGTACTGAACGTAACCAAAACCAATAGAGAGAGAGAGAGAGAGAGAGAGAGAGAGAGAGAGAGAGAGGAGAGAGAGAGAGAGAGAGAGAGAGAACGAACGAGAATGGAAGAGGGAATGAGAGAGAGGAGCGTGATAGGAAGACAGAGAGAATGAGAGAGGGAGAGAAAGAGTGGTAATATTTGCTGATGGCTCTTGACTAGAGCCCTCCACAGAGAACCGGCAGAACAAGATGGAGAGAAAGAAAGAGGGAGAACAAAAGAATGATGTTTGCTGATTGTTCTTGACTTTGTACCCTTTCCAATAAATACATCCTAAAGAGGAAGGGAGGAAGGGAGGGAGGGAGGTAAAGAGAGAGAGAGAGTGGGGTGTCAAGCATCTTTTCACCAGATGACAATGACTATTGAAAGCTCCACTCTCAGTGACAGTTCTTAAAGACACAGGGGGCCCAACTTTCTCTTGTCCCAGTGGGGCAGTAACTCTGGAGCCAGGAAGGGAAAACCTGTGTGTGTGTGTGTGTGTGTGTGTGTGTGTGTGTGTGTGTGTGTGTGTGCGTGCGTGTTATTATTTTGTGTGTGTTTGCACACTTTTACTTGCGTGTGATGTGTGTGTGTGTGCACAAGTATGTGTGTGTGAAGCAACATTACACACTGGTCTCTTTACAGTAGTGTTGCAGTAAGATTAGCACGTCATTAGGGACAGTGAAAGACTAAAACAACACACACGCACACGGACACACACAACAAGACAACGTCAGGGCGTCGCCCCGGACAATAGACACGTCATCTGTCATTACCAGACTAGCTGTTCCACTGGTTTAAACTCTGCAGCCCAACAAATAATATACAATGCATTCATTTAACTAGGCAAGTCAGTTGAAAACAAATGCTAATTGCCAATGATGGAATACCCCAGCAAAACCCTAATCTGGACAACTGTGTGCCACCCTATGGGACTCCCAATCACAGCCAGTTGTGATACAGCCTGCAAGGCTCCCACTCGGGAGCCCTGCATACAGTATACACAAAATCATTTCACTATGAGGAGACTGTAGAAAGTTATCTCTGTCATCAAGGTGCTGGTACACTGGTCTGGTACAGACAGGCAGAGACTGTACTCTGCTAACTGTTAAAAGCATGGAAGGCACAGAATACACAATGGATTGGAGTCACACAGAAGCATTGCAGAGAATGCAATGACACTAACTGATCTGTTGTCTTGTGTGCATTCCATGTACATTCACTATGCATGAGGTAGATGACAGAGAGGTTACATGGAGGTAGATGACAGAGAGGTTATATGGAGGTAGATGACAGAGGTGACATGACAGAGAGGTTATATGTAGGTAGATGACAGAGAGGTTACATGGAGGTAGATGACAGAGAGGTTACATGGAGGTAGATGACAGAGAGGTTACATGTAGGTAGATGACAGAGAGGTTACATGGAGGTAGATGACAGAGAGGTTACATGGAGGTAGATGACAGAGAGGTTACATGGAGGTAGATGACAGAGAGGTTACATGGAGGTAGATGACAGAGAGGTTACATGTAGGTAGATGACAGAGAGGTTACATGGAGGTAGATGACAGAGAGGTTACATGGAGGTAGATGACAGAGAGGTTACATGGAGGTAGATGACAGAGAGGTTACATGTAGGTAGATGACAGAGAGGTTACATGTAGGTAGATGACAGAGAGGTTACATGGAGGTAGATGACAGAGAGGTTACATGGAGGTTGATGACAGAGAGGTTACATGGAGGTAGATGACAGAGAGGTTACATGGAGGTAGATGACAGAGAGGTTACATGGAGGTAGATGACAGAGAGGTTACATGTAGGTAGATGACAGAGAGGTTACATGGAGGTAGATGACAGAGAGGTTACATGGAGGTAGATGACAGAGAGGTTACATGTAGGTAGATGACAGAGAGGTTACATGGAGGTAGATGACAGAGAGGTTACATGGAGGTTGATGACAGAGAGGTTACATGGAGGTAGATGACAGAGAGGTTACATGTAGGTAGATGACAGAGAGGTTACATGGAGGTAGATGACAGAGAGGTTACATGGAGGTAGATGACAGAGAGGTTACATGGAGGTAGATGACAGAGAGGTTACATGGAGGTTGATGACAGAGAGGTTACATGGAGGTAGATGACAGAGAGGTTACATGGAGGTAGATGACAGAGAGGTAGATGACAGAGAGGTTACATGGAGGTAGATGACAGAGAGGTTACATGGAGGTAGATGACAGAGAGGTTACATGTAGGTAGATGACAGAGAGGTTACATGGAGGTAGATGACAGAGAGGTTACATGGAGGTAGATGACAGAGAGGTTACATGTAGGTAGATGACAGAGAGGTTACATGGAGGTTGATGACAGAGAGGTTACATGGAGGTTGATGACAGAGAGGTTATAAGGAGGTTGTGCATTACAAGCTACACTTGTTTAACGTGTTCATAATTATAGACACATACAGATACATACACAGGTCCTGTTTCACGAGACACAGTCTGAGGTCTGTGTATGTATCTGCCACGCAGTGATCTGAAGACTTTACAAGACTCTACAATGACAAAAGGAATGCAAATGGTACACACGCATAAAATACCATCCACATTTGGTGGAAAGATGTTCCTTTGTTGAAAACAAACTGTGAATGACAGTTCCATGAAATTCTGAAATGTACTGAGTAGTTTAGATTGTCTGAAATATTCTAATTATTATACAAGAGAGCTGAGAAAGAAGATAACATGTGAGCCTACAAGTCAAGTGAACAGAAGAACTACAACATCACAGAAAAACTACAGCACAACAGAAAAACAACAACACAACAGAAAAACAACAACACAACAGAAGAACTACAACATCACAGAAAAACTACAGCACAACAGAAAAACAACAACACAACAGAAGAACTACAACATCACAGAAAAACTACAGCACAACAGAAAAACTACAGCACAACAGAAGAACTACAACATCACAGAAAAACTACAGCACAACAGAAAAACAACAACACAACAGAAGAACTACAACATCACAGAAAAACTACAGCACAACAGAAAAACTACAGCACAACAGAAGAACTACAACATCACAGAAAAACTACAGCACAACAGAAAAACAACAACACAACAGAAAAACAACAACACAACAGAAGAACTACAACATCACAGAAAAACTACAGCACAACAGAAAAACTACAGCACAACAGAAAAACAACAACACAACAGAAAAACAACAACACAACAGAAGAACTACAACATCACAGAAGAACTACAACATCACAGAAAAACTACAGCACAACAGAAAAACAACAACACAACAGAAAAACAACAACACAACAGAAGAACTACAACATCACAGAAAAACTACAGCACAACAGAAAAACTACAGCACAACAGAAAAACAACAACACAACAGAAAAACAGAAAAACGAACAGATCTGGGACCAGGCTAGTTGGATCTCTTTCCTTAGTGTCCCGAGGATGTCGACAATGGCCTGGTAATGGGTGTAATCTGTAATAGCTTCCACAGAGCAGACATGATTCTCAATGTACTGTGAAACCACTGGCCTAAAGATAGCAGGCCTCAAATAATTACTCTGTTGATGCTGTATGGTCATTTCAATGTTTTTTTTAAAAATTATACTGTAGTTGTTTGTGATGGGTGCTAGGTTTGTTAGAGTAGGCCAGTCAACTATAACAGCAAATGGAATATTGAATTACACTATGAGGTTTTCCAGGCTAAGTTACCCGACAAAGACAAATCCTAGCCCAATTCATGGGTTACACAACTAGGGGCTGGAGTTGTGTAATCTTTTTCCTGGCCAATATAAACTTCTGGCCAAAGTTGAGGTGCACAGAAGGGTTGAGTAACACCAAAGGAGGCCAGAGCCAATCAACGTCAGCCATTTTGTGTCAAGGGTGGACCCACGCGGGGGCCTCATTGCTCATTTTGGCAGCCATTTGTGTGCAATTAGTGTGGAAAAACAACAGAGTTGAGCGACAGTGAGTTGAGAGATTCAGACAAAAATGCTGAGCAAGACTTCCAAAGAGCACTGGCTCATAAAACATGAGAAATGAACGAAGGAAAGACAGAGAGAATGGGAGGAAAGAAAGCGGAACGGCCAAATGTGAAACGGAAAGAGAAGAGGGAGATTTTTCATTTTCTAATTCCACCACTCTTCCTCACGGATGAGTGACTTTCATAACGTCAGTAAAGCAACAGGCCCTCTTTCTCTCCACCTTTCCCTCTTTCTTTCCCTCAATCCATCCTCTCATACTAAGGCCAGAAGCCCCATAGAGAGGTCAGGAGAGAGCTGCCCAGTTTTAATGAGAACCCTTCTTCTCCCTGCTTCTTCTTTATCTGTCTCTGTCTCCTCTTTCTCTCTCTCTCCTCTTTCTCGCTCTCCTCTTTCTTGTTCTTTTTCATTCTCCCCCCGTCAGCTTCTAGCAGTTCAGACTCCCTCCTGAAGTGGAGTTAGTAGAGTAGAGGAACTATGATGAACAACCTCCAACCTTCATCCCCTCTATCCTCCTCTGTTCCCACTCATACAACTCCTCCCTATTCCCCTTATTGTCCCTATTCCCCTTATTGTCCCTATTCCCCTTATTGTCTCTATTCACATTATTGTCTCTATTCCCCTTATTGTCTCATTTCCCCTTATTGTCCTTATTCCCCTTATTGTCCCTTTTCCCCTTATTGTCCTTATTCCCCTTATTGTCTCATTTCCCCTTATTGTCCCTTTTCCCCTTATTGTCCCTTTTCCCCTTATTGTCCCTATTCACCTTATTGTCCCTATTCCCCAACCTAACAACACAGCCCCATCATTTATTAACTCTCTCATGCTGAGGAGAGCTTAAGAATTTAAGAATCACTTATCAGACCCAGCAGTAAAACTCTAATTATTTCTTAAAGGCAACAAGGGAGATACACTTCCCCCCTCCTAATCCCAACTTGCTAATAACTCCGACCTTGACGTACCGACGTTCCCCGTTTCGCTAGAC
The DNA here is from genome assembly GCF_965601325.2 of Salmo salar. NCBI lineage: Eukaryota > Metazoa > Chordata > Actinopteri > Salmoniformes > Salmonidae > Salmo > Salmo salar. The sequence goes on from NC_138292.1 coordinate 67,332,941, forward strand.
GCAATTCCCTTTATTGACCTGGGAAAGTTAGAAAGTTGGAATGTTCTAGAGAAGGGGGTATGGGAATGTTAAACATACAAGGAGGGGGTCTCGTACATTTCTGTGCTAGGGATCTTCATCTTTCAGTCATCCTCTTCTCCCTCATATCCTCACCAAAAGCTAATGCTAAACTTTTGGTGTGCTGTACACTGCTGTTTACTAGAATAAGCACCATGACACCGTTATTACTGGTTGGCTGTGTGAACAGTGTACCGAGGGTGCTTAGGCCAAGCTTAGTCTGAAGACTTTGTCTCACAGACGTGTGTGTGTGCCTGTGTGTCTGTCTGTGTGTCCATATGTGTGTGTGTGCCTGTGTGTCTGTCTGTGTGTCCATATGTGTGTGTGTGTCCTTCTCAGTGTGTGTGTGTGTGTGTGTGTTCCTGAGCGAGTGCGGTTTGTTTTGACAGTCGATGAGGTCATCAGTGTGCGTCAGATCGGCAGCTCGCCGGGTGAAGTCTTGCAGCTGTGGTGCAGAGTGGGCTGGAAATCCCCTCATCCATAATCGGTGTGTGTGTGTGTGTGTGTGTGTGTGTGTGTGTGTGTGAGTGTACAGTACCAGTCAAAAGTTTGGACACACCTACTCATTCAAGGGTTTTTCTTTATTTTTACTATTTTCTACATTGTAGAATAATAGTGAAGACATCAAAACTATGAAATAACACATATGGAATCATGTCGTAACCAAAAAAGTGTTAAACAAATCTAAATATATTTTATATTTGAGATTCTTCAAAATAGCCACCCTTTGCCTTGATGACAGCTTTGCACACTCTTGGCAGTCTCTCAACCAGCTTCCTGGAATGCATTTCAATTAACAGATGTGCCTTGTTAAAAGTTAATTTGTGGAATTTCTTTCCTTCTGAATGCGTTTGAGCATTAGTTGTGTTGTGACAAGGTATGGGTGGTATACAGAAGATAGCCATATTTGGTAAAAGACCAAGTCAATATTATGGCAAGAACAGCTCAAATAAGCAAAGAGAAATGACAGAACATTATTACTTTAAGACATGAAGGTCAGTCAATGCAGAAAATGTCAATAACTTTGAATGTTTCTTCAAGTGCAGTTGCAAAAACCATCAAGCGCTATGATGAAACTGGCTCTCACGAGGACCGCCACAGGAATGGAAGACCCAGAGTTACCTCTGCTGCAGAGGACAAGTTCATTACAGTTACCAGCATCAGAAATTGTAGCCCAAATAAATGGTTCAGAGTTCAAGTGACAGACACATCTCAACATCAACTGTTCAGAGGAGACTGCGTAATCAGGCCTTCATGGTCGAATTGCTGCAAAGAAACCTCTACTAAAGGACACCAATAAGAAGAGACTTGCTTGGGCCAAGAAACACAATCAATGGACATTAGACCTTCGGTTGGATGAGTGCAAATCCGAGATTTTTGGTTCCAACCGCCATGTCTTTGTGAGACGCAGAGTAGGTGAACGGATGATCTCCGCATGTGTGGTTCCTACCGTAAAGCATGGAGGAGGAGGTGTGATGGTGTGGGTGTGCTTTGCTGGTGACACTGTCTGTGATTTATTTAGAATTCAAGGCACATCTAACCAGCATGGATAACACAGCATTCTGCAACGATACACCATCCCATCTGGTTTGCGCTTATTGGGACTATCATTTGTTTTTCAACAGGACAATGACCCAACACACCTCCAGGCTGTATAAGAGCTATTTGGAGAGTGATTAGTGCTGCATCAGATGACATGGCCTCTGCAATCACCCGACCTCAACCCAACTGAGATGGTTTGGGATGAGTTGGACCACAGAGTGAACGAAAAGCAGCCAGCAAGTGCTCAGCATATGTGGGAACTCCTTCACTGTTCGAAAAGCATTCCAGGTGAAGCTGGTTGAGAGAATGCCAAGCGTGTGCAAAGCTGTCATCAAGGCAAAGGGTGGCTACTTTGAAGAATCTAAAATCTAAAACATATTTTGGTTTGTTTAACAATTTTTGGGTTACTACATGTGTTATTTCAGAGTTTTGATGTCTTCACTTTTAATCTACAACGTAGAAAATAGTCAAAATAAAGAAACACCCTTGGTTCTCTATGGTGTAGTAGGTCAGGGCGTGACTAGGGGGTGTTCTAGGTTATATTTTCTATGTTGGTGTTTTTGTATGGTTCCCAATTAGAGGGAGCTGGTAATCGTTGCCTCCAATTGGGGATCATATTTAGGTAGCCGTTTTCCCACCTGTGTTTGTGTATGTGCTTGTGACACTGCGACTTCACGTTCTTTGTAAGTTTTGTTGTTTTGTTTCTAGTTTCACTGAAATAAAGATGTGGAACCCAACACACGCTGCGCCTTGGTCCGTCAATGTTAACGAGCGTGACAGAATATCCCACCCACGCAGGACCAAGCAGCGTGTAAATGAGGTAAAGGAGTTTTGGACTTGGGAGGACATGAGAGGACACGAGGGACCGCGGCCGACGCCGGGGACCGCGGCCACAGAAACCACAATATTTTTTTGGGGGGGGCACATGGAGCGGCTGGCGGAGTGAGGAGGAGTGGGGAGTGCCAGAGCCCGAATGGAAAACTCTAGAGGAGTTCAACGAGGTATACCGGAGAGAGGTTTTGGCGAGGAGTGTGCTGCAGCGCAGGCACACTGGAGAGCACCTTCTCAGCCCGGTAAATTGGGAGAGAGAGAGAGATGTTGGTTTGGTGTGTTCGGCACCGCTTTGGCCCTGAAGAGCGTGTCACCAGTCCGGTGCCACCTGTACTGGCTCCACGCACTAGGCTTCCAGAGCGCATTCACAGTCCAGAGCTTCCGGCGATGGTTCACAGTCCAAAGCTTCGAATTGCAAACTCTGGAGGAGTTCAACAAGGTATACCGGAGAGAAGTTTTGGCGAGGAGTATGCTGCAGCGCAGGCGCACTGAAGAGTGCCTTCTCAGCCCGGTACCATCTGTGCCGGCTCCACCCACCAGGCCACCAGTGCGCCTCCCCAGCCCGGTACGTCCTGTGCCTGCTCCCTGCACTCGCCCTGAAGAGCCAAAGACCGTCAGGGAGGCGATGGAGAAGTTGGGGGAGAGAGAGAGAGAGAGAGAGAGAGAGAGAGAGAGGAGAGAGTCCGGTGCCACCTGTACCGGCTCCACGCACTAGGCCTCCAGGGCGCATTCACAGTCCAGAGCTTCCGGGGACGGTTCGCGGTCCGGAGCTTCCGGCGACGGTTCGCGGTCCGGAACCTCCGGCGACGGTCAACGGTCCGGAACCTCCGGCGACGGTCAACGGTCCGGAACCTCCGGCGACGGTCAACGGTCCGGAACCTCCGGCGACGGTCAACGGTCCGGAACCTCCGGCGACGGTCAACGGCCCGGAACCTCCGGCGACGGTCAATGGGCCAGAGCCTTCCTCTGCGCCAGTGCCCAGTCCAGGCACGGCATCCAGTCCAGCTCCAGGGCAGGAGCCTTCCTCTGCGTCGGTGGCCAGTCCAGGCACGGCGTTCAGTCCAGCTCCAGGGCAGGAGCCTTCCTCTGTGCCGGTGCCCAGTCCAGGCCCGGCGTCCAGTCCCGCTCCAAGGCCGGAGCCTTCCTCTGCGCCGGTGCTCAGTCCAGGCCCGGCGTCCAGTCCCGCTCCAAGGCCGGAGCCTTCCTCTGTGCCGGTGCCCAGGCCAGGCACGGCATCCAACCCAGCTCCATGGCCGGAGCCCTCCTTTGTGCCGGTGCCCAGTCCAGGCACGGCGTTCAGCCCGGCGCGATGGCCAGATCCGGGGTCTGGGCAGGGGCTACGACCTGCACCGGAGCCGCCACCGACACTAATCACCCCCCCACCTTCCCCATTTGGTTTCAGGTTTTGCGGCCACCTTTGGGGGGGGGGGAACCCAACACACGCTGCGCCTTGGTCCGTCAATGTTAACGAGCGTGACATTAATTACCTCTGGTTATGGACATTTTTGCCAGCAGTAAAGCTTCCACGGCCTGTTCCTCGGACAGTGAACATACATCTGGCAATATCTACATTTTCGACCCCTTGATCAGCTCCCACTCTGAAAGTAAAGAAAATTGCTTATTTTTTGTAGATATAAAAACATTAAGTGAGATATGACCATTCAATCTAAAGCAGCAGATGTCATTTTCAGGATACGTCAATACAGCACAGAAAGCTTAACACCAGACTAGTATTGTGGTTGTTCATTAGGTGATGGGAAATATGCAAAATGCATACAAAATAATATAGTTACCTTCCTTGAAAATTCAGCGATCCTGCCAAAGATGAAAATGTTGTATCTTGAAAAAAAGCATTGGAATTAAAAGTTAAATGTTTAACCTATTAACCTGCTTCATTATTTATGTATTACCAGTTGATGAAGAACAACTCCAATTTCATACATCATTGAACATTTGTCTACGAATAAGTAAGAATAAAAAAGTTTAAAATAACTTTTTAGATTTGATGTAGACATTAAACATCTTAGTACCTTATCAATGTATGATTTGTATTAATGTGGATGAGAGACAGGGGAGTAGGAACAGAGTATTTTGCCGAGCAATGCAATGAAGCTGGATCATTCTGGCAATGTATGTGTGTGGTGCGTGTGTGTGTGTGTGTGTGTGTGTGTGTGTGTGTGTGTAAAGGTGGGTTGTGGCAGGCTGTCTCTGTTATACTTGGCTGTCTGTATGTGTATTTAGGTGCAGAGCTTTGTATTTGTGATGTGTGTGTTTGTGTGTGTAAGAGGATGGTTTAAATTCTGGACCCGGCATGTGTCTGTGTGGCCAAGTATTGAGCAATCCAGTCTGTGTGTGTGTATGCGTGCGTGCGTGACAGAAAGAGAGAAATACAGACGAGAGAGAGAGAGAGAGAGAGAGACCTATGTGAAGGGTGTACAACTTTATAAACTTCCTCTACCCTCCCCCCATCCCACCCCTCCCCCCTCTCTCCCTCCGTCCCTCTATCATTCTCACTGTGAGTTCACCCCTGCGCCCCCGCACACGCTCACACACCAGCCTGGTGTTTACACAGGGGCCTGAAGGGCCAGATTTCCCCCGCTTTCTCTTAATACCTCTCTCGATCAATCTCTCCCTTTGTGCCCCCTCCCAAAAGTCAACCCCTCCAACGTACTGCAACTATTCTCTGAAAAGTCAATATAGAATTATTACTCAGAGAACAATCCCATGTGTCCCTCTTTCCTTTTTCTGTGCTGGACACTGTTTGATGGTTCAGTAGTCTCCGTGCCTGTCCCTCTCTCCCTAATATGTGCTGGACACTGTTTGATGGTTCAGTAGTCTCCGTGCCTGTCCCTCTCTCCCTAATATGTGCTGGACACTGTTTGATGGTTCAGTAGTCTCCGTGCCTGTCCCTCTCTCCCTAATATGTGCTGGACACTGTTTGATGGCTCAGTAGTCTCCGTGCCTGTCCCTCTCTCCCTAATATGTGCTGGACACTGTTTGATGGTTCAGTAGTCTCCGTGCCTGTCCCTCTCTCCCTAATATGTGCTGGACACTGTTTGATGGTTCAGTAGTCTCCGTGCCTGTCCCTCTCTCCCTAATATGTGCTGGACACTGTTTGATGGCTCAGTAGTCTCCGTGCCTGTCCCTCTCTCCCTAATATGTGCTGGACACTGTTTGATGGCTCAGTGGTCTCTATGCCTGTCCCTCTCTCCCTTTTCTGTGCTGGACACTGTTTGATGGCTCAGCGGTCTCTATGCCTGTCCCTCTCTCCCTTTTCTGTGCTGGACACTGTTTGATGGTTCAGTTGTCTACATGCCTGCCTGTTCTTATTCTCCTCTCCTCCTGAAACTCACTTCCCTTGTTCTTTTACAGAGTCCAGCTGAAAAAGAGAGAAAGAAAGAGAGGGAGAAAGGGAGATAAAAAAAGAGCGCGAGAGAGTAGAGAGAGCGAGCGAGAGAAAGATGTGGGAATGGAGGAGAGGAGAGAAATCTGTAAGCCAACCGTCCGTCTCACTCATTCCCCTCCTCTCTCTCTCTCTCTCTCCCCCCAACTACTACCTCATTTTACATTATAATTGGAAACAGCTACCTCTCTCCTCCCCCACATCTTCTCCCCCACATCCCTTTCTTCTTCCTCTCATTTTTCCTTCTCTTTCTCACTCCCACCTCTTCCCATAGTTCCCCAATGGATATTATATATTCCCCCTAAGACAGTTGGGAGCTATACATCAGGACTATATCTCTCCATACAATACACTATATAACTGGTATGTCCCTCTCTCTCCTCCCTCTCCTTCCTCCTCTCATAGTTCCAACAGATAGTTCCTCTGAGACAAACGTATGTGCTTCCCATGCAGTACTCTTGACAGTACACTGTATTGTAATCTCTCTTCCCCTCTAAACACACCGGTTAAAAGGGTTCAAGTGTGGTGAATGTGAAACAGCAGGCTGGTCCATATGCACGCTCAGGTCCCTACTGGGAATGCTCACTCACTCACTCACTCACTCACAGTGGGGTCTACAGGCCTCCAAAGCCCACCTAGTCCTCTCTGGTCACTGATAATAAAATAGCCCGTGGTGGATCTCTTCACCAGAGGACTGTAATGTTGTTTCAGTTATGTTTAGAATTTGTTTTCTTTTTCTTCCTCCCCCTCTTTTTTTTTTTTTACAGAAAATCTTCCCACGGCCTCCCTGAACCAGATCCAGAGAAAGGGGGGATCCGTGTCCGTCCGTAGAGAGGGAAAGAGGGAACGAAGGAGGGAAAAATGACAACACTCTTCCCCTCTTACCCCTATCCCACACATACACACTACCACACCGATCCCTTGACACTTGCAGTAACACACTGGTAGTGTCACAAAGGGCACCCTATTCCCTATATAGCGGACCGATGTTGACCACAACCCTATGGTCCCAGGACAAATTAGTACACTATAAAGGAATAGGGTGCCCTTTGAGATTCAGACAGTCTTTACTCATGTGTATAACAACCCCTGAAACATCCTCTCTATTTGACCCAGAGCCAGAAGATAAGATTGGAGAAAAGAATATCTCATGTTATATAATCACCCATTCATTCCTCTCACACTGTACTCATAACATGACTACATGGCTATGAAGCACATTACAGTACATTCACATTATCTGAACGTTTTGAATGAAGAGTAACACTTTAGTTTACTGTACTCCTAACCTCTCCCCCAGGCTCAATAGCTAAGAGCCGAGTGGTGGATGAGATTACTGAGATGACTGCACTGTACTGCCGTTACACTGTATTGTTTGTTTGTTTGTATAGTATAGTGTAACATGTATTATTCAATACAAAGGACTTCCATGGTCTTGGGGCTATGTTGACAGTTAGTGCTGTAAGTACTGTGTACTGAAAAGTCATTTCAACACATTTCTAAAGAATAATAAGAACACTTGAGAGCCTTCTAAGAATCCGTAGAATCATACAGTTGTAGAATGGGCCAAACCATTAGTGGTGATTATTCACAAAACTCTGTTTATTGGCATAGACCATGGCGTTGGGATGACCCCTGGCTTCCTGTTGTTGTGGTACAGCCCATAGAGAAAACAATCAGAAACAGTACAATGTTGACTGAGGCAGGACAGGTTAAGTGGTTCGCTCCAGTGGACAGAAACAGCACGAGGCTTTCAGTAGATACGAGAGTACTGGGAGAAATGTTTCTGTATCTTAACGGAACCAACCTGGGTCCTGTTCAGACCAACCTGGGCCCTGTTCAGACCAAACTGGGTCCTGTTCAGACCCACCTGGGCCCTGTTCAGACCAACCTGGGTCCTGTTCAAACCAACCTGGGTCCTGTTTACACCCACCTGGGTCCTGTTTACACCCACCTGGGTTTTGGGTCCTGTTCAGACCAATCTGGGTCCTGTTCAGACCTACCTGGGTCCTGTTCAGACCCACCTGGGTCCTGTTCAGACCCACCTGGGTCCTGTTCAGACCCACCTGGGTCCTGTTCAGACCTACCAGGGTCCTGGGTCCTGTTCAGATCTACCTGGGTCCTGTTCAGACCAACCTGGGTCCTGTTCAGACCCACCTGTTCAGACCAGCATGGGTCCTGTTCAGACCCACCTGGGTCCTGGGTCCTGTTCAGACCGACCTGGGTCCTGTTCAGACCTACCTGGGTCCTGTTCAGACCTACCTGGGTCCTGTTCAGACCAACCTGGGTCCTGTTCAGACCCACTTGTGTCCTGTTCAGACCCACCTGGGCCCTGTTCAGACCCACCTGGGCCCTGTTCAGACCCACCTGGGTCCTGTTCAGACCTACCTGGGTCCTGTTTACACCAACCTGGGTCCTGTTCAGACCAACCTGGGTTTTGGGTCCTGTTCAGACCAATCTGGGTCCTGTTCAGACCTACCTGGGTCCTGTTCAGACCCACCTGGGTCCTGTTCAGACCCACCTGGATCCTGTTCAGACCCACCTGGATCCTGTTCAGACCTACCAGGGTCCTGGGTCCTGTTCAGATCTACCTGGGCCCTGTTCAGACCAACCTGGGTCCTGTTCAGACCCACCTGTTCAGACCAGCATGGGTCCTGTTCAGACCCACCTGGGTCCTGGGTCCTGTTCAGACCGACCTGGGTCCTGTTCAGACCCACCTGGGTCCTGTTCAGACCCACCTGGGTCCTGTTCAGACCCACCTGGGCCCTGTTCAGACCCACCTGGGTCCTGTTTACACCAACCTGGGTCCTGTTCAGACCTACCTGGGTCCTGTTCAGACCAGCCTGGGTTTTGGGTCCTGTTCAGACCAATCTGGGTCCTGCTCAGACCTACCTGGGTCCTGTTCAGACCCACCTGGGTCCTGTTCAGACCCACCTGGGTCCTGGGTCCTGTTCAGATCTACCTGGGTCCTGTTCAGACCAACCTGGGTCCTGTTCAGACCCACCTGTTCAGACCAGCATGGGTCCTGTTCAGACCCACCTGGGTCCTGGGTCTTGTTCAGACCGACCTGGGTCCTGTTCAGACCGACCTGGGTCCTGTTCAGACCCACCTGGGTCCTGTTCAGACCCACTTGTGTCCGGTTCAGACCTACCTGGGTCCTGTTCAGACCCACCTGGGTCCTGTTCAGACCCACCTGGGTTTTGGGTCCTGTTCAGACCAATCTGGGTTTTGGGTCCTGTTCAGACCAATCTGGGTCCTGTTCAGACCTACCTGGGTCCTGTTCAGACCTACCTGGGTCCTGTTCAGACCTACCTGGGTCCTGTTCAGACCCACCTGGATCCTGTTCAGACCTACCAGGGTCCTGGGTCCTGTTCTACATTTACATTTACGTCATTTAGCAGACGCTCTTATCCAGAGCGACTTACAAATTGGTGCATTCACCTTATGATATCCAGTGGAACAACCACTTTACAATAGTACATCTATATCTTTTTTTTGGGGGGGGGGGGGGGGGGTTAGAAGGATTACTTTATCCTATCCCAGGTATTCCTTAAAGAGGTGGGGTTTCAGGTGTCTCCGGAAGGTGGTGATTGACTCCGCTGTCCTGGTGTCGTGAGGGAGCTTGTTCCACCATAGGGGTGCCAGAGAAGCTAACAGTTTTGACTGGGCTGAGCGGGCTGAGCGGGAATTGTGCTTCCGCTGAGGTAGGGAGGCGAGCAGGCCAGAGGTGGATGAACGCAGTGCCCTTCTTTGGGTGTAGGGACTGATCAGAGCCTGAAGGTACGGAGGTGCCGTTCCCCTCACAGCTCCGTAGGCAAGCACCATGGTCTTGTAGCAGATGCGAGCTTCAACTGGAAGCCAGTGGAGTGTGCGGAGGAGCGGGGTGACGTGAGAGAACATGGGAAGGTTGAACACCAGACGGGCTGCGGCGTCCCGAATGAGTTGTAGGGGTTTAATGGCACAGGCAGGGAGTCCCGCCAGCAGCGAGTTGCAGTAATCCAGACGGGAGACGACAAGTGCCTGGATTAGGACCTGCGCCGCTTCCTGTGTGAGGCAGGGTCGTACTCTGCGAATGTTGTAGAGCATGAACCTACAGGTTCGGGTCACCGCCTTGATGTTAGTGGGGAACGACAGGGTGTTGTCCAGGGTCACGCCAAGGCTCTTGGCACTCTGGGAGGAGGACACAATGGAGTTCTCAACCGTGATGGCGAGATCATGGAACGGGCAGTCTTTCCCCGGGAGGAAGAGCAGCTCCGTCTTGCCGAGGTTCAGTTTGAGGTGATGATCCGTCATCCACACTGATATGTCTGCCAGACATGCAGAGATGCGATTCGCCACCTGGTTATCAGAAGGGGGAAAGGAGAAGATTAATTGTGTGTTGTCTGCGTAGCAATGATAGGAGAGACCATGTGAGGATATGACAGAGCCAAGTGACTTGGTGTATAGCGAGAATAGGAGAGGGCCTAGAACTGAGCCTTGGGGGACACCAGTGGTGAGAGCACGTGGTGCGGAGACGGATTTTTGCCACGCCACCTGGTAGGAGCGACCTATCAGGTAGGACGCAATCCAAGAGTGAGCTGCGCCGGAGATGCCCAACTCGGAGAGGGTGGAGAGGAGGATCTGATGGTTCATAGTATCAAAGGCAGCAGATAGGTCTGGAAGGATGAGAGCAGAGGAGAGAGAGTTAGCTTTAGCAGTGCGGAGAGCCTCCGTGACACAGAGAAGAGCAGTCTCAGTTGAATGACCAGTCTTGAAACCTGACTGATTTGGATCAAGAAGGTCATTCTGAGAGAGATAGCAAGAGAGCTGGCCAAGGACGGCATGCTCAAGAGCTTGAGAGAAAAGAAAGAAGGGATACTGGTCTGTAGTTGTTGACATCAGAGGGATCGAGTGTAGGTTTTTTGAGAAGGGGTGCAACTCTCGCTATCTTGAAGACGGAAGGGACGTAGCCAGCGGTTAAGGATGAGTTGATGAGCGAGGTGAGGTAGGGGAGAAGGTCTCCGGAAATGGTCTGGAGAAGAGAGGAGGGGATAGGGTCAAGCGGGCAGGTTGTTGGGCGGCCGGCCGTCACAAGTCACAAGACTTCATCTGGAGAGAGAGGGGAGAAAGAGGTCAAAGCATAGGGTAGGGCAACGTGAGCAGGACCAACGGTGTCGTTTGACTTAACAAACGAGGATCGGATGTCGTCGACCTTCTTTTCAAAATGGTTGACAAAGTCATCCACAGAGAGGCGGGGGGGGGGGGAGGAGGATTCAGGAGGGAGGAGAAGGTGGCAAAGAGCTTCCTAGGGTTACAGGCAGATGCTTGGAAGTTAGAGTGGTAGAAAGTGGCTTTAGCAGCAGAAACAGAGGAAGAAAATGTAGAGAGGAGGGAGTAAAAAGATGCCAGGTCCGCAGGGAGGCTAGTTTTCCTCCATTTCCGCTCGGCTGCCCGGAGCCCTGTTCTGTGAGCTCGCAATGAGTCGTCAAGCCACGGAGCAGGAGGGGAGGACCGAGCCGGCCGGGAGGATAGGGGACATAGCGAGTCAAAGGATGCAGAAAGGGAGGAGAGGAGGGTTGAGGAAGCAGAATCAGGAGATTGGTTGGAGAAGGATTGAGCAGAGGGAAGAGATGATAGGATGGAAGAGGAGAGAGTAGCAGGAGAGAGAGCGAAGGTTGCGACGGCGCAATACCATCTGAGTAGGGGCAGAGTGAGTAGTGTTGGAGGAGAGCGAGAGGGAAAAGGATACAAGGTAGTGGTCGGAGACTTGGAGGGGAGTTGCAGTGAGATTAGTAGAAGAACAGCATCTAGTAAAGATGAGGTCAAGCGTATTGCCTGCCTTGTGAGTAGGGGTGGACGGTGAGATCAAAAGAGGAGAGGAGTGGAAAGAAGGAGGCAGAGAGAAACGAGTCAAAGGTAGACATAGGGAGGTTAAAGTCACCCAGAACTGTGAGAGGTGAGCCATCCTCAGGAAAGGAACTTATCAAGGCGTCAAGCTCATTGATGAACTCTCCAAGGGAACCTGGAGGGCGATAAATGATAAGGATGTTAAGCTTGAATGGGCTAGTGACTGACAGCATGGAATTCAAATGAGGAGATCGACAGATGGGTCAGGGGAGAAAGAGAGAATGTCCACTTGGGAGAGATGAGGATTCCAGTGCCACCACCCCACTGACCAGATGCTTTCGGGGTATGCGAGAACACGTGGTCAGACGAGGAGAGAGCAAGGTTGGTCTGGGTGGTCTGACCTACCTGGGTCCTGTTCAGACCAACCTGGGTCCTGTTCAGACCCACCTGTTCAGAACCACATGGGTCCTGTTCAGACCCACCTGGGTCCTGTTCAGACCAACCCTGGGTCCTGTTCAGACCAACCTGTTCTGACCAGCATGGGTCCTGTTCAGGCCCACCTGGGTCCTGTTCAGACCCACCTGGGTCCTGGGTCCTGTTCAGACCCACCTGGGTCCTGTTCAGACCAACCTGTTCAGACCCGCATGGGTCCTGTTCAGACCCACCTGGGTCCTGTTCAGACCCACCTGGGTCCTGTTCAGTAGCTATTAAATGTGGTGAAACGTTTTGAATCTGCCTGATTTTGTCCAATGAAAATGCTTAATTTTCAGTTTCTGTTCTTGTGCCAGCTGAACATGATGCTGGTGAATTACAGGTTGAACACACTAACTAGAAAGGTCATGCTTCTCCAGCACTTCCTAGATGTGGCCAAACTTTGTTACAGGCACTATAGTTTAAGTCCTAACCTTTGAAAATGAATGATTGAAGAGGGAAAAGTTGAAGAGTAGAGAGAAGAGATGGATAAAGTGGGTGGAATGAGCAGTCAGAGTCCTGAGAGAAGATACATCAAACTGGAAAAATCCTGTGCCAAGAGAAATGAGAGAGGTAGAGGAGAAGAGTAGATGAGGAAAAGAAAGGAGAGAAGGGTAGAAAAAGGATGAGAAAAGGGATTGAATGCGTTAGCAGATTCTTGAGGTTAGGGTTATAGGAGGATTGAGAAGGAGAATAAGATGGATGGAGACAACTGGCAGAACGAAGAGTGAGGATATGTACAGAAAAGAGAGAGAGAGAATTCTTGTGAATATGCTAGAAATACCTAATTTTAAGACAGACATGTTTGTGTCTCTGAACTCTAAATCTGTGTGTGTCTCCGTCTGTGTGTGTGTGTGTACAGTATGTCTGTGCGTTAGTGTGTGTGTGTGTGTGTGTGTGTTTGTGTGTCTACGGCTGTGTGTGGGCTGATAGTGGGGCCATGTGAGCAGAGTGTTTCTTTCTCACCAGTGTTGGCTTTCAGCAGCTGGCAGAGAACTCAGGGTTGAACCCAGAACCATCTATCTGCCTTATATCCTGTCTACCTCTTTCCTTCAATCAGCTCTAAGTATACACTCTGGCACCCATTCCGCCAACACACATATTGTATGCACTTTCACACGAACGCATAAAATCACGATAGCAATCAGAGACATCTGTATTATTGATGTTATTGAGAAGGGATTTCCGTAGGGAGAGTATTTCGTGGGAGTTTGGCTTTGTCTCGTCGGCTTGTGGTGGCTGTGTTTAAAATAGTTGAATGTAATAACCAACACGTTAGCATTTCAGGGAAGAGTAGGCGGGTAGTAACCCCATGACCACCCAACTGAATCCGCATCCCATAGCAACTTTGACTCAGCTTGTTCCAGAAATAGCCTCTAGTCCCTTCTCAGGCTTCTTGGTGTCTCACCTCTTCTTACCACCCAATAGGGCCACCTGTAGAAGCCACAAGATACTTAAATGTTTCTCTCTCCAAAGCCTGAGGAAATTCATGACCCTAAAACAGGTCAAGAATTTAATCATTTAAACCTTTGGAGTGAGCATATTGTTTGTTATTTCCGCTCTGTCTCTACCCCCATTTAAGTTGAGATGGGTTTCAAAAAAGCATTTCCGGTGCCGCTACCAAATGTTAGCCCTGATATGTTAGCCTAGCGTAGGACCAATAACCGAAAGGTTGCTCGTTCGTGTCCCAGAGCCGACTAGGTGAAAAATCTGTCAATGTGCCCATGAGCAAGGCACTTAACTCTAACTGCTCCTGTAAGTTGTTCTGTATAAGAGCATCTGCTAAATAACTAAAATGTCAATGTAAAATGATGTGTTAGCCCCAATATGTTAGCCCCGATATGTTAGCCCTGATGCAATTACATACTTCACAAGGATACACAATATGAGGACATCATTCAATGGTCCAGGTGTAAGAGAGCCAATTACGCTGAGCATCTTGCAACATTCTGGAAGGAGTCATGTTCAGCACATTAAGTATGGGTACCAAATAGTACCCTATTTCCTAGGGCTCTGGTCAAATTAGAGCACTATGTAGGGAATAGGGTGCCATTTAGGATGCAGATTATGTTTTGTGAATTGATTTATTGATGGCCTCAATATAGAAAACATCAAAACAAATCACAGCAATAAAATAAGTAGCCTTGACCGAGCCAAAACGGCCCATAAGGCAAGAGCCTATCTCCTGTTTCTGTAGTGTGAGTACAACCATGGACAGGACAGTAGTTTATCACAGGGCCTTCATCCAAGCAATAATTCAACATGATTGAACTGGCTTTCACACAGTGTCCTGAAATGACTGGACAGGGAGAGGAGTAGAGCACCATACGCATCCAATGAGTCAACGTTTTTTGGAATGCATCCCAAATGGCACCCTATTCCCTATGTATTGCGCTACGTTTGACCCAGAGCCCTATCAGAAGTAGAGCACTATGAAGGGAATATGGAACCATTTGAGACTCAGCCTTGGTTGTGGACAGCCTCACAACAATCAGAGAGGAGCGTGAGAGTTCTAGAGTGTGGAACCACAAAAAGAGACTTCTAGAACCACATAAAGGAGGAGGCGGATTCCAGACGTGATGAAGAGTGTGGGAGAGGGTTGGAGTAGGTGGGACAAGGGTGTGTGTGTGGTGTGTGTGTGTGTGTAAGGGTCAGAGACAGTGACAGTGACAGTGACACTAAAAGTACAAGTCAGATTCCCAATAACCCAAGCCCAACCCCCTCTCTTGAGTGTGTGTGTGTGTGTGTGTGTGTGTGTGTGTCTTCCTGCCTAGCTGCCCTTCAAACAGTGAGTAATGGCATTTGTCATTTACAGCTTTTAACAACCCCTCTGTAATTGGAATATTTCCGCTTCACCAAATTTGATTTCACCAGGACCGCATGAAACAGACCACCACCCTTCTGTAGAGAGAGAGAGATGGAGGGAAGGAGGGAGAAAGAGAGAGCGGTAGAGTGGGGAGAGAAATAAATTATGAAAGAAGTTAAGACTAAATGAAAGAGAGAAAGAGAGAACGGGAATAGAATGAGGGGGAATGAGAGAGAGAGAAAGAACAACTGAACTAAATAAAGAAAGGAGGAGGGTTGTCTGATGTTGTACTAAGCACTAACATGACCTCAACAACGTGCCAGGCCATTACAAGTCATGGAGGGCTTTTCAGCTCCTCAGTGATGGGGAGACCACTGATTAACATGGAGGATGTAAACAGCCAGTTAGCATCCCTATATAGTGCACTACTTTCGACCAGAGCCCATAGGTAGTAGTAGTGCACTATGTAGGGAATAGGATGTCATTTGGGACGCAGATATAGTCTGCATACTGTGACTCCGCTCAAAACAATCATATAGCATCATCATCATCATCATCATTTATATATTCAATAGCAGGACTAATTAATATAATACATATAACATCCTAATTAATATCTTCAATAGCAGGACTAATTCATATAATCATATAACATCCTAATTAATATCTTCAATAGCAGGACTAATTCATATAATCATATAACATCCTAATTAATATATTCAATAGCAGGACTAATTCATATAATCATATAACATCCTAATTAATATATTCAATAGCAGGACTAATTCATATAATACATATAACATCCTAATTAATATATTCAATAGCAGGACTAATTCATATAATACATATAACATCCTAATTAATATATTCAATAGCAGGACTAATTTATATAATCATATAACATTCTAATTAATATATTCAATAGCAGGACTAATTCATACAATCATATAGGATCCTAATTAATATCTTCAATATTAGGACTAATTCATACAACCAACAACGATGAGACAGTCTACAGGGAGGAGGTGAGGGCTCTGGGAGTGTGGTGCCAGGAAAAGAATCAACAAAACAAAGGAGATGATCGTGGACTTCAGGAAGCAGCAGAGGGAGCACCCCCTTATACACATTGATGGGACCGCAGTGGAGAAGGTGGAAAGCTTCAAGTTCCTTGGCGTACACATCACTGACAAACTGAAATGGTACACCCACACAGACAGTGTGGTGAAGAAGGCACAACAGCGCCACTTCAACCTCAGGAGGCTAAAGAAATTTGGCTTGTCACCCAAGACCTTCACAAACCTTTACAGATGCACAATCGAGAGCATCCTGTCAGGCTGTATCACCGCCTGGTACGGCAACTACACCCCTCACAACCGTAAGGCTCTCCAGAGGGTGGTGCGGTCTGTCCAACGCATTACTGGAGGAAAACTTCCGCCCTCCTGGACACCTATATCACCCGATGCCATAGGAAGGCCAAAAAGATCATCAAGGACATCAACCACCTGAGCCACTGCCTGTTCACCCCGCTAACATCCAGAAGGCGAGGTCAGTACAGGTGCATCAAAGCTGGGACTGAGAGACTGAAAAACAGCTTCTATCTCAAGGCCATCAGACTGCTAAACAGCCATCACTAACACAGAGAGGCTGCTGCCTACACACAGAGAGGCTGCTGCCTACACACAGAGAGGCTGCTGCCTACACACAGAGAGGCTGCTGCCTACACACAGAGATGCTGCTGCCTACACACAGAGATGCTGCCTACACACAGAGATGCTGCCTACACACAGAGAGGCTGCTGCCTACACACAGAGATGCTGCTGCCTACACACAGAGATGCTGCCTACACACAGAGATGCTGCCTACACACAGAGATGCTGCCTACACACAGAGAGGCTGCTGCCTACATACAGAGAGGCTGCTGCCTACATACAGAGAGGCTGCTGCCTACACACAGAGAGGCTGCTGCCTACACACAGAGAGGCTGCTGCCTACACACAGAGAGGCTGCTGCCTACACACAGAGAGGCTGCTGCCTACACACAGAGAGGCTGCTGCCTACATACAGAGAGGCTGCTGCCTACATACAGAGAGGCTGCTGCCTACACACAGAGAGGCTGCTGCCTATAGACATAGATTAGGAATCACTGGCCACTTTTAGAAATGGACCACTAGCCACTTTAATAGTGTCCCGTATCTAGCATTACTCATCTCATATGTATAAACTGCACTCCACACTATTCTACAGTATCATAGTCACTTTTAAATTGTGGTTACATATTGCATCACCCATTTCACATGTATATACTGTATTGTATTCTATAGTACACCACTGATAGTTAAACAGCCATCTCCAGCACATCAGAGGCTGCTGCCTATAGACATAGACTAGGAATCACTGGCCACTTTGAGGAAATGAAACACTAGCCACTTTAATAATGCCTCCGTATCTTGCATTACTGATCTCATATGTATAAACTGTACTCTATACTGTTCTAAGGTGTCTTAGTCACTTTAATTGTGTGTAAATATTGCATCACCTATCTCATATGTATATACTGTGCTCTATAATATGCCACTGTATTTTAGTCCAATAACACTCTGACATATATGTATATATATTCTTAATCCATTCCTTACTTAGATTTATGTGTGTTTTGGGTATATGTTGTGAAACTGTTAGATATTACTACACTGTTGGAGCTAGAAACACAAGCATTTCACTACACTCACAATAGCATCTGCTAAACATGTGTATGTGACCAATACATTTGATTTGATTTGATATAACATCCTAATTAATATCTTCAATAGCAGGACTAATTAATATAATCATATAACATCCTAATTAATATATTCAATAGCAGGACTAATTCATATAACATCCTAATTAATATATTCAATAGCAGGACTAATTCATATAATACATATAACATCCTAATTAATATCTTCAATAGCAGGACTAATTCATATAATACATATAACATCCTAATTAATATCTTCAATAGCAGGACTAATTCATATAACATCCTAATTAATATATTCAATAGCAGGACTAATTCATATAATCATATAGCATCATAATTAGTATCTTCAATAGCAGTATCCTCTTGCTGTGGGGTGCCTTGAAACAAGAGTGCACACAGGACTAATTAGAACATATAAGCGTAGCTGTTACGTACCTCCTAGTAGGAGGGAGGTGCAGGAATCAGGAGCAGGAGAGCAAGGAAGTCCCAGTGGCACAAACGTTTATAAAAGGAGTCCCAACTCAACAACAACATGGGGGGAAACACGCTCGAACGAAGTCGCCACACACAGGGGAAGTAACGCAACACACGGAGGAGAAACCTCTACTCCTAAACAAATCTCTAGACGGTACACCTACCGAATGAAAAGAAAACCCCGTGGTGCAGACACGCACCTCTAACAGAGTAACACATACAAACAATCCCACACAAAGACTAGCAGGCAGTGGAGGTAAATAAACCCACCCAAATCAACTAAATGAAATACAGGTGTGACAAAACAGACAGACACAAACGAAAAGGAAAAATGGATCGGTGGCAGGTAGTAGGCCTGTGACGACGACCGCCGAGCACCGCCCGAACAGGGAGAGGAGCCACCTTCGGTGGAAGTCGTGACAGTAGCTATCAACAGACACCTATTCTGCTGCCCTGGGGTGAACAGTCATTGTCTGTGGTGTGAAAAGCTTGATGGAATAAGACAGCCAAGTCAACAATGTTTGAAGAAGACTTCTAGGAAAAAACTTTTCACAAGTTTAGCCTACTGGACTTTGTATATTTTCCCAGAATGCACTGAGCTTGACCCTGAACCCTCACTGCGCTGTTAAACCATGTGAACTATGAGGATGTATTCTCGCTATTACATACAGGGACTACTAAGTCTAAGGCATGTGCCAAAAGTCAACCGCATCACAACACTACACACCAGCTGTGATCCTGTAGGCTATGTACCAAATGGCACCCTATTCCCTATAGCGCACTACGTTTGATAGGGCTCTGGTCAAAAGTAGTACACTATATAAGGAATAGGGTGCGATATAGGGTGCGATTTGGGACACTACCCTAGTAGTGTTCCCCCATATTGATTTCCAAATAGCATTCCTACAGATATGGACGCAAGCCAGAGTCACGCTTGAGGTAGAAGTTACCCTTAACCACAGATCTAGGATTACATTTCCCTTCACCCTGTCCTAACCTGAGCCATCAGGGGATGAAGAAAGATCTGACCCCAGATCAGTGGTAAGGGGCGACGTCTATATGGTACAGTATGTGTAGATGTGACCCTAGTAACCCTGTCTGTCTGTCTGTCTGTCTGTCTGTCTGTCTGTCTGTCTGTCTGTCTGTCTGTCTGTCTGTCTGTCTGTCTGTCTGTCTGTCTGTCTGTCTGTCTGTCTGTCTGTCTGTCTGTCTGTCTGTCTGTCTGTCTGTCTGTCTGTCTGTCTGTCTGTCTGTCTGTCTGTCTGTCTGTCTGTCTGTCTGTCTGTCTGTCTGTCTGTCACCCTCTCTTCTTCACTATATATTCACAGTTCCTGACACTGGTCCGATGTTCCCCTTGATCCCCCTCTTCTTCTGTCCTTCTCCTTCTCCCCTCCTCTGTCTTTATCTCCCTCTCTCTGCCAGTCGTTCCCTCGTTCTCTCTGTTTTCCTCACAATCTTACTAGGAAATCAGACCTCTCTCTCTCCCCTTCTCTGTGTTTATCTCCCTCTCTGTGTCTTTCTTTCTCTATCACTTTTTCCATCTCCCTCTCTCTATCAGTGTCCTTGTTTCACTATCTTTACTGATTCTGAAGTTTAAAAAACTAGGAACTTGAACAAACAAATGCTTGCAATGACTCACACAATCACAAAAATACAGTGGTGTAAAGTACTACTTAAGTATTTTTTTGGTATCTGTACTTTACTATCTGTTTTTGACAACTTTTACTTTTACTTCACTACTTTCCTAAAGAAATTATTGTACTTTTTACTCCATACATTTTCCCTGACACCTAAAAGTACTGCTTAGCAGGACAGGAAAATGGCCCAATTCACACACTAATCAAGAGAACATCCCTGGTCATCCCTACTGCCTCTGATCTGGTGGACTCACTAAACACAAATGCTTTGTTTGTAAATGATGTCTGAGTGTTGGAATGTGTCCCTGGCTATGCGAAAATTTAAAAAAACAAGAAAATGGTGCCGTCTGATTTGCTTAACATAAGGAATTTGAAATGATTTATACTTTTACTTTTGATACTTAAGTACATTTTATCAATTACATTTACGTTTGATACTTAAGTAAACCAAATACTTTTAGACTTTTACTCAAGTATTATTTTACTGTGAGACTTTCACTTGAGTCATTTTCTATTAAGGTATCTTTACTTTTACTCAAGTATGACAACTGGGTACTTTTTCCACCACTGCAAAAAATACAGGCTCACACCCCCCCAGTCCCCCACACACTCGACATGTTTAAAACAGAGAGATACCACGCCCGTCAGATGATAGACGATGGGAGTGTGTTGTGAAGGAAATGAACTGGATCTGTGTGTCTGTGTGTGTGTTGTGGAGGGGTGTAGTCTGTCTCACTTCATCACTGTGTAGGGAACTGGGGTTGCCACAGGAACACCCGGTATAAACACACACACACACACACACACACACACACACACACACACACACACACACACACACACACACACACACACACACACACACACACACACACACACACACACACACACACACACACACACACACACACACACACACACACACACACACACACACAGGGCCTAATCAATACCCTGCGCCAGAACTCTTCGACCCGGTTCACTGACACACTCCTCTCATTACGCTTACTAAGCCCAGGGCCTAAACCAAGGGCACGGAGAGTTCACTGGGGAGCGTGTGTGTGTGTATTTACGTGTGTCTGTGTGTTGCTGACGGATGAGCTCCAGCTCTGCTCTGGGGGGCTGGTGGAGGAGATTTGAGAATGATGGGGGACATAAAGCTGGGGTGAGAGTTGAGTACTTCAACTTAAAGGATATACTAGCAACAGCAGAGGAAAACAACTCTAGGCTTTGAGGACTGAAGACAAGGATGACAACCATCATGCCCTGTGAAAGACTGCAAACCACACTCACAGAAGGCTCCATACAACTGAATGGAGAATATCTGTTCCCCTTTGACCCACTTCTTAACGACATGTTGATGGACCAACATAACTGTAAAGATACACTGCAACTCCCAACATGTACTGCAGAAGGGATGCATAGAGCAAGTTCCTCCATAGAAAGGACTTAAGCACCACTATTGGTGCCTCTTTGAACCTATCATAATCACACCTGTTGATGGACCAATGACGTCTCTCATTTTCCCCTCTTTTTAGTTCCTAAGTCAAGCAAGTCCAGTTCATTTTAGTTCGCAAGTTAAGCGAGGCAAAGCCTTTACTTTACACCTGAAAATCGCTTACAGCAATAACATGACCTTGTTCAAATGCAAAACCTGGGATAGATTATATTATGTCGTTCTCGTCCTGTGTGAAACTACCTGGATGACGTCAGCTAAGTAAACAAAACAATAGCTTGATAAATGTTTAAATGGAAGTATCATAAACTGTTACAACGCAGGTAGTATATTTAAAAACGTGTGAGAACTGTCACCAGAGAGTGTTTACGATGTTAGAAAGGCTGGCAGGCAGGCAGGCCCCACACACACACACACACACACACACACACACACACACACACACACACACACACACACACACACACACACACACACACACACACACACACACACACACACACACACACACACACACACACACACACACACACACACACACACAGGATCAACAGCTGTTGCTTTCCAAACAAGGTGAGATTTCTCCCGACCCCTCCTGTCTCAGCCTCCAGTATTTATGCTGCAATAGTTTGTGTCGGGGGGCTAGGGTCAGTCTGTTATATCTGGAGTATTTCTCCTGTCTTATCCGGTGTCCTGTGTGAATTTAAGTATGCTCTCTAATGCTCTCTCTCTCTTTTTCTCTTTCTCTCTCTCTCTTTCTGTTTCTTTCTTTCTCTCTGAGGACCTGAGCCCTAAGACCATGCCTCAAGACTACCTGGCCTGATGACTCCTTGCTGTCCCCAGTCCACCTGATCGTACTACTGCTCCAGTTTCAACTGTTCTGCCTGCGGCTATAGAACCCTGACCTGTTCACCGGACATGCTACCTTGTCCCAGACTTGCTGTTTTCAACTCTCTAGAGACAGCAAGAGATACTCAGAATGATCGGCTATGAAAAGCCAACTGACATTTACTCCTGAGGTGCTGACCTGTTGCACCCTCGACAACCCCTGTGATTATTATTATTAGACCCTGCTGGTCATCTATGAACATTTGAACATCTTGGCCATGTTCTGTTATAATCTCCACCCGGCACAGCCAGAAGAGGACTGACCATCCCTCATAGCCTGGTTCCTCTCTAGGTTTCTTCCTAGGTTTTGGCCTTTCTAAGGAGTTTTTCCTAGCCACCGTGCTTCTACACCTGCATTGCTTGCTGTTTGGGGTTTTAGGCTGGGTTTCTGTACAGCACTTTGTGACATCAGCTGATGTAAGAAGGGCTCTATAAATACATTTGATTGATTTGATTGAGATGTTGGACTGTTTTCACAGTAACCATGACGACAACACTGCCCTTTCAACTTTCCCTAGAAGTCAGTTCTAAACAATCTTAGTCAGTGTCTGAAATGGCACCCTATTCCCTACATAGTGAATTCCCTTCATATTCCTTTCATAGTGAATTCCCTTCATATTCCCTACATAGTGAATTATCTTCATATTCCCTACATAGTGAATTCCCTTCATATTCCTTTCATAGTGAATTCCCTTCATATTCCTTTCATAGTGAATTATCTTCATATTCCTTTCATAGTGAATTCCCTTCATATTCCTTTCATAGTGAATTCCCTTCATATTCCTTTCATAGTGAATTCCCTTCATATTCCTTTCATAGTGAATTCCCTTCATATTCCCTACATAGTGAATTATCTTCATATTCCCTACATAGTGAATTCCCTTCATATTCCTTTCATAGTGAATTCCCTTCATATTCCTTTCATAGTGAATTCCCTTCATATTCCTTTCATAGTGAATTCTCTTCATATTCCCTACATAGTGAATTCCCTTCATATTGCCTACATAGTGAATTCTCTTCATATTCCCTACATAGTGAATTCCCTTCATATTGCCTACATAGTGAATTCTCTCCATATTCCCTACATAGTGAATTCCCTTCATATTCCTTTCATAGTGAATTCCCTTCATATTGCCTACATAGTGAATTCTCTCCATATTCCCTACGTAGTGAATTCCCTTCGTATTGCCTACATAGTGAATTCTCTCCATATTCCCTACATAGTGAATTCCCTTCATATTCCTTTCATAGTGAATTCCCTTCATATTGCCTACATAGTGAATTCCCTTCATATTCCTTTCATAGTGAATTCCCTTCATATTCCCTACATAGTGAATTATCTTCATATTCCCTACATAGTGAATTCCCTTCATATTGCCTACATAGTGAATTCCCTTCATATTCCTTTCATAGTGAATTATCTTCATATTCCCTACATAGTGAATTCCCTTCATATTGCCTACATAGTGAATTCTCTCCATATTCCCTACATAGGAATTCCCTTCATATTCCTTTCATAGTGAATTCCCTTCATATTGCCTACATAGTGAATTCTCTCCATATTCCCTACATAGTGAATTATCTTCATATTCCCTACATAGTGAATTCCCTTCATATTGCCTACATAGTGAATTCTCTCCATATTCCCTACATAGTGAATTCCCTTCATATTCCTTTCATAGTGAATTCCCTTCATATTGCCTACATAGTGAATTCTCTCCATATTCCCTACATAGTGAATTATCTTCATATTCCTTTCATAGTGAATTCCCTTCATATTGCCTACATAGTGAATTATCTTCATATTCCCTACATAGTGAATTCCCTTCATATTCCCTACATAGTGAATTCTTTTCATATTCCCTACATACTGAATTCCCTTCATATTGCCTACATAGTGAATTCTCTCCATATCCCTCGGCCTACCCATAGTGCCCCCCCACATGTGATCCCTTCATATTCCTTTCATAGTGAATTCCCTTCATATTGCCTACATAGTGAATTCTCTCCATATTCCCTACATAGTGAATTCCCTTCATATTGCCTACATAGTGAATTATCTTCATATTCCCTACATAGTGAATTCCCTTCATATTCCCTACATAGTGAATTCTTATCATATTCCCTACATAGTGAATTCTCTCCATATTCCCCACATAGTGAATTCTCTTCATATTCCATACATGTTGAACTATCTTCATATTCCCTACAAACTTTCCCCTACGGGGCCTCTAAACAGGGAAAAGGGTGCCATTCCAGACACAGACTTATTTTTCCATGAGAATGGAGAACATTCCAGAATTACACCATAATTGGCACATTAAAAGCGACCATTAAAAACGAGAGAGGAGAGAGCGAGAGAGTGAGAGAGAGAGAGAGACGAAGCCCTTTTCCAGACGTCCTCGTTAAAGTGCACTCTGGGTAATTCTCATTAGCGTTACAGCATGTGCTTCTGACTACAGCCCCCCTTTTCTTGGCACTGTCTCTTAGCAAAATTATGGATGTTGTTTTTGAAGCCTTGCATTTTTTAAGTGTTAAGTGGACGAAATATGCAAAATTCTGTTTTATGTCAAACGAAACATATGATTGGAAAGCACAAGTGGTTCTTATTATTCTAAGATGGAAAAGAATGGGTGGGGTGACGTAGAAATATGATATATAGATCAGCCATACTAGAGGTACTGAATGTAGTGGATACATGGCTGCACTGTCTACAACTCCACATGTTAAATATTTCATCCTAATGTTAAAAAAGATTATAGCGCTGGATATATGGATGTACTGTCCATGACTCCCTATGCTATAAATGTATAGGAATAGTAAGACATACTGTGCTTCATGGCCAAATCTCCTGATGATTCCTCCTAAAGTTGATCCAAGCCATCCCCTATCTATCCATCTCAATCTGAACCTAGACTGAACTTCACTGAAATATTCTGCTCTGTTGAGTAGGCCTTAGGTCAATGAGTGAGAATGGTGTGTATGTGTGTGTGTGTGTGTGTGTGTGTGTGTGTGAGTGTGTGTGTGTGTGTGTATTTTAGAGTTGGCTGTAGAAGAATACGAATGAATACAGATGAGAACATTTAAAAACTGAAAATTTGAGAAATGCATAGCAGACACAGGAAGATAAGGGATATTGTTTACTTTGTGTTTTACCAGCTGGAAGATAATGGATATCGTTCACTCTGTGTGTTACCAGCTGGAGGATAAGGGATAGTGTTCACTCTGTGTGTACAGTCGTGGCCAAAAGTTTTGACAATGACACAAATATACATTTTCACAAAGTCTGCTGCCTCAGTTTGTATGATGGCAATTTGCATATACTCCAGAATGTTATGAAGAGTGATCAGATGAATTGCAATTAATTGCAAAGTCCCTCTTTGCAATGCAAATGAACTGAATCCCCAAAAACATTTCCACCGCATTTCAGCCCTGCCACAAAAGGACCAGCTGACACCATGTCAGTGATTCTCTCATTAACACAGGTGTGAGTGTTGACGAGGACAAGGCTGGAGATCACTCTGTCATGCTGATTGAGTTCGAATAACAGACTGGAAGTTTCAAAAGGAGGGTGGTGCTTGGAATCATTGTTCTTCCTCTGTCATCCATGGTCACCTACAAGGAAACACGAGCCGTCATTTGCTTTGCACAAAAAGGGCTTCCCAGGCAAGGATATTGCTGCCAGTAAGATTGCACCTAAATCAACGACTTATCGGACTTCAAGGAGAGCGGTTCAATTGTTGTGAAGAAGGCATCAGGGCGCCCAAGAAAGTCCAGCAAGCGCCAGGACTGTCTCCTAAAGTTGATTCAGCAGCGGGATCGGGGCACCACCAGTACAGAGCTTGCTCAGGAATGGCAGCAGGTAGGTGTGAGTGCATCTGCATGCACAGTGAGGCGAAGACCTTTGGAGGATGGCCTGGTGTCAAGAAGGGCAGCAAAGAAGCCACTTCTCTCCAGGAAAAACATCAGGGACAGACTGATATTCTGCAAAAGGTACAGGGATTGGACTGCTGAGGACTGGGGTAAAGTCATTTTCTCCGATGAATCCCTTTTCCGATTGTTTGGGGCATCCGGAAAAAGGCTTGTCCGGAGAATACAAGGTGAGCGCTACCATCAGTCCTGTGTCATGCCAACAGTAAAGCATCCTGAGACCATTCATGTGTGGGGTTGCTTCTCAGCCAAGGGAGTGGGCTCACAATTTTGCCTAAGAACACAGCCATGAATAAAGAATGGTACCAACACATCCTACGAGAGCAACTTCTCCAACCATCCAGGAACAGTTTGTTGACAAACAATGCCTTTTCCGGTATGATGGAGCACCTTGCCATAAGGCAAAAGTGATAACTAAGTGGCTTAGGGAACAAAACATCGATATTTTGGGTCCATGGCCAGGAAACTCCCCAGACCGTAATCCCATTGAGAACTTGTGGTCAATCCTCAAGAGGCGGGTGGACAAACAAAACCCCACAAACTCCAAGCATTGATTATGCAAGAATGGGCTGCCATCAGTCAGGATGTGGCCCAGAAGTTAATTGACAGCATGCCAGGGCGGAATGCAGAGGTCTTGAACAAGAAGGGTCAACACTGCAAATATTTACTCTTTGCATCAACTTCATGTAATTGTCAATAAAAGCCTTTGACACTTATGAAATGCTTGTAATTATACGTCAGTATTCCGTATTAACATCTGACAAAAATATATAAAGACGCTGAAGCAGCAAACTTTGTGAAAATGAATATTTGTGTCATTCTCAAAACTTTTGGCCACGACTGTATGGTTAACAATGTAGAAGGAGACATTACTCTGTATTAACATACAGCTGACTGCACACTGGGCCCACACTGGCTGCACCAACATGGAAAAAACGTTGAATTGACGTCTGTGCCCAGTGGCTGGGGCTTTCTAAAATACATACTGGTCTAATTGGAGATGATTATGCTTATAAGGAGAGAGAGAGAGAGAAGACACACAAACACAAACACACGCACGCGCAAGCACATACTTGCAACGTGCGGTCTGAACTCTCCTGGCCGCTTACAACAGTGATTTTTCAGTCTTCCAGTTCAAGAAATGGAGACTTATGTTGTAATCACCGGCACCCACCCACAACACCATGCTGTACTCAGCCTGCGGTTCTGCTCGCCTCCTTTCTGTCTCTGTCTCTCTCAATCTTTCTCCTCTTACTCATTCTCATTTTCTCCTGTATTCTCTCTCTCTCCCTTTCTCTTTAACCCCTCTCTCTCTCTCTCTCTCTCTCTCTCTCTCTCTCTCTCTCCCTTTCTCTTTAACCCCTCTCTCTCTCTCTCTCTCTCTCTCTCTCTTCCCTTTCTCTTTAACCCCTCTCTCTCTCTCTCTCTCTCTCTCTCTCTTCCCTTTCTCTTTAACCCCTCTCTCTCTCTCTCTCTCTCTCTCTCTCTCTCTCTCTCTCTCACTCTTGCTCTCTAGCTCTCTATCATTCTCCTCTTTCTCTATTCTCTCTCTCTCTGTTTTGTCTCTCTTTCTCTTCAACCCCCCACCTCTCTCTCTCTCTCTCTCTCTATCCCATTCTCCCTCTATCTCTCTCTCTCTATACCCCCATTCCTCTCTCTCTCTCTCGATTGAATAAGCACAAAAGCAGCAGAGGATGGAGAAATGTTGAAATCCTGGGCCAGGA
This sequence comes from Salmo salar, assembly GCF_965601325.2. NCBI lineage: Eukaryota > Metazoa > Chordata > Actinopteri > Salmoniformes > Salmonidae > Salmo > Salmo salar. Next base: position 67,360,732 of record NC_138292.1, read on the forward strand.
TACAAAATCTATTCCCTCTTTCCCTCCCTCCTTCCCCTGCCTCTTACCAGATCCCCGTCTCTCCTGCCAACACCGGCCCAAAACTATGAGCAGTATGCACAGCCCTTTAATCTAAAACACACATGGATACACACTCTGAGAGATCGTTAGTTTAAATAAAGACACATTCCCTCTTAGTGAATTTAAGGCATTAGAGCGCAAACCGACATTTTGGACTCATTCTAAGGACGCATTCTTAGAGAAAGAAACATAGACAGACAGACGGACATTGACACGACTCTCCTTCTCTTCTTCCCCCGCTAAAATAGCAGCGCTCTGAGCTCACCTTCTTCCCCCGCTAAAATAGCCACGAGGCCCAGGATGAGTGACTACAGCCTGGGAAGGGAGAGCAGGGTGAGTGGGTGTCCAGCGGGTCAGGGGTCTGGTCAGGGAGAGAGTGAGAGAGACATAGACGGACAGACGGACAGACAAAGCTCAACCTGATTCATTGAGGTGAAGGGGGATCTTAACCCGTTAGCACTGTATAATAACTCCATGTAATAAAGCATTTATAATGGGTTAGTGAATACTATATTCATCATTTATTAATCATTACTCCATTCATAAGATGTTAAATATAGGTCCTTAAAAACCACTTACTAATCATTCGTTGTTAGTTGTCAATTCCGAACGAGTAACCTATAGTTCTATAGTCTCTGTATATCTGACTCTGACCCTGACTGACTCTGACCCTGACTGACTCTGACCCTGACCCTGACTGACTCTGACTCTGACTGACTCTGAACCTGACTGACTCTGTCCCTGACTGACTCTGACCCTGACCCTGGCTGACTCTGTCCCTGACTGACTTTGACACTGACAGACTCTGACCCTGACCTTGACTGACTCTGACTCTGACTGACTCTGACCCTGACTGACTCTGACCCTGACTGACTCTGACCCTGACCCTGACTGACTATGACTATGACTGACTCTGACTCTGACCCTGACAGACTCTGACTGACTCTGACCCTGACAGACTCTGACCCTGACAGACTCTGACCCTGACTGACTCTGACCCTGACTGACTCTGTCCCTGACTGACTCTGTCCCTGACTGACTCTGTCCCTGACCTTGACTGACCCTGACCGACTCTGTCCCTGACTGACTCTGACCCTGACCCTGACTGACTCTGACTCTGACTGACTCTGACCCTGACAGACTCTGACCCTGACAGACTCTGACCCTGACCCTGACTGACTCTGTCCCTGACTGACTCTGACCCTGACTGACCCTGACCCTGACTAACTCTGTCCCTGACTGACCCTGACTAACTCTGTCCCTGACTGACTCTGACCCTGACCCTGACTGACTCTGTCCCTGACTGACTCTGTCATTGACTGACTCTGTCCCTGACTGACTCTGACCTTGACTGACCCTGACCGACTCTGTCCCTGACTGATTCTGACCCTGACCCTGACTGACTCTGACTCTGACTGACTCTGACCCTGACAGACTCTGACCCTGACAGACTCTGACCCTGACACTGACTGACTCTGACCCAGACTGACTCTGACCCAGACTGACTCTGACTGACTCTGACCCTGACTGACTCTAACTCTGAACCTGACTGACTCTGACTCTGACCCTGACTGACTCTGACTCTGACTGACTCTGACAGGCTCTGACTCTGACCCTGACTGACTCTGACTGACTCTGACCCTGACAGACTCTGACCCTGACCCTGACTGACTCTGTCCCTGACTGACTCTGACCCTGACTGACCCTGATCCTGACTGACTCTGTCCCTGACTGACTCTGACCCTGACCCTGACTGAATCTGACCCTGACTGACTCTGTCCCTGACTGTCTCTGACCCTGACAGACTCTGACCCTGAACCTGACTGACTCTGACTGACTCTGACCCTGACAGACTCTGACCCTGACCCTGACTGACTCTGACTCTGACTGACTCTGACCCTGACAGACTCTGACCCTGACCCTGACTGACTCTGTCCCTGATTGAATCTGACCCTGACTGACCCTGACCCTGACTGACCCTGACCCTGACCCTGACAGACTCTGTCCCTGACTGACTCTGACCCTGACCCTGACTGATCCTGACCCTGGCTGACCCTGACCCTGACTGACCCTGACTCTGACTGACTCTGACCCTGACAGACTCTGACCCTGACAGACTCTGACCCTGACCCTGACTGACTCTGTCCCTGACAGACTCTGTCCCTGACAGACTCTGATCCTGACCCTGACTGACTCTGTCCCTGACAGACTCTGTCCCTGACAGACTCTGATCCTGACCCTGACTGACTCTGTCCCTGACTGACTCTGACTGACTCTGACTCTGACTGACTCTGACCCTGACTGACTCTGACCCTGACTGACCCTGACCCTGACTGACTCTGTCCCTGACTGACTCTGTCCCTGACTGACTCTGTCCCTGACCCTGACTGACCTTGACACTGACTGACACTGACCCTGACAGACTCTGACCCTGACAGACTCTGACCCTGACACTGACTGACTCTGTCCCTGACTGACTCTGACCCTGACTGACTCTGACCCTGACTGACTCTGACTGACTCTGACCCTGACAGACTCTGACTCTGACCCTGACAGACTCTGACCCTGACCCTGACTGACTCTGTCCCTGACTGACTCTGACAGACTCTGACCCTGACAGACTCTGACTCTGACTGACTCTGACCCTGACAGACTCTGACCCTGACAGACTCTGACCCTGACCCTGACTGACTCTGACTGACTCTGATCCTGACTGACTCTGATCCTGACTGACTCTGATCCTGACTGACTCTGACTGACTCTGACCCTGACTGACTCTAACTCTGAACCTGACTGACTCTGACCCTGACTCTGACTGACTCTGACTGACTCTGACCCTGACTGACTCTGACCTTGACCCTGACTGACTCTGACTCTGACTGACTCTGACCCTGACTGACTCTGACTCTGACTGACTCTGACAGGCTCTGACCCTGACCCTGACTGACTCTGACCCTGACAGACTCTGACCCTGACAGACTCTGACCCTGACACTGACTGACTCTGTCCCCGACTGACTCTGACCCTGACTGACTGACTGACTCTGACCCTGACAGACTCTGACCCTGACCCTGACTGACTCTGTCCCTGACTGACTCTGACCCTGACTGACCCTGATCCTGACTGACTCTGTCCCTGACTGACTCTGACCCTGACTGAATCTGACCCTGACTGACTCTGTCCCTGACTGTCTCTGACCCTGACAGACTCTGACCCTGAACCTGACTGACTCTGACTGACTCTGACCCTGACAGACTCTGACCCTGACCCTGACTGACTCTGTCCCTGATTGAATCTGACCCTGACTGACCCTGACCCTGACTGACACTGACCCTGACCCTGACTGACTCTGTCCCTGACTGACTCTGACCCTGACCCTGACTGACCCTGACCCTGGCTGACCCTGACCCTGACTGACCCTGACTCTGACTGACTCTGACCCTGACAGACTCTGACCCTGACAGACTCTGACCCTGACCCTGACAAACTCTGTCCCTGACAGACTCTGTCCCTGACAGACTCTGATCCTGACCCTGACTGACTCTGTCCCTGACTGACTCTGACCCTGACTGACTCTGACCCTGACACTGACTGACTCTGTCCCTGACTGACTCTGACCCTGACTGACTCTGACCCTGACTGACTCTGACTGACTCTGACCCTGACAGACTCTGACCCTGACACTGACTGACTCTGTCCCTGACTGACTCTGACCCTGACTGACCCTGATCCTGACTGACTCTGTCCCTGACTGACTCTGACCCTGACCCTGACTGAATCTGACCCTGACAGACTCTGACCCTGACCCTGACTGATTCTGACCCTGACTGACTCTGACCCAGATTGACTCTAACCCTGACTGACTCTGACCCTGACTGACTCTGACCCTGACTCTGACTGACTCTGACTCTGACTGAATCTGACCCTGACTCACTCTGACTCTGACTGACTCTGACTCTGACTGACTGACTCTGACTGACTCTGACAGACTCTGACCCTGACCCTGACTGACTCTGTCCCTGACTGACTCTGACTCTGACTGACTCTGACCCTGACTGACTCTGACCCTGACCCTGACTGACTCTGACCCTGACTGACTCTGACCCTGACTGACTCTGACAGACTCTGACCCTGACCCTGACTGACTCTGTCCCTGACTGACTGACCCTGACTGACCCTGACCCTGACAGACTCTGACCCTGACCCTGACAGACTCTGACCCTGACCCTGACTGACTCTGTCCCTGACTGACTCTGTCCCTGACTGACTCTGTCCCTGACTGACTCTGTCCCTGACTGACTCTGACCCTGACTGACTCTGACCCTGACCCTGACTGACTTTGTCCCTGACTGACTCTGACCCTGACTGACTCTGACCCTCACTGACTCTGACCCTGACCCTGACCCTGACTGACTCTGACTCTGACTGACTCTGACCCTGACTGACTCTGACCCTGACTGTCTCTGACCCTGACAGACTCTGACCCTGAACCTGACTATCTCTGACTGACTCTGACCCTGACAGACTCTGACCCTGACCCTGACTGACTCTGACTCTGACTGACTCTGACCCTGACAGACTCTGACCCTGACCCTGACTGACTCTGTCCCTGATTGAATCTGACCCTGACTGACCCTGACCCTGACTGACCCTGACCCTGACCCTGACTGACTCTGTCCCTGACTGACTCTGACCCTGACCCTGGCTGACCCTGACCCTGACTGACTCTGACTCTGACTGACTCTGACCCTGACAGACTCTGACCCTGACAGACTCTGACCCTGACAGACTCTGACCCTGACCCTGACAGACTCTGTCCCTGACAGACTCTGACCCTGACTGACTCTGACCCTGATTGACTCTGACTCTGACTGACTCTGACCCTGACAGACTCTGACCCTGACCCTGACAGACTCTGACCCTGTCCCTGACTGACTCTGTCCCTGACTGACTCTGACCCTGACTGACTCTGACCCTGACCCTGACTGACTTTGTCCCTGACTGACTCTGACCCTGACTGACTCTGACCCTGACTGACTCTGACCCTGACCCTGACCCTGACCCTGACTGACTCTGACTCTGACTGACTCTGACCCTGACTGACTCTGACCCTGACTGTCTCTGATCCTGACAGACTCTGACCCTGAACCTGACTGACTCTGACTGACTCTGACCCTGACAGACTCTGACCCTGACCCTGACTGACTCTGACTCTGACTGACTCTGACCCTGACAGACTCTGACCCTGACCCTGACTGACTCTGTCCCTGATTGAATCTGACCCTGACTGACCCTGACCCTGACTGACCCTGACCCTGACCCTGACTGACTCTGTCCCTGACTGACTCTGACCCTGACCCTGGCTGACCCTGACCCTGACTGACTCTGACTCTGACTGACTCTGACCCTGACAGACTCTGACCCTGACAGACTCTGACCCTGACAGACTCTGACCCTGACCCTGACAGACTCTGTCCCTGACAGACTCTGACCCTGACTGACTCTGACCCTGACTGACTCTGACCCTGACTGACTCTGACCCCGACTGACTCTGACCCCGACTGACTCTGACTGACTCTGACCCTGACTGACTCTAACTCTGAACCTGACTGACTCTGACCCTGAATCTGACTGACTCTGACTCTGACTGACTCTGACCCTGACTGACTCTGACCCTGACCCTGACTGACTCTGACTCTGACTGACTCTGACCCTGACTGACTCTGACCCTGACTGACTCTGACTCTGACTGACTCTGACAGACTCTGACCCTGACCCTGACTGACTCTGACTCTGACTGACTCTGACCCTGACAGACTCTGACCCTGACCCTGACTGACTCTGTCCCTGACAGACTCTGTCCCTGACAGACTCTGATCCTGACCCTGACTGACTCTGTCCCTGACAGACTCTGTCCCTGACTGACTCTGACCCTGACCCTGACTGACTCTGACCCTGACTGACTCTGACCCTGACTCTGACTGATTCTGACCGACTCTGACCCTGACTGACTCTGACCCTGACTGACTCTGACCCTGACTGACTCTGACTATGACTGACTCTGACCCTGACTCTGACCCTGACCCTGGCTCTGACTCTGACCCTGACTGATTCTGACCCTGACTGACTCTAACCCTGACTTTGACCCTGTCTGACCCTGACCCTGACTCTGACCGTGACTGACCCTGACTCTGACTGACTCTGACCCTGACCCTGACTCTGACCCTGACTCTGACTCTGACCCTGACTCTGACCCTGACTCTGACTCTGACCCTGACTCTGACTCTGACCCTGACTCTGATTCTGACCCTGACCCTGACTCTGATTCTGACATTGACTCTGGCCCTCACCCTGTACATAGCTTATTTACTTTCTCCTGTTCTTCCTATTTATATTTTTCATGTGGTTTCTACATTACCTTTTTATGCATTTTGTTATAGTACTACTGATATTGATTACTGCATTGTTGGGAAAGAGCAAGCAAGAAAGGCATTTCACTCTACTTGTGAAACTGAATATGACTACCAAGCCTGGCCTATAGACGGCCACTGTTCTCTATCACATGGACCTGCCTGTAGACCCAGCCTCACAGCCAGTCACTTCTGTTTACTCTGTGGACCCGACAGTCTGTGTACATTAGACATAAACAAACAGCACACAGACCTCTCCACTAACCCAGAGATGAAGGGGGATATTCATTGTAAAACTACCAGGGCTTAAGGAGATAAGGAGACCCCCTTACCCCTTAACCCCCATGTAGCCCGTTATCACAGACCCCCCTTTTATACGCACACACATACATACATGAATGCATATCCACACACACTCTCCTTCTTTGTTTGTGTTTATGGTGGGAAGACTGTATATATGTAGCACTCACATGACCCTCCATTTGAGCCAATGACATTTAGTCACACACACAGGCATACAAATGCACACTAGCGTGGGAAACAACCAAACCAACGTGTGTTTACAGCATCATCTGTAATGGGTCATAGAGACAGATGTAATATTCACATCACAGACTCAACACATTGGACATGGAGGAGAGGAGAGGAGAGGAGAGGAGAGGAGAGGAGAGGAGAGGAGAGGAGAGGAGAGGAGAGGAGAGGAGAGGAGAGGAGAGGAGAGGAGAGGAGAGGAGATGAGAGGAGATGAGAGGAAAAGTGGAGGATATGCTTCGATGGTTTAACAGGTTTAACAGTTGTTTTTAATTTAGTGAGGAGGAAATGACTGGAAATGACCATGACTACAACAATAGAAGAGTAAGATGACGGTCTTCATCCAGCCAGCCAACCAAACCCACACCATGAATGCATCCCAAAATGGTGTGGCTACCTACTCCCTGAAAAAGTGTACTACTTTTGATCAGGGTCAACAGGGCTCTGGTCAAAAGGAGTGCACTATATAGGGAATATGGTGCCATTCAGGACATACCATCTCTCCTAAAGGCCAAATGTTCTAGTGGTCATATTGGTTCTATTAGACACTAGGTTGGGTTGCCATGTTGGGTGAAATCAATTCAGTTACTTCAAATAGGATGCTGTCATAGTCAGCTGGGAGTGATGAGATCATGATGTCAGTAAATGACCTCAGCCTGCAACTGTTGTTTTTATCTTCAATTTAGATTACTGGATGTGCCACACAGTCTCCAAAAATATGACCTTCTAGGTTGTGATTGATTTGTGTTGATTTAGTTTTCGTTTTGTGGCATTGCTAGGACATTAACTATTGGTGATGTACTGCTGGATAGAACACAAACTATAGGTCAAAGGTGAGAGGTCATGAGGGGTCAAGAAAGGGATCATGGTCGTACTGGTCTGTTTCATGGTTCCCATGCCCATAGTACAGGATGAGGACATGGAATGTAGAAATCAGCCACTCACAAGAAAGCCAATGTTCAGAACACTACTGCAGCTGGTTGGATCAGGACAACCTTTTCCAGTTGGGTCAGGACAACCTTTTCCTCTCCTCGTTTTCCCCTGGGCCACTATGTGCTAGTTCTAGTACAACTACCCACCACCCTGCCTACCCACCCACAGACCAACACGTACCTAGGGAAAAGTGACTTACCCTGGGCTGGTTCTCAGCAGAGGCTCCCTGGCCCCTCCAGTAGAGTCAGGGCTCCATGGTGGGAAACTGGGTGAGAACACAACAAAGTAGTGAGAGAAATGTGAGAAAGAGGGAGAGAGAGAGAAAAACTACACAAAGAGAGAGAGAGACAGAGAGACATACAGAGAGAGAAGAAAAAAACAGAGAGAGAAAGAGAGAGTGAGAGAGAGAGAGACAGAGAGAGGGAGAAAGAAAGAGAAAGAAATTGATCAAAACTACATTGCAGCTATATCATCTTAATAAGTATACCCACTTACTATTGGAACATAGAGTAAAGTGACAGTGCCATAAATTCTGGTGACAATTGTTTGAGCCTGTCACCAACTAAACCATTTATGCTTGACGAACCACCAAATTACAGATTTCAGATATACCCAAATGCTTAGTTTAGATATAAGCGAATGAGAAGGGAGCAGAGGTTTAGCGTAACGCCATATGATGTACAGTGAGGGAAAAAAGTATTTGATCCCCTGCTGATTTTGTACATTTGCCCACTGACAAAGAAATGATCAGTCTATAATTTTAATGGTAGTTTTATTTGAACAGTGAGAGACAGAATAATAACAAAAAAATCCAGAAAAACACATGTCAAAAATGTTATAAATTGATTTGCATTTTAATGAGGGAAATAAGTATTTGACCCCCTCTCAATCAGAAAGATTTCTGTCTCCCAGGTGTCTTTTATACAGGTAACGAGCTGAGATTAGGAGCACACTCTTAAAGGGAGTGCTCCTAATCTCAGTTTGTTACCAGTATAAAAGACACATGTCCACAGAAGCAATCAATCAATCAGATTCAAAACTCTCCACCATGGCCAAGACCAAAGAGCTCTCCAAGGATGTCAGGGACAAGATTGTAGACCTACACAAGGCTGGAATGGGCTACAAGACTATCGCCAAGCAGTTTGGCAGTTGGTGCGATTATTCACAAATGGAAGAAACACAAAAGAACTGTCAATCTCCCTCGGCCTGGGGCTCCATGCAAGATCTCACCTCGTGGAGTTGCAATGATCATGAGAACGGTGAGGAATCAGCCCAGAACTACACGGGAGGATCTTGTGAATGATCTCAAGGCAGCTGGGACCATAGTCACCAAGAAAACAATTGGTAACACACTACGCCGTGAAGGACTGAAATCCTGCAGCGCCCGCAAGGTCCCCCTGCTCAAGAAAGCACATATACATGCCCGTCTGAAGTTTTCCAATGAACATCTGAATGATTCAGAGGACAACTGGGTGAAAGTGTTGTGGTCAGATGAGACCAAAATGGAGCTCTTTGGCATCAACTCAACTTGCCGTGTTTGGAGGAGGAGGAATGCTGCCTATGACCCCAAGAACACCATCCCCACCGTCAAACATGGAGGTGGAAACATTATGCTTTGTGGGTGTTTTTCTGCTAAGGAGACAGGACAACTTCACCGCATCAAAGGGACGATGGACGGGGCCATGTACCGTCAAATCTTGGGTGAGAACCTCCTTCCCTCAGCCAGGGCATTGAAAATGGGTCGTGGATCGGTATTCCAGCATGACAATGACCCAAAACACACGGCCAAGGCAACAAAGGAGTGGCTCAAGAAGAAGCACATTAAGGTCCTGGAGTGGCCTAGCCAGTCTCCAGACCTTAATCCCATAGAAAATCTGTGGAGGGAGCTGAAGGTTCGAGTTGCCAAACGTCAGCCTCAAAACCTTAATGACTTGGAGAAGATCTGCAAAGAGGAGTGGGACAAAATCCCTCCTGAGATGTGTGCAAACCTGGTGGCCAACTACAAGAAACGTCTGACCTCTGTGATTGCCAACAAGGGTTTTGCCACCAAGTACTAAGTCATGTTTTGTAGAGGGGTCAAATACTTATTTCTCTCATTAAAATGCAAATCAATTTATAACATTTTTGACATGCGTTTTTCTGGATTTTTGTGTTGTTATTCTGTCTCTCACTCTCTCAATAAACCTACCATTAAAATTATAGACTGATCATTTCTTTGTCAGTGGGCAAATGTACAAAATCAGCAGGGGATCAAATACTTTTTTCCATCACTGTATTATAGCTGTTCTGACACCTTACTTTAGCCAAAGGCTTCAATTCAGAAGAGAAAACGGATTTCCCATGTATTTTTGTCTTGAGTAATTACAGTACTGAATTCTATTTGTCCCTTTGCGGTTGTGTGTGTATGCGTGCGTGCGTGCGTGTGTGCATGTGTGTGTGTGTGTGTGTGTGTGTGTGTGTGTGTGTGTGTGTGTGTGTGTGTGTGTGTGTGTGTGTGTGTGTGTGTGTGTGTACCCCATTGCCCTTGTGTGAGTTTAATTAAAGAGAAAACATATAGAGTTCTAACAAGGAAAATTCCCATACTGTATTATGCTGATTTAGATAAAGCAGTGATTCACATCTCTGAGTGTGTCACGCCCTGACCTGAGAGAGTCGTTTTTCTCTGTTTGGTTAGGTCAGGGTGTGACATGGGGTGGGCATTCTATGTGTTGTATGTCTTTGTTGTTTTTTCTTTATTGGCCGAGTATGGTTTCCAATCAGAGGCAGCTGTCATTTGTTGTCTCTGATTGGGAATCATACTTAGGCAGCCTTTTCCCCACCTGTGTTTGTGGGTTATAATTCTTTCTGTGAGTGTTTTGTGTGTAGATGTTGTGTGCAGATGTTCCAGAAGTGAACATAACAGTCATCCCACCAAGATAAACAGTGGGAATCGTTGCTAGGAAACCGGGAGACAGAAATGTAAAAGAGAGAAGAGAAGATATAATCAACAGGGTCACAACATACACTACCTGGCAAAAAGTATGTGGACAGCTGAACATCTCATTCCAAAATCATGGGCATTAATATGGAGTTGGTCCCCCCCTTTGCTGCTATAACAGCCTCCACTCTTCTGGGAAGGCTTTCCACTAGATGTTGGAACACTGCCGCGGGGACTTGCTTCCATTCAGCCACAAGAGTATTAGTGAGGTTGGGCACTGATGTTGGGCGATTAGGCCTGGCTCGCTGTCAGGGTTCCAATTCATCCCAAAGGTGTTCGATGTGGTTGAGGTCAGGGTTCTGTGCAGGCCAGTCAAGTTCTTACACAGCAATCTTGACAAACAATTTCTGTATGGGCATTGCTTTGTGCACGGGGGCATAGTCATGCTGAAACAGGAAAGGGCCATCCCCAAACTGTTGCCACAAAGTTGGAAGCACAGAATCATCTAGAATGTCATTGTATGCTGTAGCGTTAAGATTTCCCTTCACTAGAAGTAAGGGACCTAGCCCGAACCATGAAAAACATCCCCAGACCATTATTCCTCCTCCACCAAACTGTACAGTTGGCACTATGCATTGGGGCCATTAACGTTCTCCTGGCATTTACCAAACTCAGATTCATCCATTGGACTGCCAGATGGTGAAGCGTGCTTCATCACTCAAGAGAACGCTTTTCCACTGCTCCGATGGTGGCAAGCTTTACACCACTCCAGCCGACGCTTGGCATTGAGCATGGTGATCTTAGGCTTGTGTGTGGCTGCTATGCCATGGAAACCCATTTCATGAAGCTCCCGACGAACAGTTATTGTGCTGACGTTGCTTCCAGAGGTAGTTTGAAACTCGGTAGTGACCAACCAAGGACAGATGATTTTTACGAGCTACACTCTTCAGCACACACTGTTATCTGTATGTTTCTCTGGCAACACTGGTATCTGTATGTTTCTCTGACAACACAGTTATCTGTATTTTTCTCTGGCAACACAGTTATCTGTATGTTTCTCTGATAACACTGTTAGTCTGTATGTTTGTCTGACAACAAAGTTACAATATCTGTATGTTTCTCTGACAACACAGTTATCTGTATGTTTCTCTGACAACACTGTTATCTGTATGTTTCTCTGACAACACAGTTATCTGTATGTTTCTCTGACAACACTGTTATCTGTATGTTTCTCTGACAACACTGTTATCTGTATGTTTCTCTGACAACACTGTTATCTGTATGTTTCTCTGGCAACACTGTTATCTGTATGTAGACTTCAGTTTTTTTCTTTATTTTTTCTTTATTTTTCCTCTTCTCATTTCTTTGTCTTTCTTTTCATCTCACTCTCCATCTTTTCCAATTTATTGTTCATTGTCATCGTTCAGTTCCCTCTCTCTTTCATTTGTTCTGTCCCTTTTCTTTATCCCACTCTGTCTTTCATTTCATTAAAAAAGTACAAAAGCACCAAGGGGAAAAGACAACTCTCCACCTCCCTCCCTCCCTCCCTCCCTCCCTCCCTCCCTCCCTCCCTCCCTCCCTCCCTCCCTCCCTCCCTCCCTCCCTCCCTCCCTCCCTCCCTCCCTCCCTCCCTCCCTCCCTCCCTCCCTCCCTCCATCCATCCATCCATCCATCCCTCTCCTCCACCCACCCCCTCCATCCATCCCTCTCCTCCACCTCCCTCCCTCCATCCATCCCTCTCCTCCACCCACCCCCTCCATCCATCCCTCTCCTCCACCTCCCTCCCTCCATCCATCCATCCCTCTCCTCCACCCACCTCCTCCATCCATCCATCCATCCCTCTCCTCCACCCACCCACCCCCTCCATCCATCCCTCTCCTCCACCCACCCCCTCCATCCATCCATCCCTCTCCTCCACCCACCCCCTCCATCCATCCCTCTCCTCCACCCACCCCCTCCATCCATACCTCTTCTCCACTCCCTCCCCCTCTCCACCACTCCATCTCTCCTAACCGAGCAGTGACATTTTGGACCCAGGTTAGTGGTTTGACAGTCAGGACTAGGGGTCTGAGTCAATGATGGTCCAATGATGCCGTGTAGCTGACAGACCTGGCTTCAAATAGTATTAAAAAAATGTGAAATACTTTTAGAGGCGGTTTACCTGACATGGTTTCTGTGGGTTTGCAGGAGCCAGAGCCAGAGAGGAGAGAGGAGACAGGACACAGGAGACAGGAGAGAGGAGACAGGAGAGAGGAAACAGGAGAGAGGAGACAGGAGACAGGAAAGAGGAGACAGGAGGATAGAGAGAGGAGAGAGGAGAGAGGAGACAGGAAACAGGAGACAGGAGAGAGGAGACAGGAGAGAGGAAACAGGAGAGAGGAGACAGGAGACAGGAAAGAGGAGACAGGAGGATAGAGAGAGGAGAGAGGAGAGAGGAGACAGGAAACAGGAGACAGGAGACAGGAGAGAGGAGACAGGAGACAGGAGAGAGTAGAGAGAAGAGGACGACTGGCCACAGCGCAGCTTGCAGTGTAATCTTTGATTTCGAGAAAATCTTTGAATAAGTATCGTCTCCCACACACCAAGTCACCATTCTCCTCTGGTGTAGTTAGTGTTAGACACCAGAGGACCCATAGTAGAAAACACACACACACACACAAAACAAACTATGCATACACACATCCAAGCACACACAGTCACATATGCACACATACTCTCAGAAACATATGGGCTCTCAATCCCATCCACAAACACAGCTGTTGCGACACGGGTCAAACAGTTTCAACGGACCTTGTTTTTTGTCAGTCTTAATGGACAGACCCAAACGGTTCTGTAGACTCTGTTGTGTTGCTCGACCACCACTGTTTTAATTCAATCATATGGAGGAGCCACAGGACCATGAGCTCACTGTCTCACACACACACACACACACACACACACACACACACACACACACACACACACACACACACACACACACACACACACACACACACACACACACACACACACACACACACACACACACACACACACACACACACACACACACACACACACACACACACACACACACCATGAGCTCACTCTAACCCAGATAATGGATATTCCACATCTGCCCTCTGTTACGGAATCACTACGATAAATCTACAGAACCTTTCATAATCTCCAAGGCAGTAAATCGATAGTTTGGAGAAAGGAACTTTACTTCTGGCCTTCTGAATCCTCAGTACTACACATTTCACTGAAATTACCCCAAAAACATTACCAGGCATGAGGTCATCAGTTTGTATGCACTATGTCATCATATTTCGCTGTTTAAAAGCAGTTGGATGTATGGAGGATTGGAGGGATGAGAACTGGGCCCAGAATATTAAGTGTTATTATATCCATACTGGACAAAAATATAAACGCAACAGGCAACAATTTCAAAGATTTTACTGAGTTACTGTTCATATAAGGAAATCAGTCAATTGAAATAAATTCATTAGGCCTTAATCTATGGATTTCACATGACTGGGCAGGGGTGCAGCCATGGGTGGGCCTGGGAGGGCATAGGCCCACCCACTTGGGAGCCAGGTCCACCCACTGGGGAGCCAGGCCCAGCCAATTAGAATGAGTTTTTCCCCACAAAAGGGCATTATTACAGACAGAAATACTCCTCAGCACCCCCTCAAACAATCCCACAGGTGAAGAAGCTGGACGGGGAGGTCCTGGGCTGGCGTGGTTACACGTGGTCTGCGGTTGTGAGGGCGGTTGCATGTACTGCCAAATTCTCTAAAATGACAATGGAGGCGGCTTATGGTCAAGAAGTGAACATTCAATTCTCTGGCAACCTCTCTGGTGGACATTCCTGCAGTCAGCATGCCAACTGCACGCTCCCTCAAAACTTGAGACATCCGTAGCATTGTGCTGTGTGTCCAAACTGCACATTTTAGAGTGGCCTTTTATTGTCCACAGCACACGGTGCACCTGTGTAATGATCATGCTGTTTAATCAGCTTCTTGATATGCCACACCTGTAGAGTGAATGGATTATCTTGAGATAATATGCTTTTTGTGCGTATGCAACATTTCTGGGATCTTTTATTTCAGCTGATGAAAAATGTCACCAACACTTTACATGTTGCGTTTATATTTTTGTTCAGTATATTAAAAAAAAACACACGGTATCCATTTAATAATCTAGTAATCTGATTCTGAATTCGAGGTTAATAACTGAATACTACTGTAGAAAAGGTCTAGGCACACCTCTGTGAGCTCTGCTATGTAAAAAAGTGCGCTAAAACACACACACACACACACACACACACACACACACACACACACACACACACACACACACACACACACACACACACACACACACACACACACACCACATGTTAACACAGACACATCCCTCTGCATCTGGCAGTGATCTAGAGCCCTAATCAACAGGGATGGGGGTGAGGAGGGTAGGGGTGAGGGGTGAGGGGTAAATTGGGGGGTAACTGTGATTATGGGTAAATGGGAAACAGGGGGCCAGTGCTACACACACACACACACACACACACACACACACACACACACACACACACACACACACACACACACACACACACACACACACACACACACAAAAATGGAAGGACGCATGCAAGAATGCGCACACACGCATACTCAGTTGCTGGTGGTTTTATTCTGAGTAATGTGGAGAAGTGACTATAGTGAAGGCTCACTGGGAGAGAGCAGACGCCAGGCTACTTTGTCTCTTAGAGTTTATGACTGCGTTCATGTTTGTGAACAATAGAGACAAAAAGAGAACAGAGATGTTTTATATTACAGATTTATCATACTTTAGACCAACACAGCTAATTCTCCAATATAGTCTATAGTGCCTTGATTTCTCTACCCTGGTTTGATCCTACATTCAACCTGGGTCAGTAATTGTTTTCCCACTACAGCCCCTTCCTATCCCAGTCTCAGCCCTGTCCTCCCTCCCTTCCCCTCCTACTGTAGCTGTGGTTCCTAGTGTTAAATCACTGCTAGTCCCTTCATTATGATGTCATCATGAGTTGGGTTCCATGGTTCCGTGTTCCGTGTGCCCAGCCCTGACACTAAGCTCTTGGTGGTGAGGTCAAAACCACCATCGTTTGTCAAGGCGGTCAGAACCAGGGCTCTGTCCTTCTCCTCTCCTCCTTCCTCCGTTCCCTCCCTCCCCAGTGTGGTTGGTGAGAAATGGAGAGAGGGAGGGAGAGAGAGATGGATGGAGAGATGTTTTATGTGAGAAAGGGAGATATTATGAGTGTTGCTGACATCAGCAGTGTGCCACTAAACAAAGGGTTTAACAGACCTATTAGTCCATTCTAATGTTTACATGGGCCCATGTTGATTTTTCCATATTCTATACACCTGTGGGAGTGGGTGTGCATGTGGGTCAGTCAGTAAAATCCTCAGGATTATAAGGAGACATTAATACTCCCCTCTCTCTTTCCGTCTATCATCCCTCTCTAACCTCTCTCTTTTCCTCTTTTCTTCCCTCTCTCCTCCTCTCTCTTTCCAGCTCTCCATCCCTCTCCCACTCTCTCCCCCTCTCTCTTTCCCTTTATCCATCCCTCTCCCCCTCTCTCTTTCCCTCTATCAATCCCTCTATCCTTCCCTCTCTCTTTCCCTCTGTCCATCCCTCTCTCCTCTAGTCTCTTTCCCTCTCTCCTTCCCTCTCTCCTTCCCCCTCTCCTTCCCTCTCTCCTTCCCCCTCTCCTTCCCTCCTGTGTAATTTGAGGTAATAACCTCCAATCTCTTCATCGCACAGATCCGCCTTATTAAGGTAAATAAGCACGGCGGTTAACATGTGTGTTCAATTCAGACAATTTTAGATTCACCTCACACACACACACACACACACACACACATACACACACACACACACACACACACACACACACACACACACACACACACACACACACACACACACACACACACACCCACACACACACACACACACACACACACACACACACATACACACACTTTCTAGCATATTTAGAGAGTGAGGTCAGGCAATATAGACCATGCCAACACTCCGTACTAACAAACAGTGTCAGACAGACAGGGATTCAGCTTTACAAAAAATCAAATCAAAACCTTTAACAGAAATGTAAAAGAAAACTGAGTGGAGGGCAATTACTGACAAACTAGGCAACTCAAAGTCATTCCAGAACCCTTTATATGTCCAGAAAGGTGTATAGAAACAGACTACACAAACACAAGAGCTTCCTGGCTGCCAATCATGTCTAATTGACAGCTGGTTGCCGGGGACGACTGGGAAAAGGATGTAGGCAGCTTGGGGGTCCTGAGTCCTTTAATAGGGGGCCTTCTTATTTCCTGTACAGTACACAACTCAGACAGTGACCACCCAATAACCGCACAGTCCCTCTCAGTGCAACACAAAGGGAGCTGAGAGGAGAGCTGGGAGAGTAGAGTAGTGGATGACCTTTCATTAAAGCAAGAGGCCAAGATTCATTGTGAACTCAACCTGACAATGAACTGTGCTGTCTGCTGTCTGTCTTTATGCTTGGACAGCTGCTGCTTCCTTAAGTAAAAAACTGTGTGTGTGAGTGTGTGTGTGGGGGGTAACTTGTGTGTGTTAGTCAGAGGAGGCTGGTGGGAGGAGCTATAGGAGGACAGCTCATTGTAGTGGCTGGAATGGAATATATGGAAAGGTATCAAACAAACAGTATTTGGAAGCCACACTCCATTTACTCAACTGGGTTGGATGTGTGTGTGTGTGTGTGTGTGTGTGTGTGTGTGTGTGTGTGTGTGTGTGTGTGTGTGTGTGTGTGTGTGTGTGTGTGTGTGTGTGTGTGTGTGTGTGTGGAGGGAGGGAGGGAGGGAGGGAGGGAGGGAGGGAGGGAGGGAGGGAGGGAGGGAGAGAGAGAGAGGGGGAGAGACAGGGAGAGAGAGAGAGGGAGAGACAGGGAGAGAGAGAGAGGGAGAGACAGGGAGAGAGAGGGAGAGACAGGGAGAAAGAGGGGGAGAAGAGAGAGAGACAAGGAGAGAGAGAGACAGGGAGAGAGAGAGAGAGAGAGAGAGAGGGAGAGAGAGACAGGGAGAGCAAGGGAGAGACAGGGAGAGAGAGAGAGGGAGAGAGATACAGGGAGAGAGAGACAGGGTGAGAGGGAGAGAGAGAGAGAGAGAGAGAAACAGGGAGAGAGACAGGGAGAGAGAGAAGGGAGGGAGAGAGAGACAGGGAGAGAGAGACAGGGAGAGAGAGAGAGAGAGAGAGAGAGAGAGAGAGAGAGAGAGAGAGACAAAGTATGTTCAGGTGTCAGTATTTCCTATGTACAGTGTTTACGTGACCATACATTTGACCAAGATTCATGACTAAGTATTAGATTCAGCATCACTATGACTTGAGGCCAGACTTAACGGTTCTTCTCAGGGATCTCTCTGTGCTGTGGGTATGTAGTCTCAGCATCACTATAACTTGAGGCCAGTCTTAACGGTTCTTCACAGGGATCTCTCTGTGCTGTGGGTATGTAGTCTCAGCATCACTATGACTTGAGGCCAGTCTTAACGGTTCTTCACAGGGATCTCTCTCCGCTGTGGGTATGTAGTCTCAGCATCACTATAACTTGAGGCCAGTCTTAACGGTTCTTCACAGGGATCTCTCTCCGCTGTGGGTATGTAGTCTCAGCATCACTATGACTTGAGGCCAGTCTTAACGGTTCTTCACAGGGATCTCTCTGTGCTGTGGGTATGTAGTCTCAGGCCTGTGGTTGGTTAGTGTGGGGCAGAGTTAAGGCAGGGATTTTAGCCCTGTTTGTGTCTAGGTGGCTTATGCCTGCTTTATGACTGTTTTCTCTGGAGCCACACTAGCTGGTGGGTGCCCTGGTGGTGGAGGGGGACCCTGGGCTAAAGCCTCTTCATCCCTGGGCTGAGGTTGGAGATGAAGCCTGGGAGAGAAGGAGATGGACTGATGGATGAGATGGGCGGATGAGATGAATGGAGGAGTAATGAATCATAATCAGCATTAAGGCCAGGCTGGTTAACAGTCAGAGAGACTATGCTACAGAAGCACCCAAAGCCATAATCACAGGGAACCAAGAAACAGGCCTGTTAAATGAGCTTCACTGCTGATCTAGTAATCACTGGCCATGATGAGGGAAGTGTGTGTGGAGGGTGTGTGTGTGTGTGTGTGTGTGTGTGTGTGTGTGTGTGTGTGTGTGTGTGTGTGTGTGTGTGTGTGTGTGTGTGTGTGTGTGTGTGTGTGTGTGTGTGTGTGTGTGTGTGCTAGTGATAAGTCAGCTGCCAGTGACTTGGTTGGATTATTCACAGTTTAGCAGCGCCATCTACAGTATATATCAGGTGTAGACCCACCGACAGCATTGACTTTTAGGTGTAGAACCACCAACAGCATTGACTTTTAGGTGTAGACCTACCGACAGCATTGACTTTTAGGTGTAGACCTACCGACAGCATTGACTTTTAGGTGTAGACCCACCAACAGCATTG
Organism: Salmo salar; assembly: GCF_965601325.2. NCBI lineage: Eukaryota > Metazoa > Chordata > Actinopteri > Salmoniformes > Salmonidae > Salmo > Salmo salar. The sequence continues at coordinate 67,380,081 of NC_138292.1, forward strand.
ACTTTTAGGTGTAGACCCACCAACAGCATTGACTTTTAGGTGTAGACCTACCGACAGCATTGACTTTTAGGTGTAGACCTACCGACAGCATTGACTTTTAGGTGTAGACCTACCGACAGCAATGACTTTTAGGTGTAGACCTACCGACAGCAATGACTTTTAGTAAGGGTCAATTCAATAAAATAATTGTTACAAAGACCAAATATGTGTTTTAATAAAGGTTATATACTTTTTAAATGTGTTTTGGGACACGACACCCTAATGTAAAAGCAGTGGGTTTATAAGCATCTATTTTTTGCATGCTGACTCAACACTTTTTTCACTTTCACCCTGTTGGTATTTATGATATGGCTTAAGACATGTGGTCTGTCTCATGAAGACCAATGGTACTGTCACGTCCTGACCAGTAATAAGATTATTTGCTATTGTAGTTTGGTCAGGACGTGGCAGAGGGTATTTTGTTTATGTGTGTCGGGGTGATGGTTTATGTAGTGGGGTGTTTGATTTATTATTTCCGGGGTTTTTGGTCACTGCTATATGTTAGTCTATTTCTATGTTCTTTCTAGTTAGTCTGTTTCTATGTGTAGTTAATTGGGGTGTGGACTCTCAATTGAAGGCAGGGGTTGTCTAGTTGCCTTTGATTGAGAGTCCTATATATTAGGGTGTGTTTGTGATTTGTGGGAGGTTGTTTCTTGTTTAGCTGTCTATGCCTGACAAGACTGTCTTTTCGTCGTTCATCATTGTTGTTATTTTTGTATACGTGTTTGGTTTTCCTTCTTTTCGCCTATTAAAAGATGAGTATACAACCCGCTGCGTTTTGGTCCTTTCCAGACGACAACCGTTACAGGTACTAAAGTCCACAGTCTATTGGAAACCTCTGGACCAGAATCTCTACAGCACTGGATCAGGTGTCGGCCCAGAAAAACACCAAAAAATGTAACGAGGTCACACAGCAATTGTCTCAATCTCTATGGAGACGCCTTCTGCTACAGGCATGCTTTCCTTTTCAGTCTGTCCTTTTCTTCTACACTTAGAACAGTCTTACCTAGAACAAATCAGAGTAGTAGACTATTGAGAGAGGCCTAAGCAACAGTCAAATCCACAAGGAAGTAGTAGGCCTATGTACATAGTACAATGTTCGATAATGGAGCTTTGTAGTAATGAAGCTTTTGACAAACTTGAAAAACTTGTTGGATACATTTGCTGTTTGTTTTTGTTGTGTTTTTCCGAATAGGAACTGAATGGTGAATAATATATTGGGTCATTTGGAGTCACTTCTATTGTAAGTGTCACATCGACGGAAGGTGGTGCCCCTCCTCGCCCGGGCGGTGTGTTCACGGACTAGTGTCTCCTGCGCTTGACTTCACCCCTCCTGCTTCCTTGAGCCGCCTTGACAGTAAGTAAGAATGAGAAGATGTTTCTGAATACTTCTATTCATGTTGATGCTAATATGAATAATCACGAACGAATTGTGAATAATGATGAGTGAGAAAGTTAAAGAAGCACAAATATCAACCTAACCCCCCAAAAATGCTAACCTCCCCTGTTATTGGTAATGGTGAGAGGTTAGCATGTTTTATTGTAGTCTCGGTAACCTTCTCACTAAACATTATTCTATTATTTTTCTTCATGGCATTATCAGGATTAATTTAGAAGTGTCCAGAAACATCTTATTAATTCACATAGCTCCTATTGGGTAAAACAAAGCCCACAACCAAAACAAACTGCAAATGCATCCAACAAGTTCCCAGATGAACAAGCTTGATGTAGTCATTGCGTGCTACGAATATGGGACCAAACACTAAACTTTTTAATACTTTAATAGACATATCCTCCCGAGACGCAGCAATTCATTGTTGTCCTGTCTAGTGGACATCAGTCCTTGGTCTGTATCTCTGAGGCCATACAAGTGACTGTGTTAAGTCCTGTTGTCCCTTTTAGAGGACATTCTGGGCATTGCAATGATTGCACTTGTGGGGGTGTGACATTGACAATTAGATCTTCCTGGTTCTTAAAAAAAAGTGCCATCAAAATGAGCACATTTTATGGAAATTTGAAAAGTGTGTGTGTGTAATTATTAACTGTAATTTTTGTGAGTTTGATATTCAAATAGTTTCTTGTAAGTGAGTATCTCAGGAATATTTAAGTCAGGACTGTGTAATAAATGTTTCACATTAAATAAGAGCTAAATAACAGCTTATCAAGAAATGTCCTCTGTAGTCCACAAATATGTTTTTCACCTACTGTACCCATTGACTGTAATGTCATTTTTTTTTACATTTATGTCCTATTTTTTTTTGGGGGGGGGGTAACTCTAATGAACTTATCCTCTGCAGCAGATGCAACTCTGGGTCTTCCTTTCCTGTGGTGGTCCTCATGAGAGACAGTTTCATCATGGCGCTTGATGGTTTTGCGACTGCACTTGAAGAAACTTTTATGGTGACAGGAGATACAATGGGGAAGAAAGATAAACTCCAGGGGGAAAGCACAGAGAGAGAATGAGGGGAAAATGTCTTATTCTAGACATATTGTCTTACTACAGATTATTACATTTTTTTATTGAACCTTTATTTAACTAGGCAAGTCAGTTAAGAACAAATTCTTATTTACAAGGATGGCCTAGGAACAGTGGGTTAACTGCATTATTCAGGGGCAGAACGACAGATTTTTTACCTTATCGGTTCGGGATTCAATCTAGCAAACTTTCAGTTACTGGCCCAACGTCCTAACCACTGGGCTACCTGCCACCCCAGATTTATTGTCTTATTGTAGACTTTCTTGTTGTTTTTATGTATTTTACCCCCTTTTTTTCACCCCAATTTTTTATGATATCTAATTGCAATACAATTACGATCTTGTCTCATCGCTGCAACTCCCCAACGGGCTCGGGAGAGGCGAAAGTCGAGTCATGCGTCCTCCAAAACATGACCCGCCAAGCCAGCTGCATCAATGTGTCGGAGGAAACACCTTCCAACTGAAGACCGAAGTCAGCCTGCAAACGCCCAGCAAACGCCCAGCAACGCCCAACAAGGAGTTGTTAGAGCGCGTAAAGTAAAGCCCCCCCTAACCAAACCCGGACGACTTGGGCCAATTGTGCGCCACCCTATGGGACTCCCGGTCACAGCCGGTTGTGACACAGTTTGGGAACGAACCTGGGTCTGTAGTGACAACTCAAGCACTGGGATACAGTGCCTTAGATCCCTGCGCCACTCGGGAGGCCCTATTCTAGACTTCTTGTCTTACTGCAGACTTATTGTCTTATTCTCGACTTCTTGTCTTACTGCAGACTTGTCTTATTCTAGACTTATTGTCTTATTACAGTTGTATTGTCTTATTCTAGACTTGTCTTATTCTAGACTTGTCTTATTCTAGACTTGTCTTATTCTAGACTTCTTGTCTTATTCTAGACTTCTCGTCTTATTCTAGACTTCTTGTCTTATTCTAGACTTCTTTTCTTTTTACAGACTTATTGTCTTATCCTAGACGTATTGTCTTATTACAGACGTATTGTCTTATTACAGACTTATTGTCTTATGACAGATATATTGTCTTATTCTAGACTTCTTGTCTTATTCTAGACTTGTCTTACAGCAGACGTATTGTCTTATTCTAGACTTCTTGTCTTATTACATTTTTGTCTTATTACATTTTTGTCTTATTCTAGACTTCTTGTCTTATTCTAGACTTCTTGTCTTATTCTAGACTTCTTGTCTTATTCTAGACTTATTTTATTTTTTACAGACTTATTGTCTTATCCTAGACGTATTGTCTTATTACAGACTTATTGTCTTATCCTAGACGTATTGTCTTATTACAGACTTATTGTCTTATGACAGATATATTGTCTTATTACAGACTTATTTTCTTTTTACAGACTTATTGTCTTATCCTAGACGTATTGTCTTATTACAGACTTATTGTCTTATTCTAGACTTTTTGTCTTATTCTAGACTTTTTGTCTTATTCTAGACAGACATATTTGTCTCTGTAACGGCCTGGCCATAGAGAGGGGTTTTTTGTTCTTTATTTTGGTTAGGCCAGGGTGTTATTTTCCTTTTTCTATGTTTTTGTATTTCTTTGTTTTGGCCCGTGTGTGGCTCCCAATCAGGCACAGCTGAAGTTCGTTGTTGCTGATTGGGAGTCACACATAAGGAGCATGTTTTTCCTTTGGGTTTTGTGGGTAATTGTTTCTGTTCAGTGTGTTTCCTGACAGGACTGTTTCTGGTCGTTTTTGTAAAGTGTTCTCTTTTTTGAATTAAAATTCTAATGACGAACACATCCTCTGCAGCACCTTGGTCTAATTCTGACGACGACCGTTAGTCTCTTAGTCACTTATTTTCACTTTCATGGCAATTAAGATGAGAATCAAGATGTTATACATTGTAACTACACACCATGTGAAAATAGTATCAAAATTAAGTAATCTGCAATGGGTTGATTCTTCATTCACACATGATTGAAAAGGCAGTAATAACAGAGTATTGTTTCTACCATAATATTTTAATTTATTTAAACCTAGGTAAGTCTTGCAGAGCTGTTGTCCCTTACACATACAACACCACAATGACAATACAACTAAATGCATTGGCCTTTATCAGACCACAACATGATGCAAATGGCTGTGTTCTAGACACCCTAATACTGTGCAGATTATAGGATCGTTATATCATATAGACTTGGTTAGCACTCCTACTCTGAGAAGCTTTATGAATACAGGACCTGATCATCTGTGCAGAATTTTGGTATCTGGAACACACTCATTGTGAAGTGCTCGCTCAAGTTCTCTCCTCGCCGCTAATCTTCTCGTCTTCCCTTCCTTGCCAAGCATGCAGACACTGGCTGGGGTCCACTTTGATTCCCCTCCAGTTATTACAAGTTCTTAGTGTCCCATCCCAATACCTGTCTCTTTGGGGACTGAACAGTGTCCGTGTGTGGCTTGACTCCTTGATGGACCATTCCCTGAATATAGATGTCCTCTCCTCACATCCAAACCTCTCTCTCAATTTCTCCTCCTCCCTTTCTTTCTCTCTCTATCCAGGCGATAGGGGTAGGATTGTAGTGAGAGCGACAGAGCACCAATAGCTTACCTTCTCCCATTATTGTCCTGTTGATCTCTTACCTGGGGAGAGGAAATGAAAAATAGGGGACAGACAAACTCTTCGTGAAGAGTTTATTTTGGTCAGGGTTACTGGGAGGGGTGGGAGACAGGTGTGAGGCTGGTTCTATGGAAAAGGCCTAAGGAGAAGAATTAGGAACAGGTACAGTATATTTAGGTATACATGTTATCTACAATAGACCAGCCACACCGCAGGTTGGAGGAATGATATGATGGAGTGTATGTGTGTTATGAATGTATATGATTGCTCATGTTAAAATCAGACAAATACATTACAGAGCTAATGTAAAGGGGGTGGGGTTAGGGGGTCCTAACTGAGACGTGACTATCAGCTAAAGATGTTCTTGATTTTGGAAAGGAAGCCCTATTCATCTTTCTTGTTCTCCTGGCCCTCTGTGCAGTCTTGACCACTCCTGCCTCCTCCTGGACAAAAACAGGTACTCCAGTCCTGCATCATGTTTGTGTGCACCTGTGGGCAACATTCATAACACCCCCCCTTTCTAAGATAAACACCTCTCTCTCTCTAATAGACTAGGAGCAATTTACTACAGCAGGAGAAAGTAGGAGGAAGGACAGGGATGAGGCAGGGATAGGAATAGCTTTAGTAGGAACGTAACTGTAGTGATGTGAAATACTGCAGTTACCAGTTAAGCCACCTGATGGTGCTGTGGTTACACTAGTCATCCTAGTTGAATAGAGCAACACAGAGTTTGTTACCAGTGCTGTTGGGTTAGCGCATGCCTGCCTGTACCAACAAGCTGCAGTTTCAAAGCAACAACTTGAGTAATTCCACTCCACCTCTACCTCCAAGTTCATTCCACACTCGTGGTTTATCACAGTAATAAAGTTACTGACCCAGGTTGACTAGGGTCAAACCAGGCTGTAATTGAGAGGCTGTATGGGAGAATGGGAACTGTTCATTGACGTCCACACGTTGATTGAATAAAGAAAACACATCCTCTCCCAGTGTGAATGATCTATAATCAGATCTTCACCCTAAACTTCTACCCATATTACCAATCAAATACCCAGCAACCCCCCTGATAGGAACCACAGCCCCCTTTCTCCTAACACTGACTGTAAAGCCTACCTGACTATAATGACTGACTAGCTGGAAAACAGTTAGCAGGTGCCACATTTTCATTTGTGACAAAATCAAAATGAAAGAAAAGTTACTGCGCAAATCCTGCAGGCTATGGTGTGAAAAGCATTATCGTTAATGCCTACTATGGTGTGCTTTGGTACGCTTATTGTTGGCATGTGGACTAATATGTTGTTGAGTTGTGTTCTTACACTGGTACAGTCATGCACTATGAGAGATGTATGACTGCGCATGTGCGAAAATAAATAAAGTGCATTTTCCCCGTTCTGGTTAAAACACCAATGATGAACATGTGTGTTTATTCCTCCGTTAAGTAAACCGGTATTCCTGTCCTGAAGATGTCAGCACCAACAGGTTATGGGCCCAGGAGGGAACATGGAAGCCGATGGAATAGATTATATTTCGACGGAGATGAAAAAAACTACGAGTTATGGGAGACAAAGTTTTTGGGGCACTTGTGTTTGCTTGGGCTAAAGGCCGCCATATTGAGCGTGGATGAAGATGAAGAAGACGGAGAGAAAAATGAAGAAGCCTACGCCGAATTGATACAGGTTTTGGATGATAAAAGTCTTTCCCTGATAATGAGAGAAGCAGCAGATGATGGGAGAAAAGCGTTGAAGATATTGAGGGAACATTATACAGGTAAAGGGAAGCCACGTGTGATTAGCCTCTACAATGAACTAACTTCTCTTCAGAAAGCCGCTGACGAAAGTGTTACGGACTATATCATTCGTGCTGAGACGGCTATTACAGCACTGAGAAATGCTGAAGAGACTTTAAGTGATGGGCTGTTGATTGCAATGATTCTGAAAGGTTTGCCCGAATCATTTAAGCCGTTTGCCATCCACATAACGCAGAGTGACAAGCCGACAACTTTTGGCAAGTTCAAAACCAGTTGAGGAGCTATGAAAGCACCGAGAAGTTTAGCGCCATTTCCACTGACGACAACGTGATGAAGGCAAGTAACATTAAAGTTAAATGGCCAAGAGGGAGAGATAAAGGGACCGAGATAACCTGCTTCAACTGTGGCCAGAAAGGGCACAAGGCCCGGGAATGTACCGTTACTGGAGAGCGCAAAGAACGGAGACAGTGGTGTAGTTTTTGCAAGAGCTCCACTCATACTGACGCAAATTGCAAACGAAAAAGAAGAGACAATGTGAAACAAGCAACAGATGCTGAAATCCACACATTTGCATTCAGAATAAGTGACTGTCAGGTTAGTGGACTGAAACAGAAAGGGCTGATGGTTGATACGGGAGCAACGTCACATATAGTCACGGACATCGGGAAGTTTAAGGAGTTTGACGAGACTTTCAAACCGGAAAAACATTCCGTGGAGCTGGCTGACGGAACAAGAACGAATGGTGTCGCGGAGAGGAGAGGTGCAGCGGAGGTTTACCTGAGAGACAACACGGGTCGTTGGGTAAAAACAACGCTGACGAAGGCGCTGTACGTGCCGTCGTTTCCACAGGACATTTTCTCTGTTAAAGCAGCGACAGCCAACGGAGCTTCAGTCAACTTTCGACAGGGGTGTAACAAGCTCATCCACAAGAACGGTACCACAAGAACGGTACCATGGGTGCTATGATATTCACACATGGCACAAAATTCTTGGCCACTGTAATTTTGAGGATGTGTCAAAGTTAGAAAATGTGACAGAGGGAATGAAAATCACAGGTAAGATTGACAAATCTACCCTCAACTGTGAAATCTGCACTCAGGGAAAATTTGTTCAGAGCAGAAACAGAGAGCCTGATGAAAAGGTAAAAGCGGCTCTTGAGCTTGTGCACACTGATTTGGCTGGCCCTATTGAGCCAGAGGCGAAAGATGGGTTCAGATATACTCTAGCATTTACGGATGATTATTCAGGGGCAGTTTTTGTGTATTTCCTAAAAGCAAAGAGTGATACTGTAAAAGCTACTGAGAAGTTTATTGCTGATGTGGCCCCTTATGGGAAAATAAAGTGTGTCAGGTCAGATAATGGCACAGAATTCACAGCCAAAGAGTTCCAGTCACTGCTCAGTAAGAACGCCATAAGACATGAAACTTCAGCCCCTTACTCACCCCATCAAAATGGGACCGCTGAGAGAAATTGGAGAACACTGTTCGAAATGGCAAGATACATGCTACTTGAAAGCAACCTACCAAAGAACTTGTGGACATATGCTGTAATGACTGCTGCAGTAATTCGCAATAGGTGTTACAATAAGCGTGTAGGACAGACTCCACACTACATGTTTACTGGGAGAAAGCCTGATCTTTCAAAGATGAAAGAATTTGGATCTGTTTGCTATGCATATAGACAGAACAAGAAAAAGTTAGACTCAAGATGTGAAAAGGGTATTTTTGTCGGGTATGATAAAAATAGTCCAGCATACCTAGTCTACTACCCAGACACTGGGAAAGTTCTTAAAAACAGATTAGTCAAGTTTGTTACAAAAGGTGTAGTCGAACACCAAACTCAGACAGATTTGGAAATCAGTGATGATCTTCATGGGGAGAGATTTGAAAACCCCATGCCGAAAGCCAAGATGGCAGATCAAAACTCAGAAGAGACACAAGATGTGCAAATTGAGACTTCAGATGGTCAGAGTCCACGCTATCCAGACAGAGCGAGGAAGAAACCCCAGTACTTAAAAGACTCTGAGTGTAAAGTGAAATGTGATGACCAGATACCACCTAGTGTTGACTACTGCTACAGAGTAATGTGCAATGCACCACAAACCTTCAAAGAAGCAATGATTTCACCAAAATCAGAGATTTGGGCTACTGCTATGAAGGAGGAGATGGATTCCCTTAGGGAAAATGATACATTCACATTAACCACACTGCCAGAGGGTAAAAATGCAGTGGGGGGCAGGTGGGTCTATGCGGTCAAAAACAATTCAGATGAGACTGAGACATACAAGGCAAGATATGTTGCAAAGGGGTATAGTCAAGTGGCAGGAATAGACTATAAGGAGATTTTTTCTCCAACTGCAAATATGACATCAGTACGCTGTTTGATGCAGCTAGCAGCTCAGTATGACTTAGAGTTACATCAGATGGATGTCAAAACAGCATATCTACATGCTCCTATTGACTGTGAAGTGTACATGGAGCAACCAGAGGGTTTTGAAGTCAGGTCAGATACAGGTGAGCAACTAGTCTGCAAACTGAACAAGTCACTGTACGGCCTGAAACAGTCAGGAAGGAACTGGAACAAAATGTTGCATGATCACCTTAGTGAAAATGGTTTTACACAGAACCCAGCTGATCACTGTGTTTATAACAAACAAACTGCAACAGAAAGGATCATTTTGATAATTTGGGTCGATGATCTAATTATCGCTGCTAGTGATAGTGACTCACTCACAAGTGTAAAAGAAATGTTAAGTGAAAAATTTAAGATGAAAGATCTTGGGAGGCTTGGACATTTCCTAGGCATTGATTTTACACAAAGTGAAGGGAAAATAACGATGAACCAAACAAGGTACATAACCAAGATACTGGAAAGGTTTGGTATGTCAGACTGTAAAACAAGGTCAACACCATGTGAACAAAAACTAAACTTTGATGGTGATGGTGAACTTATTGATTCAAAAAGGTATCGTGAAGTGATAGGCAGCTTGATATATGTGATGACATGTAGAAGACCGGATATCAGTTGGATTGTCAGCAAGCTGTCACAATACCTATCAGAACCAAAAGAGCAACACTGGATAACAGCTAAACATGTGTTGAGGTACTTGAAGGGAACAATGAATCAGGAGTTGTGTTACAAAAAGGGGGTGGAAAAACTCAACCTCGTAGGATATAGTGATGCTGATTGGGCAGCAGATCAAAGTGACAGACGAAGCATAACAGGGTATTGTTTTACATTTACATTTACATTTAAGTCATTTAGCAGACGCTCTTATCCAGAGCGACTTACAAATTGGTGCATTCACCTTATGATATCCAGTGGAACAACCACTTTACAATAGTGCATCTAAATCTTTTAAGGGGGGGGGGGGGGTTAGAAGGATTACTTTATCCTATCCTAGGTATTCCTTAAAGAGGTGGGGTTTCAGGTGTCTCCGGAAGGTGGTGATTGACTCCGCTGTCCTGGCGTCGTGAGGGAGCTTGTTCCACCATTGGGGTGCCAGAGCAGCGAACAGTTTTGACTGGGCTGAGCGGGAACTGTGCTTCCTCAGAGGTAGGGGGACCAGCAGGCCAGAGGTGGATGAACGCAGTGCCCTTGTTTGGGTGTAGGGCCTGATCAGAGCCTGAAGGTATGGAGGTGCCGTTCCCTTCACAGCTCCGTAGGCAATCACCATGGTCTTGTAGCGGATGCGAGCTTCAACTGGAAGCCAGTGGAGAGAGCGGAGGAGCGGGGTGACGTGAGAGAACTTGGGAAGGTTGAACACCAGACGGGCTGCGGCGTTCTGGATAAGTTGTAGGGGTTTAATGGCACAGGCAGGGAGCCCAGCCAACAGCGAGTTGCAGTAATCCAGACGGGAGATGACAAGTGCCTGGATTAGGACCTGCGCCGCTTCCTGTGTGAGGCAGGGTCGTACTCTGCGAATGTTGTAGAGCATGAACCTACAGGATCGGGTCACCGCCTTGATGTTAGTGGAGAACGACAGGGTGTTGTCCAGGATCACGCCAAGGTTCTTAGCACTCTGGGAGGAGGACACAAGGGAGTTGTCAACCGTGATGGCGAGATCATGGAACGGGCAGTCCTTCCCCGGGAGGAAGAACAGCTCCGTCTTGCCGAGGTTCAGCTTCCCAGGGAGGTCAACTTCTCTTCCTTGCCATCCGGTCTCTGTTCATCATAGACGCTTCAAACAACTTTATAAAGATCGTTGACATCTAGTGGAAGCCGTAGGAGTTGCGAAATGAATCCTTTCTCACTATGGTATCTATAAAACAATGACACTAAATAGTACAGTCACAAAATTCAATTTTTTTTTGATCTATTTTTCACAGGTTTTTGCCTGCAATATGAGTTTTGTTATACTTACAGACACCATTCAAACTGTTTTAGAAAATTCAGAGTGTTTTCTATCCGAATGTGTTAATAATATGCATATCCTAGCTTCTGAGTTGGTGTAGGAGGCAGTTAAAAATGGGCACATATTTTTTTCAAAATTTCTCAATACTGCCCCCGAGCCTCAACAGGTTAATAGAAAATGACTCAAGTGAAAGTCTCACAGTAAAATAATACTTGAGTAAAAGTCTAAAAGTATCTGTTTTTTAAAGATACTTAAGTATAAAAAGTAAATGTAATTTAAAAAATTTACTTAAGTATCAAAAGCGTAAATAATTTCAAATTCCTTACATTAAGCAAACCAGACGGTACCATTTTCTTGTTTGTTTTTTATTTACGGATAGCCAGGGTCACACTTCAACATTCAAACATCATTTACAAATGAAGCATTTGTGTTTAGTGTGTTTGCCAGATCAGAGGCAGTAGGGATGACCAGGCATGTTGTCTTGTACAAGTGTGTGAATTGGACCATTTTCCTGTCCTGCAAAGCATTCAAAATGTAACGAGTCCTTTTGGGTGTCAGGGAAATGTATGGAGTAAAAAGTACATTATTTGCTTTAGGAATGTAGTGAAGTAAACGTTGCAAAAAATATAAATAGTAAAGTACAGATACCCCCAAAACTACTTAAGTAGTACTTTAAAGTATTTTTTACTTAAGTACTTTACACCACTGCTTATTGCCATATAGGGCCTCGCTGTTGTCACTTCCCTGTCATGCTGACCAGACCTCACGTGCGTGTGCCATCGCACGCATGTTGATTTGGTCCACTCACACCAGACGCGATCAGGACACGCAGGTTGAAATATCACAACGAACTCTGAACCAATTATATTCATTTGGGGACAGGTCAAAAAGCATGAAACATTTATGGCAATTTAGCTAGCTAGCTTGCTGTCGCTAGCTAATTTGTCCTGGGAAAAAATTGTACCTGAAATGCACAAGGTCCTCTATGACAATTAATCCACAGATAAAAGGGTAAACCGAGTTTGTTTCTAGTCATCGCTCCTACTTCAGGCTTCTTCTTCTTTGGAATTTATATGGCAGTTGGCAACCAACTTTAAGGTGCATTACCACTACCAACTGGACTGAAGTGTGGACCATCTTTCAATCATCCACGTGGGTATATGCTCCTAAAAACCAATGAGGAGATGGGAGAGGCGGGACTTGCAGAGCGTCACGTGTCACAAACAGAACCAAATTCTATTTTAGTGGCTATGCAGACGCTCGTTGACGCACGCGAGCAGTGTGGGTGCAACAATTGAATAACAGCGGGTGGTCGGTCAGCATGTCACTGTCATTTTCCCAACTGTTAACGACGATGTGTGGAGCGCTTTATGTTCGTGGCAAATAATTAGAAAGCTCACCTACTTACAGCATTGTTGTATTAGGTATAAGTTACATTTATTTCTCTCCCTTTATGATGATGATCGGGGCCTGCTTAGGGGTAGTTTTGTGATAACTGCACTGATTTTGTTTTCCGCTATCGACTTTTTCTAAACGTTAACGATCCCAATGTAATTTAAACATTTCATACCCCAACTTAAATTTGACGTTTGGAACAACTTCTAAATGTTTTTTTTTCAACATAGATGGATGTCTAATTCAACATGAGACAGAGGTTGTTGAGGCTACTAACTTGGCCGTGTAGCAAATAGGCTCAACTGTGATAGATACTAGTGCATAGGCCTACTCCTGACATTTCCTAGGATCCATAAAGTAACTTTTCCTGACCTATTTTTGCACCAGTTCTGTCACACCAATTTTGGTGTCAAAAAAAGTACAGTTAGTAATGTATTTTACTTATAGCACAGTTATTTTTCTCTTCCTTGATGGTACCACTAGCTCTGGGAGCTGGAGAAGGTCCTCCTACTAACAGGACAAACCAAAGGAGGTGCAGTATTGTATTGTATTGTATCCCCCTGGCAGTAAAAACATGTCAGATTACAAGTGTATCTTGTCCACAGCTGACTACTTTGGTGTACATGTAACCAATCATGACTGAATTACTGTACACACAGAATTGCTCATTCACCTGTAACACTCTAATCCTCTATAGACTGCAAAAATGCGAACTATTACATAGAATAACAAAGGAGATGAATCATCACAGTAGGCTACACTGCACTCAATTTTGTTTCTACCTTTTGTCACAGTGAGCAGAGCAGACTGAGATCGGTCAGAGTGATCAACCTGGGGGGCCCCTCGGCACCGTGATGCACTGGAGGACAACGTGGATGATTATCAACTTTAATGTGATGGTCGACCAGGTTCTACATTGGATATACAATGTATTTAAGAAAATGAGGGAAGTAGGAGATGAGAAGCTGAGTTAGAGAATGTATTGATTTGGAGCCATGCCCCGCCGTAGTGTGATTCGCTAAGATGAAATAATGAAAAAAGTCAAAACAAAAACATGTACAGTTTAATGCACTGGTTGTCTGGAACCAACTGGATCCTGATCAGCTTCTACCCCTAAGCCAGAAGACTGTTAAATAGTTACCTGACTATTTTGACTCTACACTTACTTTCATCACATACGCTGCTGCTACTATTTATATAGCCACGTTATCGTTACTCATTGTGTATTTATTCCTTGTGTCACTATTTTTCTATTATAATTTTTTATTCTTTACGCTGTTGGGGTGGACCTGTAAGCCTTTCACTGTTTGTCTACACCTGTTTATGAAGCATGCGACAAATGAAATTGGATTTGAATGGAAGGAGATCGAGAGAAGATTAAGGTTCAGAGAACAGCTAGGCAGACTGGTAAACAATGTGGGGGGAAAAACAACAGAAAAGATGGGAATGGTGAGGGAAAAGAGTGTGTGAGTGTGACAGATCGCATGGGAAACCAACAACATTGTTATTTTTGTGTATATAGATTGATGTGGCTTTATTGTGTATATTGTATATCTACTACTTTGTTACTGTTTTCCATTTGCTGCCAAATAAACACAGTCCACCTATACTGTACTCCAGAAGGGTTTAGAGATGCACTTATACAACTATGATTATCACTACGTTTACCACAATGCAGCATTTTAATGTATGATGAAGTTTATTTCAGTTTCAATACTTTATTAACAAAGTCTTGCACAGCTGTGTTGCCCCTTACACATATGACAATGACAATACAACTAAATGCATCAGCCTTTATCAGACCACAACATGATGCCAATGGGTGTGTTCTAAATACATTCTGCACAGATTATACAAACACTATCTTATGCTAAGACACTTCTCCAGATCAGCCATTGTAAGATCAGGACCCATATTCACAAAGCGTCTCATAGTAGGAATGCTGATCTGGGATCAGTTTTGCCTCAGATTAAAATGAATGGACAAGGGGGAACTGATCCTAGATCAGCACTCCTACTCTGAATACAGGTCCTGATCATCTGTGCAGAATTTGTGTATCTGAAACACACTCATTGTGAAAAGCTTGCTCAAATGATTGTCTTCGCTTCTTCTCCTCGCTTCTCTTTGCAAATCTTCTCCTGTACTCCTTGCTGATGTCCATTTTGAATCCCCTCCAGGTAAAACACATTTTAGTTTCTCAACCCAACACCTGTGTCATTTGGGACTGAACCGTGTGTGGCAGGGCTTTCTTGGTGGCCCGTTCCGTGTCGAAATGGATGTTCTTACAACAAATCCAAACCCCTCTCAATTTCTCTACCTTCCTCTTTCTCTCCCTCTATCCAGGCGGTAGGTGAGGGAGGGTGGTGAGCGGGACAGAGTGCCAGTCGCTTACTTTCTCCCATTATTGTCCTGTTGACCTCTTACCTGGGAAGAGGAAATGGGGGGGGGAACAAGACGTCAGACAAATGCTTCCAAAAGTGACTATATTAGTCAGGGTTGGTGGGAGACATGTACAGGTGAGAGTCTGGTTCTATAGAACAGGCCTAAGCAGAGGAATGAGCAGCAGGTGTATCTAGACCTACATACTATCTACAATAGGACAGCCACACTGCAGGTTGGAGGAGTGATCTGTTAGAGTGTGTGTGTGTATTCTGACATTTTTCTGATTTAAAGCTAATTTTCTTGCAATTCTATTCATTTCGCCATGTCTAATGTAAATTCATGTGATGTATACCCGCGCCCTCCCTGACGACCCCGAGAGTCCCCACCCCACAGTTTGGGATCCACTGTACTATAGGATAGTCACACCGCAGGTTGGAGAAATGTATATGTTAGTGTGTGTGTGTGTATTCTGAATGTATAGTATTCATGTTAGTCAGACAAATACACATTACACAGCTAATGTTTAGGGTGTTGTGGTGTCCTACCTGAGGTGTGGCTGTCAGCTAAACATTTTCTTTATTTTGGAAAGGATGCCCTCGTCTTCTTTCTTCTTCTCCTGCCCCTCTGTTCTGTCCTGTCCTGCCCCAAACTCAGAGCGCTGACCACTCCTGCCCCCACCTGGACAAAAACAGGTACTACATGCATCAGCCAAATTACGACCCATGTTTGCATCATGTTTTAACACGTGTGTTTGTGTATACACTTGTGTGCTTGGCGTGCGTTTGAAATGTTTGAATCCTTATTTGCTGTAATGTGATTTGTAGATGAAGTAAAGCATTTAAAATGTGTGTGTGTTGAGAGGGGACAGGCTAGCAGTGGCAGGAGAAGACAAGGTGATCTGGATGTGGAACTATATAGAATTCCCAGGTATAAACAACCTACCTGTGGTAGTAGCAGTGACTCCGTTGACAGTCCCCTCCACGTCAGTCTCTTCCTCTGCATAGCTCAGGAGCAGGGAGCGCTGTCTATTGGTTAACTTCCTACAGTGGTAGAAGACAAGAGGGATGGATAATAACCTGCTATTCTAACCATGAAGAAGGGAAAGCAGTGGTCACACATGCTAGATAGACAACAGTCAGTGTTAAGTGAACGGGTCTGCGTTAATGTCAGACTCTCTGCAAGATGGCGCTGACAGACAGTCACCCTGTTTCTAGTTCCTATGGGATTATGTGTGTATTATGTTTTTCGTATTGTTAGGTATTACTGCACTGTTGGAGCTAGAAACACAAGCATTTCACCTCACCTTGGATAACATCTGAAAATCTGTGTATGCAACCAATAAAATTTGATTTGATTTGTGTGTGTGTGTGTTCTCTCTGTCTTACTTAGGTACTCTGATCTTGATGTGAACGTAGTGATCTCCATAACTATAGCTGTTGATCCTCTGGATCCCCTTTCCCTGCAGACGGATCTTCTGGTCGGCCTGGCAACCTGGAGGGATCTACAAAACAAAGGGCAGTGGTTCGGTCAATCCAGTCTCTTTTCACATCTAACAGTGTGTCTATCAACACAAGCCAAGTAGACCCTTCAGCTTGGACAAGCAAGACCTAGGGTTAGTGTAACATGTATCTAATGTCATATTTCCAGATGGTTTCAGAATGTATCTAATGTCATATTTCCAGATGGTTGTCAGATTGACTAGGTCAGTGTAACAAGAATCTAATGTCATATTTCCAGATGGTTGTCAGATTGACTAGGTCAGTGTAACATGTATCTAATGTCATATTTCCAGATGGTTGTCAGATTGACTAGGTCAGTGTAACATGTATCTAATGTCATATTTCCAGATGGATGTCAGATTGAAAGCTGTGGTAATGTAATACATACTGAACAGAATGACACCCAAACATTGAAATACTTCATGTAGATAAATTCAATAGTCAGGGATACAGTTCCTTTTCCCCTCCCTTACCTGGATGCCTATAATGTTGTAGAGTCCCTGTGACTGGGCAGAAAAAAAACGTATTTCCCTCTCCTTCCTTCCATCCCTCCTCCCCCCTTTTCCCCTCACACGTACACTCATCGGACAGTTTATTAGGTACACCCATCTCGAACCGGGTCAGACCCCTCTTTTCCCTCCAGAACAGCCTGAATTCTTCAGGGTATTCTACAATGTGTCAGAGACGTTCCACAAGGATGTTGGTCCATGCTGACGCGATGGCATTGCGCAGTTACTGCAGATTGGACTGGTGGTACATTCATGCTGCAAACATCTCGTTCCATCTCATCTCAAAGATGCTCTATAGGGTTGAGGCCTGGGGACTTCGCAGGCCACTCAACTAGACTGAACTCTCCGTCATGTTCCAGGTGATGTTTTTCCACTCCTCAGATATCCAGTGTTCACGTGCCCACAGGAGCTGCTTCTTCTTGTTGTTAGTTGACAGGAGTGGAACCCGGTTTGGTCGTCTGCTGCAATAGCCCATCCGTGACAAGGATTGTTGAGTTGTGGGTTCCAAGATGCCGTTGTGCACACCACTGCTGTACTGCGCCGTTATTTGTCTGTTTGTGCCACGCCTGGTAGCTTGCACAATTCTTGCCATTCTCCTTTCGACCTCTCTCATCAACGAGCTGTTTCAGCCCACAAGACTGCCACTGTTGTGTGTGAAAAGCCCAGGAGGGCGGACATTTCTGAGACACTGGATCTGGCGTACCTGGCACCGACGATCACACCACACTCAAAGTCTCTTAGGTCACTCGTTTTTACCCATTCTAACATTTAACCGAACAGAAAATGAATCCCTTGAAGCCTGTCTGCCTGCTTTATACAACAAGCCACGGCCACGTGACTCGATTCAGTTTGGCGAACAGTGTGGTGTACCTAACAAACTGGCCGGTGAGTGTGTCTATGGTGTTGTAGAGTCCCTGTACTCTAGCAGAGCCCCCCAGTATAGCCTGGCCTACAGAGATCTAACTCTTTCTCCCCCCTCTCACCTGTATATCTATGGTGTTGTAGAGTCCCTGTGCTCTAGCAGAGCCCCCCAGAATAGCCTGGGCAACAGAGATGTGGACATCAGAGTGGATGTTGATACCATCACGTCTGAACACTGGACTCCTCTGGACCTGGAGAGGAGATACCGGACCACCAGAACCATCACAAATATAACAGTGTCATAATAAGTGTTTCACAAATGAGAAAAATATAATTGTCTCCCCGATGTTTTTTATATTGGATAGGTCTCCAGAATATTAGTAAGGCTTCAGGTTGGTCAGCCGAAGCAAAGCTGGATCATCAGAACCACAATCAATCAAACAAGGATTGACATGAATAATACTTCAGATATCTACGCACCCAGACTCCCAAAGAGAAAGCAAAAGCATACCGTTGTATAACTGATGTCTGGGAGCTCATTGAAGGGTAAACAACTAGCTAAATGCTGTCCACACTTACTCTAAATGTGATGTCGATTTCCTTCTTCCCCACTGGCATTCGTACAGTCTGTCCATTGTCTACTCCTGCAAGACAACAATATAAAACAACACCACTCCATGTCTGAAGTCAATCATCATATCGTTGAACAGTTGTCTCCTTGTACCATGACCCAACCAGAGAGACACACAGCTCTCTCTCTCTCTCTCTCTCTCTCTCTCTCTCTCACACCCCTCTCTCTCTCTCTCTCACACACCCCTCTCTCTCTCTCTCTCTCTCTCACACCCCTCTCTCTCTCTCTCTCTCACACCCCTCTCTCTCACACCCCTCTCTCTCTCACACCCCTCTCTCTCTCTCTCTCTCACTCTCTCACCTCTCTCTCTCTCTCTCACCTCTCTCTCTCTCTCTCTCACACCCCTCTCTCTCTCTCTCACACCCCTCTCTCTCTCTCACACCCCTCTCTCTCTCTCTCTCACACACCTCTCTCTCTCTCTCACACCCCTCTCTCTCTCTCTCTCTCTCTCTCACACCCCTCTCTCTCTCTCTCACCCCCCTCTCTCTCTCACCCCTCTCTCTCTCTCCCCTCTCTCTCTCTCCCCCTCTCTCTCACACCCCTCTCTCTCTCACACCCCCCTCTCTCACACCCCCTCTCCCCCCTCTCTCTCTCTCTCTCTCTCTCTCACACACCCCTCTCTCTCTCTCTCTCTCTCTCTCACACACCCCTCTCTCTCTCTCTCTCTCTCTCACACACCCCTCTCTCTCTCTCTCTCTCTCTCACACACCCCTCTCTCTCTCTGTCTCTCACACACCCCTCTCTCTCTCTCTCTCACACACACCCCTCTCTCTCTCTCTCACACACCCCTCTCTCTCTCTCTCACACACCCCTATCTCTCTCTCTCACCTGCGGGTACAGGCACGGTGACGGTCCGTCTCTGTTTGGTCTGTCCCGAGCCGCGACACATCACGCAGGGCGTGGTCATGATGGAGCCCCGCCCACCACAGCGGCGACACGTAGAGCGCATCATGAAGGGACCAGTGTTTATAGACTCCTACAGGGGGCAGCACAGAGACTAACATTAAGATGATCAGACATTTTTAACATGGCTATTACTACAGTATAATGATAATAAAGGTGCCTTAATAAGTTGTGGGAGTGTGGATAAAAAAAAAGTTAAGCCCTGAAGTAAATTGAGTAGATAGTGAATTTATAATGGATACTGCCTCCCTGAGATTTCTGTTTTATAAAAGGGATACAGTCATGGTGGAGACAACCATGTAAAACATCAGTACTCAGTGTAGCACTTCTGATCTAGGATCAGTTTTGCCTTTTTAAATCATAATAAATCATTGTGTGACGCTTTGGGAACACAGGCCCTGGTCCCTAGCGGTGACAGTTGGTTGACACCACTCACCATGCCGGTGCCGTTACAGTAGTGACAGTGCTGGACCTTGGTTCCTGGCTCGCTACCTTTACCGTCACATCTCTGACACGCATCGTCCAGGTTCACTGTCATCTCCTTGTTCACTCCCTTAGCTGCCTGGGTGAACGTCAGCTCCATCACAAACTGGGGAGAGAGAGAGAGAGAGAGAGAGAGAGGGAGGGAACAGAGAGAGACAGGAAAAGGGAGAGAGAGAGAGAGAAAGAAAAGGGTAAAGAGATGGAGGTATAGTGGGAGAAAAATGGGGGGGAGGTAATAAAGTGTGAGAGACAGGGAGAAAGAGTTACAGATTAAAACATATGGCTGAATATGAATAACTGAGCAAGCGCTAAACATTCACATGAAATCATGTAACATTGCTGTTGATTAGAACTTGTACATTCTACCAATTCTAATTCTATGCCGAATCATGAAACTTGTTATAGCCGGGTTATTCATCTGTTATAACATATAACCGCACCTCTGGCCTCTGTTCAAACATGCTGTTGAAGTCACCGAAACCCTGTGCTCCTGTGAACTCCCCGAAGATCTTCCTGAACATTTCCTCTGGGTCGACGCTGGCCCCCCCGGCCCTCCAGTACTGCTGTCCCCCCGGCCCCCCTCCCGCCTGGCCGGGGTCGAAGCCTGCCGCCCCGTACGTGTCATACTGCTTCCTCTTCACCTCGTCACTCAGCACCTTGGGGAAGCAATATCAGGAACAATATCCCAGTCATTGCTAAGGGGTTGTGTGTACCTGTCAATCTACAGATTATATAGAAGAGACTCGAAGTTGCTCAAATAGGTACAGATCTAGGATCAGCTCCTCATCAGATCCTATGCCTGGCTTGGCAGAGCGTTGTGATATACTGGAAATGTTATTCTTGGCCAGTCGAAAACATGCAAGACTTGAATTTGTAGAATTAGGCCAGGGACCAATTGAATGCCAACCTCGTAGGCTTCTGCCAGCTTGGCAAACTTCTCCTTGGCCTGAGGGTCATCCTGGTTGGTGTCTGGGTGGTACTTCTTAGCCATCTGGAATAGGATAGACCAATGGTATTATATAGCCTACCCAGCTGATTTCACTGGACAAGGCCATGTACTATTTACAACTGAAGTTTGAATCAATGTTTATGAACATTCTAGAACTCCATACATGTAGAACTCCATAATGACAACAGTCTAGGCCTATATTTCTGCAACCACAACCCACATAGCAACAGAGGTGCAGGCTCTCCTAATAGACAACCCTCTCACCTGATAGTAGGCTTTCTTGATCTCTTTCTGAGTGGCCGTGCGAGGCACCCCCAGAACATCATACAAGTCCTGTTTGTTAGCTGAGGAGCAGCTAGTGTGGAAGGAGTGACTACTGCTGACGACATGGGGGGACCTTAGTCCTGTGGCGGGAAGGAGATACGAGCTGCGTCAAACAGCCATAACTTCTGTCCTTGTGTTGAAGCAAAGCATTCTGGGTAATGGTGTTTAATATGTCTGTGTTAGACAGCTAACTAGCTCGACAAAAAAAATGAGAATAATGCATTTCGATGTGTACTGTACTAGCTAGCTGTACGGACTAGCTAGTTAGTAGTTAACTACCAGTGCAGACACTAGATTGTGTCATGTACATATTGTGCTTGACCACTGACTGAGGACTGTTACATCATGCACGTCCAGCTACTGTACATTGTTGTTGCAGCTGTACCGACCAAGAGTGTCTAATGTCTGATCGCGACATGAAAACACAACAACGACATTTACAGAAATATTGACAATAACAAATCTCTTTCTATATCAACCAAACTACTACCTAGGTTCACTGGCACCAACTCCAGACAGTCCTTCCTCTCTCACCTGTGAGTCTCAATGTCACTGCATTTCCAGGTCTCAAACAGCCAAAGTCGCCCCCTATGCTGCACCGTTGTGTCCTCAAGATCGCCGTGGCACAGGCTTCTCCATGTCTAGCCGAGGCAAGCAGCGACCAAGCCCGACGATGGCCAGAAGACAGTCCTACAGAGTTGAGTAAACGTGCATTGCAGATAGCCACGGAGGACGCCATCTTTACATCGCTACAGAGGCCGGCGGTGCACTGCGCATGTGCAGGATGTAGGCTCCGGAGTGGTCTAGGACATTGCATCTCAGCACAAGAGGCGTCACTACAGTACCTGGTTCGAATCAATGCTGCATCACATCCGGCCGTGTAGGCCGTCATTGGAAATAAGAATTTGTTCTTAACTGACTTGCCTAGTTAAATAATGGTAAAATAAAAAATAAAAATGCACAGGTCAGAGGAGCAAGGCAAGCACTGAGAGTAGCTACAATATTTATTTCTATGATTATTTGCATCTTTATTTATAAGTTATTATGGATGTGCAGTATTGTTTTGTTATTATTTGGATTCATCTTTATTGAATTCAAGTTCAGCATGGTAAGCATATGATTAATGCATGAAAGATATGTGGTAAAGTTATTTGTTTATTCTCAAGTCCTATGATGAATTAGTAACAAACAGTTAATCATGCAACAACCTGACACACAATATCATCAACATTCATTGATTTGTTTAAAATGCATCATAGAATGTCATCCATAGAAAATAATGTATTAAATTAATGTAGCCAATAGTTAGAATCTATAGATAATTTCCAGCACCCTTTTAATCACATTTTCCTTTCCTCCAAGCTCCTCTCCTCGTTTTCTTGATATTCCCAATATTCCCCAACTTCTGCATCATTCCCTTAAACTGTTGACCCATGTCAAACCCTCCCTCCGTGCTTCCCTCTGGAATCTCTCTCTTCCTCATACCCCTTTCCTGTCCCCTTCACAAACTCCTTTCCTTCCTTCTCATTCCTGTTCCCTCTCTTCTCTGTCTTTTTCATGTTGTTTTTCAGTCTTTCTAGCTGTTCCCTGAGGTTCTGAAGCTCCCACTCTTCTTCTCCCTTCTCTCGACACATCTGTCTATGCTTGTGTTTCTGATTGGTAACCATTTCATCCACCATCCTCCCCAACTCCTCCCTAAGTCTCTGCACGTCCTCTCTGCTCTTATGGTCCTTCTCAACTGCTCTCACTCTTTTTAGGGCAAGCTTGTCAACTAACCTGTCCAACTCATATATAAAGCTCAGTGCCTCTACCTCCATGCCACTGTCTCTTTCTTTCTCCATCTGCTTCAACAAGAGCTCATCTTGAAGCCTCGCTAGCTTCTCTCTGAAGATCCTGTGTTCCAAATTCTCCACATTAACTTGCATTCTCTCCCTTTCATTGATCCTTTTCTTAAGTCTGATAAAGCCATCCAATAGGTCCTTAAGTTGCTCCCTAAACTCCACCAATAGCGGTTGAGCTTCTTGGTGCATCTCCACGGTGTAGCAGCGGTCTGTGCCCTGATCCAAAATGAAGTCAACCTTTCCCAGTAACCCTGTGACTTCCAGCTCTTCACTAATGCTCTTTGGGCAGACGTGAAAACGTCCCCCGCACTCCTCAACCAGCCTCTGGGCCTCTCTCTCCTTCAGAAGATCCTCGAGATTATCCTTCTGCTCCAGCTCGTAGGTGAAGAGGACCTGAGTGAAACCATGGCCTTCTCTCCGAACATCCTTCGGATGCACTGAGCCCCTCTCCTCTCCTGCTCTGTGAGACGACCCAACGGAGCCAGCAGGAGAAAAGAGTGGACCCTCTTGGAACACTCAGACAGGGACAGACACTCCATAGCCCAGTCCTGTAGATAAGTTGTCACAATTTATTTGAAGTGCCTTTCACAGTGGGTAAATCTCAATTGTATTTCCTTTATTCCTCACGTCCTCCCTCCTTGTCTCCTTCTCAAATCAGATTGAAGCAGAAGATCTGATGTTCCTCCAATGTATTGTCATGACGTTGGCCTGTGGGTAAGGTTTATGACCCCCCCCCCCCCCCCCATAAATACCTTTCTCCCTTCCCCTCTCTGAATCTACTGAAGGACTTGAATAGCCTGTGTTAAATATAGAGAGTCTGGGAACATCAAACAAATGGGGAAAGGAACCATATTTTGTTAATAAAACCAGTTGGAAATATGCTTGATAACGTAATGAGTATGGATTTCATTTCGGTTGTCATCTGAGACATTATGATTGATGACAGGATGACATAAACTGTACCTGGGAAAGTATCCACCCTCTAGTTATCAGAGTCACATGGAATTGTTATGCAATTGAAATGTTTGATATGGAAATTGTTTGTTAGGAGATTAAATGTAATTTTAGCTTCCAAATGAGAGAATTGGGTTTTCATAAGGAAAGTGCCCTGCTCGATCAGTGGCCCAACCCTGTGAAGAGACAGGGGTTATAAACGATGAAACACCTCCCTCCCCCTCTCCACTATATAAGCCTTTGATGAAAAGATAACCACGTTGTTCCAGCACGTGAGGTCTGCAGCCTCTACGTTAGAAGGACACACATGTCAAGGACAGAACTAAGCCAACCTCGGCGTGAGCTTTGGTGGCGAATGGTATGAACTTTGAGCTTATTCACTACAGAAGTGCTACTTCCTAGCCGCTGTAGACGTGGGCTAGGAAAGGTCGGACGACGGATCCAGTCTAACAACCAGACGAAGATACCACCACGTATCCAATTGACCACCATTGACATTCTTCCGGCCAGGAAGATCTGTTGGCCAACCTGGCCAGCATCTACGACCAATCTACCGAAGCGCAGCTCAGAGTAAATATTTATTGCATTTTCCTTTTCCAAATGGGCGGTAATTTAGAATGCATAAGATAATGTATTTACGATAGCATAGCTGCTGTTTCTCTGTTCCTAAATCTTCCCGCTCTTTCATTCAAGCCCAACCCCCTTTCCTTTGTGTAACCAGCCGTCATATCTGTTCCGTCTACCGGGACGTTTTCTGTATGACATCATTGTATTCTGTGTATTTGTAATTCTGTGTGATTAGTTAGGTATTTAGTAAATAAATAATTAAACCCAATTTTGTATTGCTGATTCAACTTGTTTGCCAGGGTTCGTGAAGATAGCCAAGAATTTACAACTTTCATTATGAGACTGAAAATAAGACAAGGGTTAATATTGACTGCTATCGATGTAAAATATTACAAAGTATTTTAAGAGTTTATTCGGAAGATAACAGCTCTATAAACGTTCTTCCGTGGTGCCCCGACTTTCTAGTTAATTACATTTACATGATTAGCTTAATCAGGTAATATTAATTACAGAGAAATCATTTTATAAGTTAGCATGTCATATCACTTAATCCGGCATAGCCAAAGACACGACAGTATTTTCAGAATGAGGCAAGGGGATGTGACGGGTGGAATCAAGGATGTACAATTGAGATTCACCCAGTCGTAACACACTCTACAGAGAAAAACAGAACATAAATAAGAACAAGAAACAACAACAGAGAAAACCAAAACAGACAAACAGCAGACACAAAAACATGGGTCCTTGCTATCTGGAATCCTTGGGACGTGTGTGTGTGTCCCCACTGACGTTACAATTTAAAATGGTTATGGTACTGGTTAAAGTTAGGGTTAGGGTAAGGGTTAAGGTTAGGGTTAGGGTAGTGACATCCCAAAGATTCGTATAGCACATGACAAGGCAGACACAAGCACAGCAGACTATGCCAAACCACACTCACCTGTAGCGCCCCCTGGCTATGGGTGGTGGTTACTGCACCAGGCATGTTTACCACAGAGAGGGGGCATCCTGAGATGGTGCCTGTAGTACCCCAGAGTCTGGTGGTCCCCAGGGGCTTCTCTTCACCTCCTTCCAGGGCAGCCCATTATATAGCTCCAGGGTTGCCGATGACAACCAATGTACGTTCTGGTCACGAAAGAGGGAAGGATTTAGTGCTATTAAGGATGGAATATTATACAAGTTGTCCGGCAGGGGTAATCTGAACACTGTTTAGACTTGACTTGCAATAATTTTACACATAAAAAAAATAAAGCAAACAATATAATGGGTGTCAGCTAGTGTACAGATACATTGTCAACATAAATCTGAGCCAAGGCAAGAGTATGCTGTTTTGACTAGGCTAGTAATCGTGCATATCTTATATCTTTATGTTTGGAGCAAAATAATATACAGAACTAAACTCACCAGATGGGTTTTTCATATTGAATCAGCCAAACCACATTCACTTCAAATGCCCCTTCAACTACCTTTTACCAGCAGTTCTCAAGTACTGACAGGTTTTTGACGTCTCGACTGGGAGTATGTACTTTGTACCATAGCAGTAATATAAAACATGAATAGCAGTAATATAAAACATGAATATTTTGTATAAATCTGGCCAATGAATGACTTGGGGCAATAAACAGCCAAAGGCATAAATGAGTAAACCTTCAGGTAAAATATTTTCAGATGTGATAAAAGCAAACAGGTTGACTATAGCTGTTTGGTGAGAAAGATATGCAATTTGATACTTTCAATGAAACCAAAGGTCTTGGACACGAAGCTTAATGCTGTTTTGAAATTGTGCTTTAAGAGGACGCTGGTTATGGTAACAAGCGGATCAGTAAAAAATGGTCTTACTGTGGTATCTAAACCAAAGAGTCATTTCTGGGCATGGTGGCTCTAATCCAGTGGAGGCTGGTGGGAGGAACTATAGGAGGACAGGCTCATGTAATGTCTGGAATGGAATAAATAGAACTGTATCAAACAGATCAAGTATATGGAAACCACATGTTTGACCATGTTCCATTTTTTTACATTCCGGCCATTACAATGAGTGTCCTCCTATAGCTCCTCCCACCAGCCTCATATGTTAGTTATCCAGTGGTGTAAGTTATTTAAGTAAAAATACTTTAAAGTACTACTTAAGTATTTTTTTGGGGTATCTTTACTTTATTATTTATATTTAACTTTTTACTTTTACTTCACTACAAATAGTGTACTTTTTACGCCATACATTTTCCCTGACAGCCAAAAGTACTCGTTACATTTTACATCATGCCTAGCAGGATGGGAAAATGGTCCAATTCATGCAATTATCAAGAGAACCTCCCTGGTCATCTACTGGCTCTGATCTGGTGGACTCACTAAACATAAATGGTTTGTTTGTGAATTATGTCTGAGTGTTGGAGTGTGTCCCTGGCTATCTGTAAATAAAAAAACAAGAAAATTGTACCGTCTGGTTTATTTAATCTAAGGAATTTGAAATGATTTATACTTTAACTTTTGATACTTAAGATATTTTAGCAACATATTTAAAACTAAATACTTTTAGTTTTTTACTCAAGTAGTATTTTACTGGGTGACTTTTATTTTTACTTGAGTCGTTTTCAATTAAGGTATCTTTACTTTTACTCAATTATAACCAGATTACAGGCAACATTCGCACTGAGCTAAAGGGTAGAGCTGCCGCTTTCAAGGAGTGTGACTCTAACCTGGAAGCTTATAAGAAATCCCGCTATGCCCTCAGACGAACCATCAAACAGGCAAAGCGTCAATACAGGACTAAGATCGAATCGTACTACACCGGCTCCGACACTCGTCAGATGTGGCAGGGCTTGTAAACTATTACAGACTACAAAGGGAAGCACAGCCGAGAGCTGCCCAGTGACATGAACCTACCAGACGAGCTAAATAACTTTTATGATCGCTTCGAGGCAAGTAATACTGAAACATGCATGAGAGAATCAGCTGTTCCGGACAACTGTGTGATCACACTCTCCGCAACAGATGTGAGTAAGACCTTTAAACAGGTCAACGTTCACAAGGCCGCAGGGCCAGACGGATTACCAGGACGTGTACTCCAAGCATGCGCTGACCAACTGGCAAGTGTCTGCACTGACATTTTCAACCTCTCCCTGTCCGAGTCTGTAATACCAACATGTTTCAAGCAGACCACCATAGTCTCTGTGCCCAAGAACACTAAGGTAAACTGCCTAAATGACTACCAACCTGTAGCACTCATGTCTGTAGCCATGAAGTACTTTGAAAGTCATGGCTCACATCAACACCATCATCCCAGAAACCCTAGACCCACTACAATTTGCATACCGTCCCAACAGATCCACAGATGATGCAATCTCTATTGCACTCCACACTGCCCTTTCCCACCTGGACATAAGGAACACCTATGTGAGAATGCTATTCATTGAGTACAGCTCAGCGTTCAACACCATAGTGCCCTCAAATCTCATCACTAAGCTAAGGATCCTGGGACAAAACACCTCGCTCTGCAACTGGATCCTGGACCTCCTGACTGGCCAACCCCAGGTGGTAAGGGTAGGTAACAACACATCTGCCACGCTGATCCTCAACACGGGGGCCCCTCAGGGGTGCGTGCTCAGTCCCCTCCTGTACTCCCTGTTCACTAATGACCTCATAGCCAGGCACAACTCCAACACCATCATTAAGTTTGCCGATGGCACAACAGTGGTAGGCCTGATCACCGACAACGATGAGACAGCCTATAGGGAGGAGGTCAGAGACCTGACTGTGTGTCGCAAGGACAACAACTCTCCCTCAAAGTGATCAAGACAAAGGAGATGATTGTGGACTACAGGAAAAGGAGGACCGAGCATGCCCCATTCTCATCGACAAGGCTGTAGTGGAGCAGGTTGAGAGCTTCAAGTTCCTTGGTGTCCACATCACCAACAAACTAGAATGGTCCAAGCACACCAAGACAGTCGTGAAGGGGGCACGACAAAACCTATTCCCCCTCAGGAGACTGAAAAGATTTGGCATGGGTCCTCAGATCCTCAAAAGGTTCTACAGCTGCACCATCGAGACCATGGGTTGATGGGTTGCTGATGGGTTGCATCACTGCCTGGTATGGCAACTGCTTGGCCTCAAACCGC
Source organism: Salmo salar (assembly GCF_965601325.2). NCBI lineage: Eukaryota > Metazoa > Chordata > Actinopteri > Salmoniformes > Salmonidae > Salmo > Salmo salar. The sequence goes on from NC_138292.1 coordinate 67,408,682, forward strand.
AAGGCACTACAGAGGGTGGTGCGTATGGCCCAGTACATCACCGGGGCCAAGCTTCCTGCCATCCAGGACCTCTATACCAGGCAGGGTCAGAGGAAGGCCCTAAAAATTGTCAAAGACTCCAGCCACCTTAGTCATAGATGGTTCTCTCTGCTACCGCACGGCAAGCGGTACCGGAGCGCGAAGTCTAGGTCGAGGAGGCTTCTAAACAGCTTCTACCCCCAAGCCATAAGACTCCTGAACATCTAATCAAATGGCTACCTAGACTATTTGCATTGCCCTCCTTCCCCCCTCTACACTGCTGCTGCCCTCTGTTATTATCTATGCATAGGCACTTTAATAACTTTACCTACATGTATATATTACCTCAATTACCTTGACCCCGTGTATATAACCTCGCTATTGTTATTTACTGCTGCTCTTTAATTATTTGATATTCTTATCTCTTACTTTTTTGGTATTTTCTTAAAAATGCATTGTTGGTTAAGGGCTAAGTAAGTATTTCACTGTAAGGTCTACAGCTGTTGTATTCGTCACATGTGACAAATAAAATTTTATTTGATTTGAGTACTTTTTTCACCACTGATCTACCGACTGCTCTGAATTTACTGAATGCTCTTCCTTGTTTTCAACTCACTGTCACCTCCCATTCCAAACACTAGATGGCGATACTTTGCCCCAAATAATCCATCCCAGTCAAAACCAATACTATTGACAATGACCTGAAATACCACAGATCCATATGACAATGCTGCAGACGTTTTCCCACAACCTATAAAATGATCCTGCCAATAACAAACAACCTTGACGTGAAGTAGCCTCATATCAAAACTCAAGATGGGGGCCCGTCACCATGGCAACCAACAAATTTAATCCAATCTAATCTCATCATGGATTTGACTGCACATAATGGACATAAGGCCAGTGAAGGGGTGAGGGGTCAAAGGTCAACAAAAGAAGACACAGACAGATAATAGGGCTGTGATATCTGCAGTCCTTGGGATGGCCCTACCCCATTGAAATGTATATTTAAATGGTTAAGGTTAGGGTTAGGTAAGGGTCAAGGGTTAAGGTTAGGGTAAAGGTAGGGGTTAAGGTTTAGGGTAGGGACGTCTCAAGGATTCTGGATAGCACTCACCACAGATAATAGGGGGAGAATTAAATTGTCCTATCTGCAGTGAGAGGTCAAGATCAGGTCAGACCGTGTTTTGTGTAGTTGTAAGATGGACCACTACTGAGCAGACTGACCAGTCAAGATTGATATTGACATGATATTGGTAAGGACTGAAAGGTGATTGGTTTGGTTTGGGCTGTCTCCTGAAAAGAGAAGACTATTCACTCACTGTTTGAGTACCGGTAGCAAATAGTGTATTCTTATTTTTTATATTATATTATTTAAATATCTTTATTCTGTGGAAGTTTGTTGGGTGTGCATTGCATAGGGATCTTTTTACACAGTGTTATTTTGAACAATCAGCGTGGGCTGTCTTCTCCTATTCACTAACACTACCAGTAAAGTGCTGTGCATTGGCAGGAGAAGTAACAAGTAGGACTGTGAAAGAAATTTCAGAAGAATATATGTCACTATCATGTCAGTGAAAGAGAGAGGTTGTTGAGTAGATGTGACGTGACAAGAGATGAAAGAAAGTTAAACTTCCTTTCTTTCTTTTTCTCCCTCACTTCCCTCCCTTTCTCTCTCTCTCCCTCTGCCATTCCCCTCCATCTCCAAGGCAACCTGCAAAATAGCATCCCAGCTGGGCCTGTCTTGGTGGAATGCATTTTTTCAGGAGATGTCTGACATTGGCCACGCAGTACAGTAAATATCACACTGAACAACAGGCCCAGATTGAGCAACTCTTTAACTCTATCCCCACCATGTTGTATCTTTAATGCTACAACAAGCAGAATGTTTGGCTGTGTTTAACTCTATCCCCACCATGTTGTGTCTTTAATGCTACAACAAGCAGAATGTTTGGCTGTGTTTAACTCTATCCCCACCATGTTGTATCTTTAATGCTACAGCAAGCAGAATGTTTGGCTGTGTTTAACTCTATCCCCACCATGTTGTATCTTTAATGCTACAACAAGCAGAATGTTTGGCTGTGTTTAACTCTATCCCCACCATGTTGTATCTTTAATGCTACAACAAGCAGAATGTTTGGCTGTGTTTAACTCTATCCCCACCATGTTGTGTCTTTAATGCTACAACAAGCAGAATGTTTGGCTGTGTTTAACTCTATCCCCACCATGTTGTATCTTTAATGCTACAACAAGCAGAATGTTTGGCTGTGTTTAACTCTATCCCCACCATGTTGTGTCTTTAATGCTACAGCAAGCAGAATGTTTGGCTGTGTTTAACTCTATCCCCACCATGTTGTATCTTTAATGCTACAACAAGCAGAATGTTTGGCTGTGTTTAACTCTATCCCCACCATGTTGTGTCTTTAATGCTACAACAAGCAGAATGTTTGGCTGTGTTTAACTCTATCCCCACCATGTTGTGTCTTTAATGCTACAACAAGCAGAATGTTTGGCTGTGTTTAACTCTATCCCCACCATGTTGTATCTTTAATGCTACAACAAGCAGAATGTTTGGCTGTGTTTAACTCTATCCCCACCATGTTGTATCTTTAATGCTACAACAAGCAGAATGTTTGGCTGTGTTTAACTCTATCCCCACCATGTTGTGTCTTTAATGCTACAGCAAGCAGAATGTTTGGCTGTGTTTAACTCTATCCCCACCATGTTGTGTCTTTAATGCTACAACAAGCAGAATGTTTGGCTGTGTTTAACTCTATCCCCACCATGTTGTATCTTTAATGCTACAGCAAGCAGAATGTTTGGCTGTGTTTAACTCTATCCCCACCATGTTGTGTCTTTAATGCTACAGCAAGCAGAATGTTTGGCTGTGTTTAACTCTATCCCCACCATGTTGTGTCTTTAATGCTACAACAAGCAGAATGTTTGGCTGTGTTTAACTCTATCCCCACCATGTTGTGTCTTTAATGCTACAACAAGCAGAATGTTTGGCTGTGTTTAACTCTATCCCCACCATGTTGTATCTTTAATCCTATCTATATGATATAGTGTATTATCTGTTAGGTTGGAATCAGGGTGTTTCTCTCACCAAACCTGGTACTTCTGGATGTAGGCCTATCTGGTTCTGTTTGGGAAATTGTTGAGAATGTTCAACTGTTGTGGCTAAATGCATGGGGTCAAGGGTTTGGGAATTGGGACAGCGTCAGTTGAGCTGGGGGCTGGGCCGGCCGGGTTGCCACTCACTCCGATCCATATTCTCCCCGTCCCTCCGCTCTCCGCCTGTCATTAGCCTACACCCCGCTGTGATGTCATAAAGAGCCAGCCAGCGGAGTTCAAAGCGGCGGCGGGGAGGGTTCAGCCCTAAACGTTCCATCAACCCTGTGGTTGACTGTTGCTTGTAATGACTGTGTTTGGGGTAATGAATGACGGCAATAAGCGGCCATACATCATTCTCTCTGTGACAGAGGGCAGCCCAGCTATCCATAACCTCAGGGCCTAAGCTACATGGGAAAACACTGGTGACCCAGACTACTCTATGCAGCCTAAATGAAGGGTGATACTGTAACATGTGTGAGCACATATACTGGGGTGTATTCACTAGGGACCAAACAGAGCCAAACAAAAGCAAACGGATCAAAACAGGGTGGGACCTATCTGATTTTTTTCCAATAGAAACTCTTGTTTTCATTGCAAAACGTTTTCTGTTAATGAACCTTATGGTACAGTTAGCTATGGTGAGCACTAATGAATATACCCCTAACAAGGAAAAACTCTGGGCCTTGGTTGTAGCGTAACTCTAAGTTTTTTTCTGGTCAGATCTCATGGTCAACTTCAGGCCTCAGAAGGCTTAGGTCTTAATGGTTGAGTCTTTTATGTGAACTGTGTTGAGGACACCTTCGCTGGACCTTCATAATAGAATGGCAGCTTTATTAAATCATAGAGGCACTTACATAGAGAGTTTCGAGTGTATACAGATGTACGATCTTAATTTGATCACCTTGTTGCAGAATAACTTTCTTGCAATGCAGGAAATGTAAAACTTGTACTGTATTTGAGGTTTAAAAAGGCTTTGGAAGTTTGTAATTTCTACTTTCAGACTTGATTTTCCCTTACAAAAAATGTATCACACCTACAAAAACGTCCATTAATTCTAAAAATATTTCCTGTTGCTGCAGGATTATTTTCTGGGTGTAGCAAACTGGCTCAAATGAAGATCCTACATCTGTAATGGATTTACTCCTCTCCAGCCCTCTACCTTTCTCCCTCTCTAACTTACAGTAAACACTTATGGTAAACGTCTTCGTTCACCAAAACATTCAGATCTCTACAGACCTCCACAGACATACAAACACCTCTTTAGCCACATGTTCCTTCTTGAATCCCAGCCATAGAAATACAATTACTAGAACAGCCATTCCCATTCAATGCGATGGGTCTGTAATGGATGGACTTGTATTTCTATGGTTCCAGCCATAGTTCTCTATCCACCCCACAGCTGTACAGTCTTTGTGCTGTGAGTGAACAGAACTAAACATTGTTAGACAGCCAGAGAGGCAGAAGCAGTGAGAGTTCGTCTCCACAACAGCCCTATCATCTCCATAACAGAACACAGTGTGTAGTGTCAGGTGTGTGTGTGTGTGTGTGTGTGTGTGTGTGTGTGTGTGTGTGTGTGTGTGTGTGTGTGTGTGTGTGTGTGTGTGTGTGTGTGTGTGTGTGTGTGTGTGTGTGTGTGTGACGCATCCCCCTCTTCACACTGCTGATAGTTGCTGCTGGATACTAAGGCTTTGCCCTCAGGCTACCCAGACATCTGTGTGTGTGTGGCAGTAGTACAGTATTGAATGGGAGAAACTGTGTTGCATGGTTGGGGGTGTGTTAGCTGACTGCTTGAATTCCTTTCCATGCCATTGATACACTATATAGGTAGATTTCTGAATCTAAAATACAGTGTATGGTATGTGCGCTATGTTTAAAGACAAGTGCAAGCATGAAGAGTGGGAGAGTTGCTGTAAATTACTGTAAGTCAACTTCTCTTCTTGTCCTTTCTCTCAACCCACTCTCTCTCTCTTTCTCTCTCTCTCATCCCTCTCTTCTCTCTGCTGTTTTTATGACCTTAAAAGGTCAGGCTGCCTGTGGCAGAGGGAGGGAGGGAGGGAAGAAGGGACAGAAGAGAACAGATATCAGGGGACAGACCTCCTCCACCACTCCGTCAAAACAACACGATGGAGGGAGAAGGAAGGAGGGAGGTATTAGTAGAGAATGGGGGGATGAGAGTGGAGAAGTGGAGTGGGAACTCCTCCAATCTCTCCTGTTGTCCCTCCTGTCCTTCAACAACAGCAGCAGGAGGGATGAGGGGTGTGTGTGTGAATAAGGGAGAGTTTTAAATTCTGTCTTGTAATCCTCAAACAACAGAGGAGAGAGAGATTACAGGACATGATAGAAACCTCTGTATTTGTCGTCCTCACCCAAACATGCCTGTTCTCCAGAATCAGTGTCCTCTACTCTCTCTCACAGCAGCTCAACCCCACCACTGTCACCACAACACAGTGGCTGATGTACTGTAGAGAACCCTCAGCCCCACCACTGTCACCACAACATAGTGGCTGATGTACTGTAGAGAACCCTCAGCCCCACCACTGTCACCACAACACAGTGGCTGATGTACTATAGAGAACCCTCAGCCCCACCACTGTCACCACAACACAGTGGCTGATGTACTATAGAGAACCCTCAGCCCCACCACTGTCACCACAACACAGTGGCTAATGTACTATAGAGAACCCTCAGCCCCACCACTGTCACCACAACACAGTGGCTAATGTACTATAGAGAACCCTCAGCTCCCACCACTGTCACCACAACACAGTGGCTAATGTACTATAGAGAACCCTCAGCCCCACCACTGTCACCACAACACAGTGGCTGATGTACTATAGAGAACCCTCAGCCCCACCACTGTCACCACAACACAGTGGCTAATGTACTATAGAGAACCCTCAGCCCCACCACTGTTACCACAACACAGTGGCTAATGTACTATAGAGAACCCTCAGCCCCACCACTGTCACCACAACACAGTGGCTAATGTACTATAGAGAACCCTCAGCCCCACCACTGTCACCACAACACAGTGGCTGATGTACTATAGAGAACCCTCAGCTCCCACCACTGTCACCACAACACAGTGGCTGATGTACTATAGAGAACCCTCAGCCCCACCACTGTCACCACAACACAGTGGCTAATGTACTATAGAGAACCCTCAGCCCCACCACTGTCACCACAACACAGTGGCTGATGTACTATAGAGAACCCTCAGCCCCACCACTGTCACCACAACACAGTGGCTGATGTACTGTAGAGAACCCTCAGCCCCACCACTGTCACCACAACACAGTGGCTGATGTACTATAGAGAACCCTCAGCCCCACCACTGTCACCACAACACAGTGGCTGATGTACTATAGAGAACCCTCAGCCCCACCACGCACCACACAGTGGCTGATGTACGTGGACCCTCAGCCCCCACGCACCACCGGGCGGTCGAGCCCTCGCCCCACCACTGTCACCACAACATCGTGGCTGATGTACTATAGAGAACCCTCAGCCCCCCCCACGGGGGCGGACCCTCGCTCCCACCACGCACCACACACGTGGCTGATGACTATAGAGAACCCTCAGCCCCACCACTGTCACCACAACACAGCGGCTGATGTACTATAGAGAACCCTCAGCCCCACCACTGTCACCACAACACAGTGGCTGATGTACTATAGAGAACCCTCAGCTCCCACCACTGTCACCACAACACAGTGGCTAATGTACTATAGAGAACCCTTAGCCCCACCACTGTCACCACAACACAGTGGCTGATGCACTAGCGGTTCTGGGGGGGGGGGGGGGGGTGCCCCTGTGACAACAATTTTGGAACCCCTTTTGGCCCCCCTAAATGTGGCGTATGAAATAATTTTTTCAGAACACATTTTTGCTATCGTTCTTTTTTTACATCCGTTATTAGACAGTGGCAACACGGAACACTAATTTAACCCATGCATTTTCTAGAGGGACGGCTTTAGGCGGAACACAACAGTATCGTACCACATGCAACAGTATTGTACCACATGCAAAACGATATGACAACAATAACGTCTAATGTAACTGGCCCCTCTAACAGTACAACTTGCCCCAGCTTGGCCCCCCCAGTTGAAATGGTCTAGAACTGCCACTGAGTGGCTGATGTACTATAGAGAACCCTCAGCCCCACCACTGTCACCACAACACAGTGGCTAATGTACTATAGAGAACCCTCAGCCCCACCACTGTCACCACAACACAGTGGCTAATGTACTATAGAGAACCCTCAGCTCCGACCACTGTCACCACAACACAGTGGCTGATGTACTGTAGAGAACCCTCAGCCCAACCACTGTTACCACAACACAGTGGCTGATGTACTATAGAGAACCCTCAGCCCCACCACTGTCACCACAACACAGTGGCTGATGTACTATAGAGAACCCTCAGCCCCACCACTGTTACCACAACACAGTGGCTGATGTACTGTAGAGAACCCTCAACCCCACCACTGTCACCACAACACAGTGGCTGATGTACTATAGAGAACCCTCAGCCCCACCACTGTTACCACAACACAGTGGCTGATGTACTATAGAGAACCCTCAACCCCACCACTGTTACCACAACACAGTGGCTGATGTACTATAGAGAACCCTCAGCCCCACCACTGTTACCACAACACAGTGACTTCCCCATAGATAGTCTCTCATGACAGACATTAGTAACCATTGTGCATGGGAGATTTACCATTTAGAGATTACCCTATGGACCCAGCACTCCTTCTCATCTTCCTCTTCCTCTTCTTTATCTTCATCATTATGTCCTCATCTTTCACTCATTGTCACGTCCTGACCAGTAGAAGGGGTTATTTGTTATTGTAGTTTGGTCAGGACGTGGCAGGGGGCATTTGGTTTATGTGGTTCGGGGTGGTTGTGTGTTTAGTAGGGTGTTTGATTTATTATTCCGGGTTTTGGGCACTGGTCTATGTTAATGTATTTCTATGTTTAGTCTAGTTCTTTGTATTTCTATGTTTAGTTAATTGGGGATTGGACTCTCAATTGGAGGCAGGTGTTTTCTAGTTGCCTCTGAGGGTCATGTGTGTGTGTGTGTGTGTGTGTGTGTGTGTGTGTGTGTGTGTGTGTGTGTGTGTGTGTGTGTGTGTGTGTGTGTGTGTGTGTGTGTGTGTGTGTGTATGTATGTATGTGTATATATATATGTGTGTATGTTTTAGTATTTGTGGGAGATTGTGCTGTGTATAGCGCTGTGCCTTACCGGCCTGTTATTTGTCGTTGTGGTTTTTTTGTGTACGTATTTATTTTGGTTTACCTTTGTCCGTTTAATAAAAGAAGATGAGTGCACATATTCCCACTGCGTCTTGGTCTGCTCTACCCTACGGCAACCGTGACACTCATCTTATTCTTCCTCCTCTCTCCTCCTCCTCTTCCCTCTCCTCCTCCTTCACTAGAATATTATAGTTCTAGGACTGACTGAGACATTATATTCAAACCGATGTGGGTGGCACATTGCTTGATTAGTCTAATAATAATGTACTGCAATCTCTATTGTTAACGTAATCCGTCTGTTATGTTGACTTTCCATTCCCTCGCTCTCTTTCATCCCACTGTAGTTCAAAAATACAATAACAAAGGAAATGGCATCATCTGTTGAATCGTAATGTGAAAACACAGAATATTGTGGAACTCTAGAGTGTGAAAATAAACATTACATTGAAAGGGTCTCGATCAGGGGTTTGGAGATGTTTTCATTTCAATCAACTTGGCCATTTTGAATAATGGACTTGAATGTGGCTGGTGTGTTTTTGGAAATATTGAAATGTTGTTGACCGTAGCTAGGCTAATGGTTGGACTGGAAGCCTTAGGGCCTTTGTTTAGCCTAGCACTGCCACTCCCTGACTCCTTGTGTATGCTTTGACAACTCAATCATACTCCCATTCTCCTTAATTACACAAGCCTTGTGTGTATTAATACAACTCAGGCCTGGATACAATCAGATCGAGCGCTAACCAGCGTTGGCCGACAACCACGTAGCAGATGTTTTGGAGGTGTAACTACAGTATGAGCTGACATATCGGTGTTGGAGGTGTAACTGCAGTATGAGCTGACATATCGGTGTTGGAGGTGTAACTGCAGTATGAGCTGACATATCGGTGTTAGAGGTGTAACTGCAGTATGAGCTGACATATCGGTGTTGGAGGTGTAACTGCAGTATGAGCTGACATATCGGTGTTGGAGGTGTAACTGCAGTATGAGCTGACATATCGGTGTTAGAGGTGTAACTGCAGTATGAGCTGACATATCGGTGTTGGAGGTGTAACTGCAGTATGAGCTGACATATCGGTGTTGGAGGTGTAACTGCAGTATGAGCTGACATATCGGTGTTGGAGGTGTAACTGCAGTATGAGCTGACATATCGGTGTTGGAGGTGTAACTGCAGTATGAGCTGACATATCGGTGTTGGAGGTGTAACTACAGTATGAGCTGACATATCGGTGTTGGAGGTGTAACTGCAGTATGAGCTGACATATCGGTGTTGGAGGTGTAACTGCAGTATGAGCTGACATATCGGGGTTGGAGGTGTAACTGCAGTATGAGCTGACATATCGGTGTTGGAGGTGTAACTGCAGTATGAGCTGACATATCGGTGTTGGAGGTGTAACTGCAGTATGAGCTGACATATCGGTGTTGGAGGTGTAACTGCAGTATGAGCTGACATATCGGTGTTGGAGGTGTAACTGCAGTATGAGCTGACATATCGGTGTTGGAGGTGTAACTGCAGTATGAGCTGACATATCGGTGTTGGAGGTGTAACTGCAGTATGAGCTGACATATCGGTGTTGGAGGTGTAACTGCAGTATGAGCTGACATATCGGTGTTGGAGGTGTAACTGCAGTATGAGCTGACATATCGGTGTTAGAGGTGTAACTGCAGTATGAGCTGACATATCGGTGTTGGAGGTGTAACTGCAGTATGAGCTGACATATCGGTGTTGGAGGTGTAACTGCAGTATGAGCTGACATATCGGTGTTGGAGGTGTAACTGCAGTATGAGCTGACATATCGGTGTTGGAGGTGTAACTGCAGTATGAGCTGACATATCGGTGTTGGAGGTGTAACTGCAGTATGAGCTGACATATCGGTGTTGGAGGTGTAACTGCAGTATGAGCTGACATATCGGTGTTGGAGGTGTAACTGCAGTATGAGCTGACATATCGGTGTTGGAGGTGTAACTGCAGTATGAGCTGACATATCGGTGTTGGAGGTGTAACTACAGTATGAGCTGACATATCGGTGTTGGAGGTGTAACTACAGTATGAGCTGACATATCGGTGTTGGAGGTGTAACTACAGTATGAGCTGACATATCGGTGTTGGAGGTGTAACTGCAGTATGAGCTGACATATCGGTGTTGGAGGTGTAACTGCAGTATGAGCTGACATATCGGTGTTGGAGGTGTAACTGCAGTATGAGCTGACATATCGGTGTTGGAGGTGTAACTGCAGTATGAGCTGACATATCGTTCTTGGAGGTGTAACTGCAGTATGAGCTGACATATCGGTGAGCTGCTGCTCTTATGTGTCACAAATCACTCCCTTCCTTATTAGGAAGTTGAAAACGTCACTAGAAAGTGTAGGCTCTATCCATGTTAGAAATAATCCCTCTGAAACGTCAGCCCATTGATGTTCGGCTAATGCATGTTGTCATGTTCATTTGGATGGGGGAAGTTCTGACTATCAGTGTAATGTGAGTGTTTGAACTGGTAACGCGGCTGCATGAACTTGTAACGCGGCTGCATGAACTTGTAACGTGGCTGCATGAACTTGTAACGCGGCTGCATGTGATTTGTCTGATTAAAGTCTGGTGTGGTTCTGTTGCATCCAATGGCAGTGTTCGCAATAAGGTCATGCTGCAGGCCGCTTGTGGATTTGACAGCTCTAACTGCCTAAACAACCGATATTTTCTCTTTTTACTGTTGTTTCTATTTCTTTACTTACCTATTGTTCACCTAATACCTTTTTTAAAATTATTTTTAAATGTTTAATTTTACTTAGAAATGTCACTGTTGGTTAGGGCCTATAAGTAAGCATTTCACTGTAAGGTCTACACCTGTTGTATTCGGCGCACGTGACAAATAAACTTTGATTTGATTTGGCGATGTCAATTTGATTGAATCTAGCCCTCTATCAACCTCTCAATCGTCAGTCAATCACTCATTATGTAATTTCATGGTTGTCCCTATAGGTGGTGCTATTTACTCAAAGCCAAGGCCAAAGGGTACAGTGGTGTGTACTTCAGTGGGTTGAAGTTAGTTCTCTCTGTGACAGTGAGGGACAGAACTAAAGATTGGGTAAGAATCTGATGGATGGATGCTCCATTGCTAGGACTATGTGCTTGAGTCAAAGTGTGCATAGGACATCACTCATTCATACACACACACACACACACACACACACACCCCCACACACACACACACACACACACACACACACACACACACACACACACACACACACACACACACACACACACACACCACAGTGGCTGGGAGTAGAACCAGAGGGACCAAAAAGACATTTATGGCCAGCCCCGTGGCAGTCACCCCAAACAGGCCCGCCACCACAGAACCGCAGGGGCCTGAAAGAAACCTCCGCTGTTGATTCTGCAGATTAGGTGACGCAATATGGCCACACAAAGACTGCCTTTCTCCTTTCTCAAAGATTTATTTAAGTATTACGGACTTCGCACTAATGGTGGGAGTTAGTCTGTGTGTTTTTTGAGAGAGAACAGTGAGAGAGAGAGGGAGTGTGTGTGTGCATTCCTGTGTGTGAGCGAGAGAGCGAGAGAGAGAGAGAGGGAGAGGGAGATGTCATGTGTGTGTGAGAGAGAGAGAAACGGCGTGAGGGAGAAAGAGTGAGTGTATAGCCTTAACCCAAAGTGGACAGAGGCTTTGCTAAATGATTGAGTCTAAAAGACTGATTATCTAGAAAAACACCTATGGGTCACAAGGCCGTAAGATTCCACACCTGTGAGTCATTCTGGTGTGGTCAAGACGACCGCATTCCATCAGGTAACATGACCTGACCAAGACCTTAAACACTGCTACTATATCACTGATTAAACAACTGACACTAAACACACACACACGCACGCACGTGCGCGCGCACGCGCGCACACACACACATATACACACAGTACAAACAGTCCATCTGGATCTGAAGGTTGACCCCGCTGAACCACTGATGTATACTACCTACGTTAGACCATGGGTCATCAGAATAGACCTGATCGTTGAGGAGGTGCTACTGCTTCAGGTCGGGGTGTTAGGGTCATCAGAATAGACCTGATCTTTGAGGAGGTGCTACTGCTTCAGGTCGGGGTGTTAGGGTCATCAGAATAGACCTGATCTTTGAGGAGGTGTTACTGCTTCAGGTCAGGGTGTTAGGGTCATCAGAATAGACCTGATCTTTGAGGAGGTGTTACTGCTTCAGGTCAGGGTGTTAGGGTCATCAGAATAGACCTGATCTTTGAGGAGATGCTACTGCTTCAGGTCAGGATGTTTGGGTCATCAGAATAGACCTGATCTTTGAGGAGGTGCTACTGCTTCAGGTCAGGATGTTTGGGTCATCTCCTTGGTTGGGGCTCATGAATCCTAGGGCAGGGTTGGGCTCATGAATCCTAGGGCAGGGTTGGGGTCATGAATCCTAGGGCAGGGTTGGGGTCATGAATCCTAGGGCAGGGTTGGGCTCATGAATCCTAGGGCAGGGTTGGGCTCATGAATCCTAGGGCAGGGTTGGGCTCATGAATCCTAGGGCAGGGTTGGGCTCATGAATCCTAGGGCAGGGTTGGGGTCATGAATCCTAGGGCAGGGTTGGGCTCATGAATCCTAGGGCAGGGTTGGGCTCATGAATCCTAGGGCAGGGTTGGGCTCATGAATCCTAGGGCAGGGTTGGGCTCCTGAATCCTAGGGCAGGGTTGGGCTCATGAATCCTAGGGCAGGGTTGGGCTCATGAATCCTAGGGCAGGGTTGGGGTCATGAATCCTAGGGCAGGGTTGGGCTCCTGAATCCTAGGGCAGGGTTGGGGTCATGAATCCTAGGGCAGGGTTGGGGTCATGAATCCTAGGGCAGGGTTGGGGTCATGAATCCTAGGGCAGGGTTGGGCTCATGAATCCTAGGGCAGGGTTGGGCTCCTGAATCCTAGGGCAGGGTTGGGCTCATGAATCCTAGGGCAGGGTTGGGGTCATGAATCCTAGGGCAGGTTTGCGGTCATTTCTTCTTCCAATTTGGAATTGGAATTACTTCCCAAATTGACTGAATTAAAATGGGCCTAACCCTGCCCTAAGGCATTGAGCTTCGCAATAGCTTTACAATAGCATCAGAATGGGACTTCAGAAGAGGTTTCCTGTAGATGCAAAGAAACAATGAGTGACCAAGTTATTTATTGCAGCCAGGTATCCAGGCCTGAACAGATGGAGTCACCCAGGACAATGGAAAAGGTAAGGACACACATTCCTTTGAAGGATGATATCAGTTGTATCTATTCATAACAGTATGTTGGATGACCATGTCGCATATCCTGAGAATAGTTTTCCAAACTAGCTCCAGACAGAGTCAGCTCATTGAGCCCAGGTACTGTCTGTCTGTACTGTGTGTTCCGGGTATTATGAGCAGAGCAGACCAATTGACTGGGAATGAATGGGAATGTTAGAGAACATTTTTCTTTTTTTGCAATGCCAGTTCTTGAGAGCACCATTTCTGGGTTATGTGTGAGTGGGTGGTCCGCTTTGGGTCTCTCCTGGGTCCTTGTCTGGTTCCCCTTTAGCACACACACACACACACACACACCACACACACACACACACACACACACACACACACACACACACACACACACACACACACACACACACACACACACACACACACACACACACACACACACACACACACACACACACACAACTGCCTCTGCTGATTTTAATAGCTGTGGGGGAACCATATCCGCGGAGCTACTTTACTTATCAAGGCTCCGGATTTGTGGATTTTTATCACTGTAATGTGAATATGTTCCCTGGTGGAAACCCTTTGGCAAACCACAAAACATTTGACTCTGATTCTAAAAAGAGACCAGGCCTGACTCACATGTTTAAATGATTTGAAAAATCAGCCACAAGACATCAGAGTTTTAGGGGCTTAAAAGTAGAGATGCAGAGGAGGATAGCAATGGAGAGAAGGAGAAGGAAGGAGAGGGAAGGAGGCGGCGGGATACTGTTGAAAGATTTTCCCCACATCCCTCCTCTTCTTCACTCCCTTTGTCACTCGCTTCCACTTTTCATCTTTAGCATCCAGGAAATGGACTATGCTCAGCCTTAACCCAGATAGCCCATCTGTCACCACAACCCTTTGAGGTCGCCATGCCAAGTTGTAACATATAACAACTGTTACCATTGTCCGAGACAAGCAGAGAGAGGCTAGCTACAAGGAACAAGAGAAGTGGACTCAAACAGAAGAATGACATGTCTATGCTACTACAGCTTGTCCTGTTGACAAAACTCTTTACCTAGCCTAACATCCTGCCACGGCCTGTGTTTTCTGCAGGTCTAACCCCCCTCCCTCCCCTCCCTCCTCTCCACACTTTTCACTTCTCTCTCAACCTGAGAGACAAGACAAACGTCTCTAATGGCTTATGTCTCCACTTGGTATGTGAAGTGCTCGACGAGAGAGAGAGAGAGAGAGAGAGAGAGAGAGAGACAGAGACAGAAGACATTGGTCGAAAAAGAAAAACAAAACGTCCTGAGGCTTAAAAAAGGAGCTGAAAGCGTTGGTGGTCTCATGGGAGAAGAGATAGAGAAAAGAGAGGTGGAGGTTAAAAGAGGAGGAGCAGGAGGAGGTGAAGACCTGACCCGTAGCTGGAGGCCACGTTGCTTAACAACCACCCCAGGGGGAAGGTCAAAGGGATGGGCTGAGCGGAGAGGTGAGGAGCTGGGATCCCAGAGTGCCTTGAGCCCCAGGCTTCACCCGGGCCTTTGGTCTGGAGTGGAGGGATGCCAAGCACGGTCTTTGGTCTAGAGGAGATGGAGAGATAGGAAGGAACTTCCTGGGAACTGCATGGTGGTTAGGCCTGTGGAAGAGGTCTGCTTTTACAAATTAGACACACACTAACACACACACACACATACACTGTGGGAGCGCAGACTGTGTACAAATTACAGAGGGTGGTAGTCGTTGACCCCTGTCTGAGTAGAGTGGATCCATCTTGATAATGCTGATGACTCACTGTGGTACAGGAAGTGGTTTTAACCAATCAGGATTTTTGATTTGTCCCTAATGCCTGATCAGATAGCCTACAACATATCCGCAATGTGTAGTAAATATTTATACACACAACATAACCTCCTTCTCCTCCCCTTCCAACATACAGAATACACAACTTGAATACTTGTTGATGCCATAGAATGGCAGAGATATGGGATTACTGATGAAGCACGTTGGGCTCCCCTGAACTTCAGTGAAGAAGATGAGAAAGAAGGGATGAAGATGGATGGAAGAGGAGGACAGAGGAGGAGGAGAGAGGAGGAGGACAGAGGAGGAGGACAGAGGAGGAGGACGGAGGAGGAAGGAGGACGGGGAAGGAGGACGGAGGACGGAGGAGGAGGATGGAGGAGGAGGATGGAAGAGGAGGACGGAGGAGGAGGACAGATGAGGAGGACAGAGGAGGAGGACGGAGGAGGAAGGAGGACGGAGGACGGAGGATGGAGGAGGAGGATGGAAGAGGAGGACGGAGGACGGAGGAGGAGGATGCAGAGTATTGATGGCTTAGATCCCAAAACGACATCTGGCCAGAGCTTAGGTCCAGGCACGGCATGCAGTGGACAGTGTGCATGACGGGACATCAAGGCATTGCACAACAGCTATAGTATAGCTTTACCATAACCCCCGATCAGCCCCAGTCACACAGACCACTGGAAATCCCATCAAATCCAGTCATAAATTGAACTGTCTTTATGGTATGAACAGGAGTCCTTTCTCTTTTCATTCTCGTGCTATTGCGGCTTTCTCTCTTGATCTCTCTCTCTCTCACACACACACACACACACACACACACACACACACACACACACACACACACACACACACACACACACACACACACACACACACACACACACACACACACACACACACACACACACACACACACACACACACACAAACAGGAATTCATGCAGGCCCACATGCACACACCTGAGGGGTCCAATAACTGAAGCCCCATATCTGCTGTCTCCATTTCCTCCTCTTCTCGGTTTCTTTGTTCGTCTGTTCTTCCCTCTTTTCATCAGAAATCACTTTACTGTATTGGCAGGATGATGATTTGCTATTGCCAAAGAATTTCAGACGCGCATCAGACAGAGATATCAAAACAATGGAATATCTTTCCGCTCCTGTCCTCCCCTCTCATTCATCCTCTTGTCCTGTTTTTCTTTCATCCCTTCTTCCAGTGGTGCTGTAGGTACATGGATACTGTACGTAGAACAACAGAGATCCTATATGTTCTTGGATATTGCACTGGAACTTTACCCTAAATGATGACTTCTTCCTTTTCACATGGCCACCTGGTTTCAATATCAGACATATTTATACAACATTTCTCCCCCCGTCTCCCTCTAACTCTCTAACTCTTTCACTGTCTATCTATCTATCTATCTATCTATCTATCTATCTATCTATCTATCTATCTATCTATCTATCTATCTATCTATCTATCTATCTATCTATCTATCTATCTATCTATCTATCTATCTATCTATCTATCTGTCTGTCTGTCTGTCTGTCTGTCTGTCTGTCTGTCTGTCTGTCTGTCTGTCTGTCTGTCTGTCTGTCTGTCTGTCTGTCTGTCTGTCTGTCTGTCTGTCTGTCTGTCTGTCTGTCTGTCTGTCTGTCTGTCTGTCTGTCTGTCATCTTTATATTTATCTATCTATCTCTGTATTTCGTTCTCTCTCTACTTTCATATATCCCATCTGCTTTCATCACCGTTTCAAAACAACATGAAACCAGGAGCCAAGTCAAGTTACCTCAACTCTGGCATCAGACTTTCATATTGGCCAAGCTACTCTCTTCCCTTTGTTCCTACATCTTTTTTATTTTGTTCTCCCCTTTCTCCCCCATCCTTCCCCCTCCTCCCCCTTTCTCCTCCCCCTTTCTCCCCCCTCCTGTCGATGAAGAGGATTTTGGAGCTCAGTATACGGGATCAAACAGCAGGACAGAAGTGAAGTGAAGAGCAAAGTGTCTCTCTTTCATGTCTCCTCTAAGCTGTGTGTGTGTGAGTGTGTGTGTGTGTTTCTGTGTGTGGAGCCGTAGTGTCTTTCATGTCTCCCTAATAAGCCTATGGAGATTAAGACACAGAGACATCAGAACTGTAGGAAAGCCTGAGGGCTGTATGGGCTTTAGGACAGAGAGAGGAGAGGAGAGAGGAGGGAGAGAGAAAAGAGAGAGAGATATAGAGAGGAGGAGAGAGAGACATAGAGGAGGAGAGAGAGACAGAGAGGTGGACAGAGAGAGAGAGACATAGAGAGGAAGCGAGATAGAAAGAAAGAGAGAGAGAGAGAGAAATAAAGAGAGAGCAAGAGAGAGAGAGCTTGCAGGGCACAGAGGAGACGAGGCTGTTAGCTTGTATGCCTGCAAGCTTTTGTGTGTGTGTGGGAGGGGGGAGGGCTGACAGGGCAGTGATTGGTGTCCCTTCTCTTTGTTGAGGTAAGATGCCCCTTCCCCCTTACTCCCTCCTCTCTCCCCCCTCTCTCGCCCCCCATGTGTGAAAGCGCCTCGGTGGAATCTCGTCTCTGTTCGGAGGGCAAGCTGGCACCTGACTGCTGGACAAAGCCAGAGGTCAGGGGTCGCCAGTTAAAGGTCAGAGGTTAAGAGAAGAGCCTCGATGTGGAAGTGGATGAATGAATAGTCAGTACCTTTATATCAATTCATCTTATTTCCTATTAACTGTATGTTTAAACTGAGGCCCTGCCACTTTTGCATTGGTAAGTGATTCACTGTATCAATACTATGAAATAGTCATAAATAGCAACACATTATCTGAGGTATGCAAGAAATGGACTTGAATCCACATTGACAAGATCCTGCTCTTTCAAGGTTGTGCTCTTAAGATTCTATCTCTACTTTCTCTATCCTTTTTCTCTTTCTTTTCAAGTCAGGGAGATGGAGGTTAGGACAAAGAGAAGAGGAGGATGTATGGATGTTTATCGGGAGTCTTTCTTTTTTCCACCTGACTTCTCTTTTGTCCTCTGTGTTGTCAGAGGAAGATGGTTTATGGGTAGTATAGAGCAGCGGATTCTGGGTCTGTTTGATGGGTCGCTGCGCGGCTTTGACTTTTAACTCAACCTTCCTTTGTGAGGACTTCAATGAAGCATGATCCCCAGCCTCAGCATTCAGATGGGCACGTTGGTGTCCAGACCGGCAGATGTAGGTTGAGATAGGCCTCGTTAACTCCTGTTCACTTACAACATCAACAAATATCTCCTGACAGGAAATGGAAAGCATGTAGCTGGATGCAGTCTTTTTTGTCATGTTTGAATTGTATTCTAAAAGTGTTCCTGGAGGGTTGATGAACTTCGAGTGTTTGTAGTGACTGAGTAATAGAATTCAATACACGTGTAGTGCCTAAAAAGAGCGCATGCTATCAGACCAGTGTTTGTGAGTGTGTGTGTGTCTATGCTTGTGAGTGTGTATGCGGGTGTGTTTGACCATGATCCTCAGTCTAGTGATCTTCAACCTTGCATGTCCAATGTGGTCTCAGGGCAGTTTGTATTATTCTGTAGGTACATCTGTGACACTCCATTTAGACGATATGTTAGGTTACATTATGAATGGAATAGTCGTCGTACAATATCGTACAAATTAGAGGACGTATAGTATGATACGTCTTACCCGGTCGTACAATAGCATACCAATTGGATGTTGTAATTTATCCTACTTCTTGGAGGACGTATAGTGTTGCACATCTTTATCTGAGACCAGGTCGCTTGCTGCATAGTAACAACAAAGGAGAATTATGGGGAGAATTTATGTTCACGGTTAAGAGAACTAACGACAAATGTTAGAACTAACGACAAATGTTAGGAGAACTAAAACAACAAACGTTTGGTGAATTTACCTAGCAGGTTAGGTGAGTAGGGTTAGGTGAATAGGGTTAGGTGAGTAGGGTTAGGTGAATAGGGTTAGGTGAATAGGGTTAGGTGAATAGGGTTAGGTGAATAGGGTTAGGTGAATAGGGTTAGGTGAATTGGGTTAGGTGCATAGGGCTAGGTGAATTGGGTTAGGTGAATAGGGTTAGGTGAATAGGGTTAGGTGAATAGGGTTAGGTGAATAGGGTTAGGTGAATTGGGTTAGGTGCATAGGGCTAGGTGAATTGGGTTAGGTGAATAGGGTTAGGTGAATAGGGTAAGGTGAATAGGGTTAGGTGAGTAGGGTTAGGTGAATAGGGTTAGGTGAGTAGGGTTAGGTGAATAGGGTTAGGTGAATAGGGTTAGGTGAGTAGGGTTAGGTGAATAGGGTTAGGTGAATAGGGTTAGGTGAATTGGGTTATGTGAATAGGGTTAGGTGAATAGGGTTAGGTGAATAGGGTTAGGTGAATTGTGTTAGGTGAATAGGGTTAGGTGAATTGGGTTAGGTGAATAGGGTTAGGTGAATAGGGTTAGGTGAGTAGGATTAGGTGAATAGGGTTAGGTGAATTGGGTTAGGTGAATTGGGTTAGGTGAATAGGGTTAGGTGAATAGGGTTAGGTGAATAGGGTTAGGTGAATTGGGCTAGGTGAATAGGGTTAGGTGAATAGGGTTAGGTGAATAGGGTTAGGTGAGTAGGGTTAGGTGAATAGGGTTAGGTGAATAGGGTTAGGTGAATAGGGTTAGGTGAGTAGGGTTAGGTGAATAGGGTTAGGTGAATAGGGTTAGGTGAATAGGGTTAGGTGAATTGGGTTAGGTGAATAGGGTTAGGTGAGTAGGGTTAGGTGAATTGGGTTAGGTGAATAGGGTTAGGTGAGTAGGGTTAGGTGAGTAGGGTTAGGTGAATAGGGTTAGGTGAATAGGGTTAGGTGAATAGGGTTAGGTGAATTGGGTTAGGTGAGTAGGGTTAGGTGAGTAGGGTTAGGTGAATATGGTTAGGTGAATAGGGTTAGGTAAATTGGGTTAGGTGAATAGGGTTAGGTGAATAGGGTTAGGTGAGTAGGGTTAGGTGAATTGGGTTAGGTGAAAAGAGCTAGGTGAATAGGGTTAGGTGAATAGGGTTAGGTGAATAGGGTTAGGTGAATAGGGTTAGGTGAATAGGGTTAGGTGAATTGGGTTAGGTGAATAGGGTTAGGTGAATTGGGTTAGGTGAATAGGGTTAGGTGAATTGTGTTAGGTGAATAGGGTTAGGTGAATTGTGTTAGGTGAATAGGGTTAGGTGAATTGTGTTAGGTGAATAGGGTTAGGTGAATTGGGTTAGGTGAATAGGGTTAGGTGAATAGGGTTAGGTGAGTAGGGTTAGGTGAATAGGGTTAGGTGAATAGGGTTAGGTGAATAGGGTTAGGTGAGTAGGGTTAGGTGAATAGGGTTAGGTGAATTGGGTTAGGTGAATAGGGTTAGGTGAATAGGGTTAGGTGAGTAGGGTTAGGTGAATAGGGTTAGGTGAATTGGGTTAGGTGAATAGGGTTAGGTGAATAGGGTTAGGTGAGTAGGGTTAGGTGAGTAGGGTTAGGTGAATAGGGTTAGGTGAATAGGGTTAGGTGAATTGGGTTAGGTGAATAGGGTTAGGTGAATAGGGTTAGGTGAATAGGGTTAGGTGAGTAGGGTTAGGTGAATTGGGTTAGGTGAAAAGAGCTAGGTGAATAGGGTTAGGTGAATAGGGTTAGGTGAATAGGGTTAGGTGAATAGGGTTAGGTGAATTGGGTTAGGTGAATAGGGTTAGGTGAATAGGGTTAGGTGAATAGGGTTAGGTGAATTGGGTTAGGTGAATTGGGTTAGGTGAATAGGGTTAGGTGAATTGTGTTAGGTGAATAGGGTTAGGTGAATTGGGTTAGGTGAATAGGGTTAGGTGAATTGGGTTAGGTGAATAGGGTTAGGTGAATAGGGTTAGGTGAATTGTGTTAGGTGAATAGGGTTAGGTGAATAGGGTTAGGTGAATAGGGCTAGGTGAATTGGGTTAGGTGAATAGGGTTAGGTGAATTGGGTTAGGTGAGTAGGGTTAGGTGAGTAGGGTTAGGTGAGTAGGGTTAGGTGAATAGGGTTAGGTGAATTGGGTTAGGTGAGTAGGGTTAGGTGAGTAGGGTTAGGTGAATTGGGTTAGGTGAGTAGGGTTAAGTGAGTAGGGTTAGGTGAATAGGGTTAGGTGAATTGGGTTAGGTGAGTAGGGTTAGGTGAGTAGGGTTAGGTGAATAGGGTTAGGTGAATTGGGTTAGGTGAATAGGGTTAGGTGAATTGGGTTAGGTGAATAGGGTTAGGTGAATAGGGTTAGGTGAATTGTGTTAGGTGAATAGGGTTAGGTGAATAGGGTTAGGTGAATAGGGCTAGGTGAATTGGGTTAGGTGAATAGGGTTAGGTGAATTGGGTTAGTTGAGTAGGGTTAGGTGAGTAGGGTTAGGTGAGTAGGGTTAGGTGAATAGGGTTAGGTGAATTGGGTTAGGTGAGTAGGGTTAGGTGAGTAGGGTTAGGTGAATTGGGTTAGGTGAGTAGGGTTAGGTGAGTAGGGTTAGGTGAATAGGGTTAGGTGAATTGGGTTAGGTGAGTAGGGTTAGGTGAGTAGGGTTAGGTGAATAGGGTTAGGTGAATAGGGTTAGGTGAATTGGGTTAGGTGAGTAGGGTTAGGTGAATAGGGTTAGGTGAATTGGGTTAGGTGAGTAGGGTTAGGTGAGTAGGGTTAGGTGAATTGGGTTAGGTGAATAGGGTTAGGTGAGTAGGGTTAGGTGAGTAGGGTTAGGTGAATAGGGTTAGGTGAATTGGGTTAGGTGAGTAGGGTTAGGTGAGTAGGGTTAGGTGAATTGGATTAGGTGAGTAGGGTTAGGTGAGTAGGGTTAGGTGAATTGGGTTAGGTGAGTAGGGTTAGGTGAATAGGGTTAGGTGAATTGGGTTAGGTGAGTAGGGTTAGGTGAGTAGGGTTAGGTGAATTGGGTTAGGTGAGTAGGGTTAGGTGAATAGGGTTAGGTGAGTAGGGTTAGGTGAATAGGGTTAGGTGAATAGGGTTAGGTGAGTAGGGTTAGGTGAATTGGGTTAGGTGAATAGGGTTAGGTGAGTAGGGTTAGGTGAATAGGGCTAGGTGAATAGGGTTAGGTGAGTAGGGTTAGGTGAGTAGGGTTAGGTGAATAGGGTTAGGTGAATTGGGTTAGGTGAGTAGGGTTAGGTGAATAGGGTTAGGTGAATAGGGTTAGGTGAATTGGGTTAGGTGAGTAGGGTTAGGTGAGTAGGGTTAGGTGAGTAGGGTTAGGTGAATAGGGCTAGGTGAATAGGGTTAGGTGAGTAGGGTTAGGTGAGTAGGGTTAGGTGAATTGGTTTAGGTGAGTAGGGTTAGGTGAATAGGGCTAGGTGAGTAGGGTTAGGTGAATAGGGTTAGGTGAATAGGGTTAGGTGAATTGGGTTAGGTGAGTAGGGTTAGGTGAGTAGGGTTAGGTGAATAGGGCTAGGTGAATAGGGTTAGGTGAGTAGGGTTAGGTGAGTAGGGTTAGGTGAATTGGGTTAGGTGAATAGGGTTAGGTGAATAGGGTTAGGTGAATTGGGTTAGGTGAGTAGGGTTAGGTGAGTAGGGTTAGGTGAGTAGGGTTAGGTGAGTAGGGTTAGGTGAATAGGGTTAGGTGAATTGGGTTAGGTGAGTAGGGTTAGGTGAGTAGGGTTAGGTGAATTGGGTTAGGTGAATAGGGTTAGGTGAGTAGGGTTAGGTGAGTAGGGTTAGGTGAATAGGGTTAGGTGAATTGGGTTAGGTGAGTAGGGTTAGGTGAATAGGGTTAGGTGAATTGGGTTAGGTGAATAGGGTTAGGTGAGTAGGGTTAGGTGAGTAGGGTTAGGTGAGTAGGGTTAGGTGAATAGGGTTAGGTGAATTGGGTTAGGTGAATTGGGTTAGGTGAGTAGGGTTAGGTGAGTAGGGTTAGGTGAGTAGGGCTAGGTGAATAGGGTTAGGTGAATAAGGTTAGGTGAATAGGGTTAGGTGAGTAGGGTTAGGTGAGTAGGGTTAGGTGAGTAGGGTTAGGTGAGTAGGGTTAGGTGAATAGGGTTAGGTGAGTAGGGTTAGGTGAGTAGGGTTAGGTGAATAGGGCTAGGTGAATTGGGTTAGGTGAATAGGGTTAGGTGAATAGGGTTAGGTGAGTAGGGTTAGGTGAGTAGGGTTAGGTGAGTAGGGTTAGGTGAATAGGGTTAGGTGAGTAGGGTTAGGTGAGTAGGGTTAGGTGAATAGGGCTAGGTGAGTAGGGTTAGGTGAATTGGGTTAGGTGAGTAGGGTTAGGTGAGTAGGGTTAGGTGAGTAGGGTTAGGTGAGTAGGGTTAGGTGAGTAGGGTTAGGTGAATAGGGTTAGGTGAGTAGGGTTAGGTGAGTAGGGTTAGGTGAGTAGGGTTAGGTGAGTAGGGTTAGGTGAATAGGGCTAGGTGAGTAGGGTTTGGTGAGTAGGGTTAGGTGAATAGGGCTAGGTGAGTAGGGTTAGGTGAGTAGGTTTAGGTGAGTAGGGTTAGGTGAGTAGGGTTAGGTGAATAGGGCTAGGTGAGTAGGGTTAGGTGAGTAGGGCTAGGTGAGTAGGGTTAGGTGAGTAGGGTTAGGTGAATAGGGCTAGGTGAATAGGGTTAGGTGAATAGGGTTAGGTGAATAGGGTTAGGTGAGTAGGGTTAGGTGAGTAGGGTTAGGTGAGTAGGGTTAGGTGAATAGGGCTAGGTGAATAGGGTTAGGTGAATAGGGTTAGGTGAATAGGGTTAGGTGAGTAGGGTTAGGTGAGTAGGGTTAGGTAAATAGGGTTAGGTGAATAGGGTTAGGTGAGTAGGGTTAGGTGAGTAGGGTTAGGTGAATTGGGTTAGGTGAGTAGGGTTAGGTGAATAGGGTTAGGTGAATAGGGTTAGGTGAGTAGGGTTAGGTGAGTAGGGTTAGGTGAATAGGGTTAGGTGAATAGGGTTAGGTGAATAGGGTTAGGTGAGTAGGGTTAGGTGAATAGGGCTAGGTGAGTAGGGTTAGGTGAATTGGGTTGTTCTGTTTGTTCACTCATTCAAGGACCATAATCTCTCTGTGCTCTATAACTCAACGGGGTGATAAAAACTATTGGCCCAGTGCCCTATTCATCTCTAGCCCTCCCCTCCTCTTCTCCTCTCTTCCTCTCTTCCCCTTTTCCTCTTTCAGCCCATTGAAGGCTCTTTCTCTGCCATGCTGGAACACCAGTTGTATTATCTTCTCAGAGAGCTTCATGATTCATATGATTCTACAATTGAAAGGTAGCAGGTAGCCTACCAGCAGGTAGCTAGCGGTTAGAGCGTTGGGCCGGTCACTGAAAGGTCGCTGGTCCGAATACTCGAGCTGGCACGGTGAAAAATATGTTGATGTGCCCTTGAGCAAGGCACTTAACCCTCATTTGCTCCATAGGTGCTGTACTACTATGGCTGATCCTGTAAAACAACACATGGTGTATGTGACAATAAAACATCTTTATATTTTCAGTGCAAAACAAGAAAGAATGCTGCTTTTGGTGACTTTGTAATCAGTTGTTGGTACCTAGTGTGGTGACATCCTTTACTAGGCTTGATGACTTTGACGTTCACAATAATGACAAACATTCAAATGCAAATGCTTTATTCACCTCCCATCCTCTATCCTCTTGTTCTTCTCCTCCCTCTTACGTTCTCTCTATCATGCAGTATCATGTCATCCTGCCGCATGGTACAAACTGAGTGACAAACTGACCTGATTCCCCTCCCACGCTCCAACTTCTGTTCTTCTAATCCCTTCCCTTCATTACAAAAGGAAATGGGTTTGTTGGACCCATTCATATTTTATGTGGGGGGTCCATCCCCCCATCCAGCCCCATGTTTAAATTTGATAATATAAGCTATTCAATGTACAGATGTAGGATCTTAATTTGATCACTCTTTTGTTGCTGAGAATTGTCCTGCAACACAGGAAATGCAGATGAGCTTCACGATTTACATAAATTCACTGAAAACCCACACTAACATCATTGCACTTCTTATCTAACCTTTTTTTGGCCAGATAATACCCTAACCACCGATCAAGCAACATCATGGACTAAACGTTAAAATCCTCTTGCTGCAGGATTATTTTGCTGCGACAATACTGGTCAAATGAAGTTCCTACATATAGTATGTACTCTTTATGTTCTGCAGTAAACGTTCATTATAGTTGACAAGTATATGGGTTTAACATGGACTTTCCTAACCGTGGTATTAGCTAGGAGTTAGCAGAACTCAAACTGCTTGCGTCCCAAATGGCCCTACGTGCCCCGGTCTAAAGTAGTGCGCTATACAGGGAATAGGTTGCCATATGGGACTCAGACACTGGCTCTTAATGGCGTTTGAAGATAATGAAAATGCACCATCGAGGATTAGAGCCAGAGAACAGAGTAAACTGGACCGTTAACGACTACAATAACTGTTAATAGACGTTGCTTACTGTCCCTCTCACACACGCTGAACCACTCAATCTGCAACACAGGCAGCAGCAGCAAATAGTTTAGAGAGGAAGCTGGAGATGTGAGAACGGGCTGGGCTGGTATAACTGAGAATGTTAGGTCGTGTTATGTAATGTTAAGTAATTCAGTGTCACACACGCACGCACACAAACAGACATACACACACATGCACGTGTACACACACACACACACACACACACACACACACACACACACACACACACACACACACACACACACACACACACACACACACACACACACACACACACACACACACACACACACACACACACACACACACACTCCAACCCCCAGCTGTTTGAGTGACCGGAGCCGACACGCAGAGTCCATCAAAAAGCACTTAGCGACCTACAGACAGAGACTCCTATTCTCTCTACCTTCTCTCCCTGTTGACTCCCATTCACTCTGACTAAACACGTCTCTAGTCTCTTTGTCTGTCTAAAACAAACTCACTGGCAGGGTATTTTCACACTCTTCACTGGGTCAACTAAAAACAATGATTTTTGTGGTGATGGACTGACGGTGACCGTGATGAGGTGTAGAAGTTGGAAGGGGGTGGTGTGTGTGTGTATGATGGGGGGGGGGGGGGGTATAGGGTTGTGTGTGTGACACAGTGTGACTATAGATGACAGCATGAAGGCTTCTTATAGTGTGGGGGGGGGGCAGTCAGGAGGTTAAAGGGGAGCTTTAAAAGCTTTAAGGAAGCTGAATAATAGTAATCAGGGAGGGAGAGTGGGGTAGAGGTGGGTAAGGGTAATGGGGGTTGGGCTGGGGAGGAGTGAAGGGGGGGTTCATTTGATAGCGATCAAGCAGCAATTCCCCTGAGGGTCCTTCTGTGGCTCTTTGAACAACCCGTCCTCCTCTCATCCACCTCCTCCACTCTCCTCTTCTCTCACTACCCACCTTTCTCCAGGCCCAAACCCTGCTGCTTCCTATTGTGTCTTGGAGTAAGCTTAAACACACTAATACCTCCTCCCTATCCTCTTCTCCCACTAGTCTCTCTCAACTCAATGTAACACCACTACTAACTGAAGAGCCATAACCAGGCCCTTTCTTATTGCCATGTGACACAACACAATTAAAGGGAAAACTTTCCCTATCAAATAACAGATTCATATGTAATTATTAGCAATTTCTTCACCTCTTTTCTCAAGATCTGTTATCAGAGTTATTCTAATCATTCCCAACGAAACGTTTCTGGGACGATTCAGGAAATGAGATTGTCGGCTTCAACAAAACAAATAGATCGATCTTGGACGTATTTATTCTAGAGCTGTACCCTCAGGTGTGTGTAATGGTGGAGGGATGAAAGGTATATTGTGATGTCACATCCTGCAATCAGAATTGGATAAAATGAGGTTAAAGTGACGCTCCCAGAGCTTTTGTGTAATTTCAGCGAGTATTTTTGAAAGAAGTGTTCACGAGCCAAAACGGGTCCCCGAACATTGTACACTATTGTGTACCACGTCATCCAATTTGTATGATACAATATATATACAAAAGTATGTGGACACCCCTTAAAATTTGTGGATTTGGCTATTTCAGCCGCACCCATTGCTGACAGGTGTATAAAATCGAGCACACAGCCATGCATTCTCCATAGACAAACACTGGCAGTAGAATGGCCTTACTGAAGAGCTCAGTGACTTTCAATGTGGCACCGTCATAGGATGCCACCTTTCCAACAAGTCAGTTGGTCAAATTTCTGCCCTGCTAGAGCTGCCCCGATCAACTGTAAGTGCTGTTATTGTGAAGTGGAAACGTCTAGGAGCAATAACGGCTCAGCTGGGAAGTGGTAGGCCACACAAGCTCACAGAACGGGACCGCTGAGTGTTGAAGCACGTAGCACGTAAAAATTGTCTGTCCTCGGTGGCAGCACTCACTACTAAGTTCCAAACTGCCTCTGGAAGCAACGTCAGCACAATAACTGTTTGTCAGGAGCTTCATGAAATGGGTTTCCATGGCCAAGCAGCCGCACACAAGTCTAAGATCACCATGTGCAATGCCAAGCGCCGGCTGGAGATGCGTAAAGCTCGCTATCATTGGTCTCTGGAGCAGTGGAAATGTGTTCTCTGGAGTGAGAACACCACCTGGCAGTCCGACAGACGAATCTGGGTTTGACGGATGCCAGGAGAGCACTACCTGCCCGAATGCATAGTTCCTACTGTAAAGTTTGGTGGAGAAGAAATAATGGTCTGGGGCTGTTTTTCATGGTTCTGGCTAGGCCCCTTAGTTGCAGTGAAGGGAAATCTTAACACTACACCATACAATTACATTTCAGATCATTCTGTGCTTCCAACTTTGTGGCAACAGTTTGCAGAAGGCACTTTCCTGTTTCAGCATGACAATGCCCACGTGTACAAAGCGAGGTCCATACAGAAATGGTTTGTCAAGATCGGTGTGGAAGAACTTGACTGGCCTGCACAGAGCCCTGACCTCAACCTCATTGAACACCTTTGGGATGAATTGGAACGCCGACTGCAAGCCAGGCCTAATCGCCCAACATCAGTGCCCAACCTCACTAATGCTCTTGTGGCTGAATGGAAGCAAGTCCTCGCAGCAATGTTCCAACATCTAGTGGAAAGCCTTCCCAGAAGAGTGGAGGCTGTTATAGCAGCAAAGGTGGGACCAACTTCATATTAATGCCCATAATTTTGGAATGAGATGTTTAACGAGCAGATGTCCACATACTTTTGGTCTGCATATTACGATTTCCAATTCGTACAATATGTTACGAATTTGCAAGTGCTTAAGATCCCGGAATGCATCTTTAAGGTTAGCGTCAGGGTTAAGGGTAAAAGGTTTGGTTAAGGTTAGGGTTAAGGTCAAGTTTAGATTTTGAAGGTCAGCAGTGTTCTTATAGAGTCTCCCTGCCTATGGCCCAGAGACAAAGCGAGACATTTCATAGGCTCCTTTTTTCTGGTTCATATACAGTCAATGAACTAAGGAGACCAGACTCAGTTGCTATGACAACTGGTGCCTATGGGAGAGCCATCCCTTAAGTAGAATGGAACTGTGACCATTTCTTCCAATGGTAAACAGCCTTTATGGGATATAGTCAATTTATACACCATGGCCCTCCAGGCAGGAAGAAGGAGAAGAAGAGATGCAAACACAGGAAATTAGTAAACAAAAGAGGATGAGTAGATTTGTTATGGTGGGTTAGGATGAGGCATATTACCAAAGATAGATAAATAAGTAGATAAATGAAGATGTCTCACGGAGGTTGTTTAACATTGAAAAAAATGGTCACAGTTCCGGTCTGCTTAAGGGAAGGCTCTCCCGTAGGCACCTACGCATTAGCAGCTGGGTCTGGTCTGCTTAGTTCATTGAATGGACATGAATCAGAAAAAAGGAGCAAGTGAGATATCTCGCTTCCTCTTACGTCTCTGATATTACTTCAGCATCCATTCACTTTCTGTTACATACTGTGGTATTCCAATGTTGTGTCTGGTGGTGGGAACGTTGAGAGAGTGAGTGGGAATCACCCAGCAGTGGGAGGTAGATGTGTTTATCTGGTAAGATGATCGGACATAAAGAACCACAGTATGACACACGGGGCGTGGAGAAAACCTGTTTACTTTTAATCATGGTAGAGAGGGGGGAGGAGAGGAGAGAGAGAGAGGAGAGGAGAGGAGAGGAGAGGAGAGGAGAGGAGAGGAGAGGAGAGGAGAGGAGAGGAGAGGAGAGGAGAGGAGAGGAGAGGAGAGGAGAGGAGAGGAGAGGAGAGGAGAGGAGAGGAGACACTATGAAAACCTGTTGCTCTCATGTCATGGTATTGGGGGCATGGGGGGATGTCTCTCTCTCTCCTTCCCTCGCTCCCTCTCTCAACCCAAGTTGACATCCCGAACACTCAACCCTGACCTTTACCCTGACCCTAAGGGCTGAGTCACTGAGGTAGTGGACAACAGCTTCTTCTGATTGGTTAAGACAGAACAGGGTGCTGCACATGATATTATTTGCTCAATTTATGATGTTGTGGTGATGTGGTCATGTGGTCGTGTGGTCTTGATGTGTTGGCCTTGTGGTATTATGGATTCTTTGGTCATGGTCTTGTCCCGTGGTCTTGCGGATTGAAAAGCTATGTGTTTTTTTTTTTGTAATATAAATGGAAGCTGTGATTCCAGAACATGTTTTCAGAACATTCCAATTTCCTGGATATGAATCAACACCTAAAGCACTTTGTAATGAAGCCGTTAAGACTTGTTTGGAATCCATTATTTATTATCTTTAATTTTTATCTATTTCTGTTTCGTTTATTAATGCTTAGATGTAATGATATAACCATTTCTATCGTCGTCTGATCCTGGGTGTCAGGGTGTGCGCTACTGGTTGAGAAGCCAGGTGCAGGAGAGCAGAAAGTTGTGAACAGGGGTACACTTTAGTAGGCAGAGGCAATAAACCACTGCTCAAAACCTCCAGCCAAAGGTAAAAGTGCATAGGCGCGAAACAGTCACAAAAATAGGCAAAATGTATACAAAAAACAGCCTTCGTAAAAACCACGGAATAACGGGAAAACCCCAGCCTGGCGGGTACACATGAAACACGTAACAAAAACAATTACACACAAAGACATGTGGGGGAACAGAGGAATAAATACATGCAGTGTGATTGGGGAATGTAAACCAGGTGTGCAGGGAACAGACCGCCGAACAAACAAGGAGAGGAGCCAACTTCGGCGGAAGTCGTAACACTGGGCTCGTAAAAATATCCTTCTATTAGTTGAACATAGGCCATATTTGGTCAGTGCATGGCTATGGAGGCTGTCGATACACAAAGACAATGGCATACAACCAATGATGCATATAAACCCTGAATTAATGATGCTATGTATTGGCCAATGAGAGGCTGGCCATATTGGCACGCCCCAGTAGGAGCAGTCCTGCATAGGAATGAATGGAATTCTACTGTATTTCAATTCAATGTTTTATTTTGTTGTAGTGGGGACAGCAACATTAGAACTTTCAAAAAAGTATATTTTAAGGAAAAATGTTTTATACAGTGCCTTGCAAAAGTATTCATCCCCCTTGGCATATTTCCTATTTTGTTGCATTACAAACTGTAATTTGAATTGATTTTTATTTGGATTTCATGTAATGGACATACACAAAATAGTCCAAATTGCTAAAGTAAAAAAAATTCAAATAAACCTTTTTCAAAGAATTATAAAAAATAAAAAACGGAAAAGTGGTGCATGCATATGTATTCACCGCCTTTGCTGTGAAGCCCCTAAATAAGATCTGGTGCAACCAATTACCTTCAGAAGTCACATAATTAGTTAAATAAAGTCCACCTGTGTGCAATCTAAGTGTCACATGATCTGTCACATGATCTCAGTATATATATATATATACACCTGTTCTGAAAAGCCCCAGAGTCTGCAACACCACTAAGCAAGGGGCACCACCAAGCAAGCGGCACCATGAAGACCAAGAAGCTCTCCAAACAGGTTAGGGACAAAGTTGTGGAGAAGTACAGATCAGGGTTGGGTTATATAAAAATATCAGAAACTTTGAACATCCCATGGAGCACCATTAAATCCATTATTAAAAAATTGAAAGAATTTGGGACCACAACAAACCTGCCAAGAGAGGGCCGCCCACCAAAACTCACGGACCAGGCAAGGAGGGCATTAATCAGAGAGGCAACAAAGAGACCAAAGATAACCCTGAAGGAACTGCAAAGCTCCACAGCGGAGATTGGACTATCTGTCTATAGGACCACTTTAAACCGTACACTCCACAGAGCTGGGCTTTACAGAAGAGTGGCTAGAAGCCATTGCTTAAAGAAAAAAATAAGCAAACACGTTTGGTGTTCGCCAAAAGGCATGTGCCTGCTCCCCAAACATATGGAAGAAGGTACTCTGGTCAGATGAGACTAAAATTGAGCTTTTTGGCCATCAAGGAAAACGCTATGTCTGGCGCAAACCCAACACCTCTCATCACCCCGAGAACACCATCCCCACCGTGAAGCGTGGTGGTGGCAGCATCAGGCTGTGGGGATGTTTTTCATCTGCAGGGACTGGGAAACTGGTCAGAATTGAAGGAATGATGGATGCCACTAAATACAGGGAAATTATTGGGGGAAACCTGTTTCAGTCTTCCAGAGATTTGAGACTGGGACAGAGGTTCACTTTCCAGTAGGACAATGACCCTAAGCATACTGCTAAAGCAATACCTGAGTGGTTTAAGGGAAAACATGTAAATGTCTTGGAATGGCCTAGTCAAAGCCCAGACCTCAATCGAATTGAGAATCTGTGGTATGACTTAAAGATAGCTGTACACCAGCAGAACCCATCCAACTTGAAGGAGCTGGAGCAGTTTTGCCTTGAAGAATGGGCAAAAATCCCAGTGGCTAGATGTGCCAAGTTTATAGAGACATATCCCAAGAGACTTGCAGCTGTAATTGCTGCAAAAGGTGGCTCTACAAAGTATTGACTTTGGGGGGTGAATAGTTATGCACGCTCAAGTTTTCAGTTTTTTTGTCTTATTTCTTGTTTGTTTCACAATAAAAAAAACATTTTGCATCTTCAAAGTAGTAGGCATGTTGTGTAAATCAAATGATTCAACCCCCCAAAAATACTAAGATATTGGGTTCAATTATTGTAGGGATCACCTACACATACTTAAAAAGCACTGTATAAATAAAGGAAACGCCAACATAAAGTGGCTTAATAGGGCGTTGGGCCATCATGAGCCAGAACAGATTGTCTAGAACTCTATTGGAGGAATGTGACACCATTATTCCACAAGAAATTCCTTGATTTGGTGTTTTGTTGATGCCGGTGGAAAACACTGCACCAGAATCCCCCATAAGTGTTTAATTGGATGCATTTTCATGCTCATCAAACCATTCAGTGACCACTCACGCCCTGTGGATGGACTCATTGTCCTCCTATGGGGGCATAGGCATGGTAGCCAAAATAATGCCCAAAATAATGGCCTGCCCAGCATTTTTAAACCTGACCCTGAGCATAATGGTATGTTAATTGCGTCATTAACTCAGGATCCACATCTGTGTGGAAGCACCTGCTTTCAATATACTTTGTATAACTAATTTCCTCAAGTGTTTCCATTATTTAGGAAGTTACCTGTATATGTTCTGTGTTACACCTTCATTTCAGGTCATCACTGAAATAGAGCTGGGATTCAGGCTACAGAGTGTAGGATTACATGGGACAATCAAATCAAATCGGTAGCGTACACAGACTTGTTACAGCAGTTGACTAAGCAATCTAGCTTAGTCACTGATGAAACCCTAAAGTAAAGCCAGAACAGTAGCTACTCGGCTTATAATATGAGGTTGACGTTTTCTCCTAACCGTTGATCTGGAGTCAGATCTGTCCTCAGCCACTAATGGTTGCAGTTAGGATTGGGGCTAAGGGTAATCTGATCCTAGATCAGTTGTCTGGCAACAGAGACTTATAGCAGGTCATACATGGCCTGTAAAACACTGACCCTTTCAGATTTCAGCTAGAGACCCAGCGGAGAGTTAATCTGGCTTTGTCGAGCTACGGCTTTAGCTGGGGTTTCCCCGCTCTCCCTATTTTTCTCTCCATCCCTCTCTCCTCTTTTTCATTTCACCCCCTTCCTCTCACCTTTCAAACCTTCTTACACACAATCTTAAACCCCATCTGTCTCTCTCTCTTCTTTCTTTCTTTCTTTCTTCTTTCTTTCTTTCTTTCTTTCTTTCTTTCTTTCTTTCTTTCTTTCTTTCTTTCTTTCTTTCTTTCTTCTTTCTTTCTTTCTTTCTTTCTTTCTTTCAAGCCCTATCTCTCCCTCGCTCTCTCGCTGCGCCCTATGCGCTGACCAGCTGGTAAGTGTCTCCACTGACATTTCAACCTCTCCCTGACCCAGTCTGTAATACCTACGTGTTTCAAGCAGACCACCATAGTCCCTGTGCCCAAGAACGCCAAGGCAACTTGTCTCAAGGACCATCGCCCTGTAGCATTCACATCTGTAGGCTTGAAATGCTTTGAAAGGCTGGTCATGGCTCACATCAACACCATCATGCCAGACACCGTAGACCCACTCCAATTTGCATAACGCCCCACAGATCCACAGATGACGCAATCTCTATTGCACTCCACACTGCCCTTTTTCACTTGGACAAGAGGAACACATATGTGAGAATGCTGTTCATTGACTACAGCTTTAGCGTTCAACACCATAGTTCCCTCTAAGCTCATCACTAAGCTAAAGACCATGGGACTGAACACCTCCCTCTGCAACTGGATCCTGGACATCCTGACGGGCCGCCCCCAGGTGATAAGGGTAGGCAACAACACGTCCGCCATGCTGACCATCAACACTGGGGCCCCTCAGGGGTGCGTGCTCAGTCCCCTCCTTTACTCCCTGTTCACCCACGACCGCGTGGCCAAACACAACTCCAACACCATCATTAAGTTTGCTGACGACACAACAGTGGTAGGCCTGATCACCGACAACGATGAGACAGCCTATAGGGTGGTCAGAGACCTGGCAGTGTGGTACCAGGACAACAACCTCTCCCTCAATGTCAGCAAGACAGAGGAGCTGATGAGACAGCCTATAGGGAGGAGGTCAGAGACCTGGCAGTGTGGTACCAGGACAACAACCTCTCCCTCAATGTCAGCAAGACAGAGGAGCTGATGAGACAGCCTATAGGGAGGAGGTCAGAGACCTGGCAGTGTGGTACCAGGACAACAACCTCTCCCTCAATGTCAGCAAGACAGAGGAGCTGATGAGACAGCCTATAGGGAGGAGGTCAGAGACCTGGCAGTGTGGTACCAGGACAACAACCTCTCCCTCAATGTCAGCAAGACAGAGGAGCTGATGAGACAGCCTATAGGGAGGAGGTCAGAGACCTGGCAGTGTGGTACCAGGACAACAACCTCTCCCTCAATGTCAGCAAGACAGAGGACCTGATGGTGGACTATAGGATACAGAGATCCGAGCACGCCCCCATCCATATCGACGGGCCTGTAGTGGATCGGGTCGAGAGCTTCAAGTTCCTCGGTGTCTACATCACTAAGGACTTAACATGGTCCACACACACCAACACAGTCGTGAAGAGGGCACAACAACGCATCTGCCCCCTCAGGAGGCTAAAAAGATTTGCATCACCGCTTTCTATGGCAACTTCTTGGCATCCGACCGCAAGGCGCTTCAGAGGGAACATCACTGGGGCCGAGCTCCCTGTCATCCAGAACCTCTATACCAGGCGGTGTCAGAGGAAGGCCTTCAAAATTGTCAAAGACTCCAGCCACCCTAGTCATAGACTGTTCCCTCTCCTACCGCATGGAAAGCCATACGGATGCACCAAGTCTGGAACCAACAGATCCCTGAACAGCGTCTACCCCCAAGCCATAAGACTGCTAAATAGTTACTGTAATTAAATATACATTTTTTAAAGTTTTTTAATTTAACCTTTATTAACTAGGCAAGTCAGTTAAGAACAAATTCTTATTTACAATGATGGCCTACCCCAGCCAAACCCATATTTATCTGAATTACCTCGTAGCCCTGCACATGGACTCGGTACTGGTACCCTGTTAGCCAAGTTATCGTTACACAATGTGTCATGGTGTTATATTTCTGATATTCCTATATTTTTCACTCTGCGTTGTTGGGATGTGGCATTTCATTGTTAGTCTACACCTGTTGTTTACAAAGAATGTGACAAATACAATATGGAAGGAAAGAGAGAAGGACATTTTAAGGTTCGATTTGATCTCTCTGTCTGCCTATCCCTCTCCTCCCTATCCTACTCCATTGCTCTTTCTCGCTCTACCTCTGTCATTTTCTATCCATCTCTCTCCCTCTTTCTCTCCCTCTTTCTCTCTCTCTCATGGTAAAAGCTGGACAACCATAGCATGTGTACAGTATGTTAAAATCTCTCCCTCAGACTGACTGGTATAGAAGATTTGTAACATAATGTAGAATGAAAGCATAAGGGCTTTTCTCCTACACACCATACACACACCAGACACACACACACACACCAGACACAGTGTCCCCTTTGTCCTGCAGTACTGTATAACTCACTCAATTAGGAAGTGTATGTATTGCAGAGAGCGGGCACTCCAGTCCAAAAGCATGATGTGTGTGTGTGTGTGTGTGTGTGTGTGTGTGGTGTGTGTGTGTGTGTGTGTGTGTGTGTGTGTGTGTGTGTGTGTGTGTGTGTGTGTGCGTGCGTGCGTGCGTGCGTGCGTGCGTGCGTGCACGTCCAAAACCCAGTCAGTCTGTTTGGAATATTGGCAAACGTCTTCAGTAAGCGTTTATACCAACCGATCCAAGATAAGTACCCTGGCAACATCTGGTTATGTAACCCAACCTCAAACTAATATGAAGTCTGTCTGTGTTTGTGTCGCCTCCTTTTAAAACCACACCACAACCCGACAAACATTAGTTTTGTTCTTTGTTTGTTATGAATATAGTCCACTGTGACACTCAATAAATCGTAGCATTATTATGCTATGTCGTGATTATCTTTTGACATTAGGAAATGTGAAGGGGAGTTTGACTGGGAGTGAGTACCGTGTAACCGCCAACATAGACTGTAACGTCATAATAACACAGAGACAGAGCGAGAGAAAGGCTAGCTTCTGGCTCCGAGGGTTGCATTTTGGCCTGTAGTTTGGGTTTGGAAAAGGATTATGGTTTGGCAGAGAGGGTAAATATCATTTTGAGAAACCCCAAAGGCCACAATTCTTCCTCTATTTCACTGGTTTATTCACTAAATAAAAGTCTTGCTAAACCAATGGAGCCGGTACTGTCCGTCCATGGCGTCTTATAACACTGGTGGATTGTGGGAACTAAAGAGATGCCATATTACCATTTCAACTAAGGTATCACTGATTAAGATGTAAAACTGCACGTTTTACACGAATACTGTATTATCAAAGTAATTTCCTTTCTGTGAGAACTTTGAAGTGATTTATATGTTGAAACTAAGTCAGCTTCTGGGTTTCTTTGAAAGGTTACAGGATAATAATACCGGAATAGAATATCATTTTCAACAACATTGACTTTTTACTATTTTCCTGAACACAGTATCTTATCCCTTACTGAGACAGTACAATAATACCATTATCTTATTCATTTATTAAGTGTTCTTAGTAAAACCCTTACCTGGGCCTGTATTGACAAAGTGTCTCAGAAAAGATTGCTGATCTAGGATCAGTGTAGCCTGTTAGATCATAATGAATAAGATTACAATGGACAGGTGGAACCTGATCCTAGATCAGCACTCTTACTCTGAGAGGCTTTAGAATACAGGCCCTGCTCTATAACCTGAGAGTTGCTTTGGCATTAGCAGTGTGTCACATGTTCAAAGTGAATGAGTCATAAGAGGTGACCCGTTAAGGTGTACTAAGTTTTCTCCCTCTCTCTCAATAAAGTTCATGTTAATATCTGGGGTTATATACACACACACACACACTCTCTCTCTCTCTCTCTCTCTCTCTCTCTCTCTCTCTCTCTCTCTCTCTCTCTCTCTCTCTCTCTCTCTCTGGCAAAAACAGGCAAAAACTAAAGACATTGTAACATATTGACATTATAAATACTTTATTAGTAACTTGTAACTGATGTAGCAGTTGTTTTAAACCTTCCTTTATGTGAATAACATACCAGAAACGAATCAAGAAGTCAGTCAGTAATAGAAAACCAGGGTTATAAAAAATAAGAGGATATACATCATGTAGGTGACTTCCTTCCGTTCCAGAAGGAGAGTACAAAACATAATCCCAGTCACTGTCCTCGGAATCCGATGGAAAAATCCAGAAGCATCTGAAATGATTGGGAGGATTCCAAACCGCTTGTAATCCAAAATGATGGGAGTAGTCTTGTAGTCAGAAGTCCTTTATATAAAGACTATAACTCCCATAGTCCTCCAGTATCCAATCATCTACCTCTCTTCTTGTCCCAGTTGGCGTAGTCACATTATTTGACACCTGTCAATCATCAAATTGAAGCCACACCCACTCCTAATATCGAAGTTCTTATTTGCATCTTCCAGAAACATCATTCCCGATTCTGGCAATATTTTGACGTTATCAAAATTATTTATTTTTGAACGTTCGTCTTGTGGGAAGATATAGAATATAACATATATAGAATATGTTCTCTGTCCTCTGCCCACTTCTCTTGTTGCCATCACGCACAACATGGCTGTTCATATCTCAGTCTGAGAAACATGAAAGTTTCTGTTGAAAAGATGTTCTCGTCCCTCTTCCTCTCTTTCACTCTTCTCTCTTCCATCCATCTTTCTTCACCTTACACCTGATGGGAGAAGAGAAATAGGTACCAAACGTTAGCTTAGCCAATCAGACAATACAAGTCATCCCCCCAACAAAATAACGTAATGTCAAATGTTCACCACTTAAAACAATGAATCTTTAGCACCCCCATCTTTCACCACCAAATACAACCTCCATACCCAATGTAATCAGCCAAGGCACCAGTCACCAATTAAAACCACTTCCTAATTTCACCCCCTCTTCCTGTTCGATTGATACTGCTCTCTGATTGGCGATTCCCATGATTGGCGTTTAAACCCAGATCATTGATTGGCTGTAGTGCTAATGCCTACCGTAATGACACTAATAAACACTCATGTTTTTCCACATGCCCGACAAAAGTATGAGAAATTCTTTGAGGTTTTTGAGCTTTTTACGTTTCCTCCCTTTACCCTTGGTCCTACTGGGTCCTGTGAATGAAGGGGGAGGAGGGGGAAGAGGAGGATCTATAAAGAAAAAAGGGGAATGAAAAAAGGAGTGGAATACCCTGAGAGAGAACCATTTCAATTCCTCAACTGTTCTCAGTTTATATCCGTGTAGAGAGACACTCTCAGACAGGAGCTGAAGCACACGCTGTACGCAGTAGAGTATAGTAAGATATTTACCATTGTCTGTATCGTAGAGTTCCTTGATGTGTCGTTTGGAGGTGCATATACACTCAAGGTGCTCCTCCAGCCGCACCAGCACCTCCTTTAGTTTAGGACGCCTCCTCACATACTCCACCTTAGCCACCTGGAGAGGGATGGAGAAAGAGATCAGAATGAGTTCTGGAGAATCTCCTCTTTTCGAGGTAATGGAAGGATACAAAAACATGACACACACACACACCCCTCGTACACTAACACACACACACACACACACACACGTAAGCAAGCACACACACATTAGTGTTCTCTCAAAAAGTGAGCCAAGCCTGCTTGAGCTTCAGGACTGATTGTACAAGCCTCTCTTCTCTTTCAAGTCTGAACATACACAAAGACAACACACACGCACGCGCACACACACCCACACACCGAAAGGTGCTGCTATGTTACAACATGAACCAGAAGAGCACAGCCGAGACAGTAACACTGTTATTGGTACAGAGGTTCAGGTGAGGTAAGGCATCTCAATGGTATGGACTGGAGACGCTCCCTCTCCATGTTGTAATTAAGGCTTTTTCTCCTTGTGTAATTTCCTTCATCTGATTCTGCACTGATAGGAAACAACTGGACAGATGCCATGCTACTTACTTTCCCTTTTACAGGGCAGTGTACAGATGTAGGCTCTGAATTTGATCACTCTTTTGTTGCTGAGAATTTAAAAAGGCTTCTAAAGTTTGTAATTTCCACTTTAAAATGTCAGGCTTGATTTTTCCTTAGGAAAAATGTATCAACCCCTACATAAAATGTCCATGAACTATAATCCACATAATAATTCACATTTCCTGTTGCTGACTGATTATTTTCCTGCTGTAGCAAACTGGCTCAAATTAAGATGCTACATCTGTATGTGAAAGGGAGGAGACATGGAGAAGAACCCATTGTAGGCTATTGAGATGCAGCCTGAGGGAGTTTCTCAGTTTCCTTCCTGTCAAATGAAATACAGGGAATAAGACACGAGTCAACTCAAAGGTGTGTAACACGAGGTGTGTTTGGGCTCTCAGTAAACCACCAGGTCATATTAATATGATTATGACCTTCTAGCTGTTATTTCCCCAGAAAGTCATCATAAAGTCAGACATAACAATGGAACCTTTGTCTCTGTCCCACCAGTGGAAACTGGAATGGAGGGAAACAGACAGTGGACACAGAGAAACCATGGGAGATTAATACACAGAGTCAAGACCAGTATGAGCCATTGAAAAACAACGGTCCGCTGTTCTGGTACTGGTGAATGGTTTCTGGAAGAGCAGAGACGGGCAAGCTAGCATGCACGTGCACACACACATTCACACACCCTCGAAGGCGCGTGTACGTGTGTGCGCGTGCGTGTGTGTGTGTCTGTGCATACGCGTGTACGTGTGTGTGTTTCCTCTCCATAGTCCTGTCTCTGTAGTTGAATCTCAGGATATACGGGAGACTTATCTTTTGATTTCCTCTCTGTCAAAGACAAAGAGAAAGAAAGAAAGAATGAAAGAATGAAGAAAAGGAAAAAGAATGAAAGAGAGAGAGAGACCCTTTCATCTAATATTGAGTATCAAAAGGGGATCAAATCTGCACCCTCCCTTCGCTCCTCATCTGTCCATTCCTCTCATCCCTCTGCTCTATCTATCCCTCCCTTCTCTCCTCATCTGTCCATTCCTCTCATCCCTCTGCTCTCTCTATCCCTCCCTTCTCTCCTCATCTGTCCATTCCTCTCATCCCTCTGCTCTCTCTATCCCTCCCTTTTCTCCTCATCTGTCCATTCCTCTCATCCCTCTGCTCTATCTATCCCTCCCTTCTCTCCTCATCTGTCCATTCCTCTCATTCCTCTGCTCTCTCTATCAAACCATCCCTTACCCCTTCAAAAACACTGCTTCTCTCTTTCTCACTCTCTTTCTGTACATTTAAGCACAGTTAGATTTCCTCCAATAGTTATGGCTCTTATTTGCAGGGATGTCTCTATGACCTTTGACCCTCTATTTCTGCATATGATCTCTATCTGAGGTCTACAACAGATAGCGCTGCCTCAGCCAGATCAGTTCAGCTCAGATTGTATTCATTAGGAACTAAACATAATAGCATTTACCTAAACAAGGAGGGACTACCTCAGCACCCAGAAATCACAACTTCTTCCTCTGTGTGAACTGTCTGAGGAACAGCTAAGCCAGACAGACAGCATCTTTAGTCTTTTAATAGACAGAGGACTGAGAAGCCATTCACTCAGAGGAAAACAGGGAGTGGGGAAAACAAAATAACCCCCGTAGTGAATACACTGAAGCACTGAGATCATCAACACACCCACTATCCTCCTCGGCTCAGACCATGCTAAACTGGCTGGAAATCCTTAGCGCATGAACACACACACACACCGTCTCACTATTTTTCTTTCTCCATCCTCTCTCTCTCTCTCTCTCTCTCACACACACACACTGAGCAGAGCTTCCAGTTGGCAGTGTGTGTGGGTTTAAGATGGCAGGGTTTACTTGCTATTATGTGCCAGCCCTGGCAGAGTTTAAATACAAATGATTATGTTCCTGCGGTCGCGAGGGAGTCTCCTGGCCTGGCACACACACACGCATACACACACGCACACACACACACACACACACACACACACACACACACACACACACACACACACACACACACACACACACACACACACACACACACACACACACACACACACACACACACACACACACACACACACCACACACACACACACACAGTACCAGACAAAAGTTTGGACACACCTACTCATTCAAGTGTTTTTCTTTATTTTTATTATCTTCCAGGTGAAGCTGGTTGAGAGAATGCCAAGAGTGAGCAAAGCTGTCATCAAGGCAAAGGGTGGCAACTTGAAGAATCTCAAATATAAAATATATTTTGATTTGTTTAACACTTTGGTTACTACATGATTCCATATGTGTTATTTCACTATTATTCTACAATGACTGGTACTG
Source organism: Salmo salar (assembly GCF_965601325.2). Lineage (NCBI taxonomy): Eukaryota > Metazoa > Chordata > Actinopteri > Salmoniformes > Salmonidae > Salmo > Salmo salar. Next base: position 67,450,347 of record NC_138292.1, read on the forward strand.
TACACACACGCACACATGCACACAGGCACAGACCTAGCCAGGGAGACCTAGCTAAGGGGAGCTGGACTAGTAGAAAGGGGTTGAATGGTTGAGTTGCTGTGTTTGTGTGTGTGTGTGTGTGTGTGTGTGTGTGTGTGTGTGTGTGTGTGTGTGTGTGTGTGTGTGTGTGTGTGTGTGTGTGTGTGTGTGTGTGTGTGTGTGTGTGTGTGTGTGTGTGTGTGTGTGTGTGTGTGTGTGTTCAGAGAACGTGTAGCTCTCTCCTACCTTGACAGTGCGGTGGTGCTTGCGGGAGGGCAGGCAGTGCATGTTGCTGGTGTTGCAGCATCCGGTACATCTCTTCACCTCTACACAGGGAGGCCAGATGATGAAGTTAGCGGAGGTGGAATCCACCTGGCTCCGAGGGATCTCGTAGATCACCGTACGAGTCTTACACACCGCGGGTAACGCCTCCTCTGGGGTCAAAGGGGAGGGGGAGAGGTTAAAGGTGAAACATGACAGCATAGAGAGAAGGTAGTGTTGGTGTATACTTACACACACACAGAGACACACACACACACAGAGACATACACACGCAGAGACACAGAGACACACGCGCAGAGACACAGAGACACACACGTAGACGTAGATGGACAGTAGATGGGATATAGACAGAAAGAGGCAAATACTCAGACAGACACACACACTCTCTCTCTCTCTCTCTCTCTCTCACTCTCTCTCACACACACAAATTCCACAGGTATGCATGAACACAACTACAAAGACACACACACTTACCGATGCTCCTCTTGTGCCTGGAGTGTGTCTGAGAGCTCTCCAGCTGTGAGTAGGCCTTGTTGTGGTACCTCTGTTTGTTCTCCTCTATCACCTCATTCTCTGTTGACCACAACAACATCAATCTCATGTTATCCCTACACTAGCTGGGCCATTCAGAAGCAGAGCAACACTGAATGGAGAGAGAAGCTTGAACTCAGAAAAGCTCAAAATAACTGTGTCCCCTCTGTAAATGAACAATCCCTTATCGTCACCATGACAACCATACGCCTTCTGCTATCCAATCTAACAGCTCTGGTTGTTAGTCGGGTGTGTGTAAAGAACCTTTCACTTCAAAATGACCTTGTTTGATCTTTCAGCTCGATATTGACCTGTTTGGGGTCTCTCTCTTAAAGTATATATTTTTGCTACCCAAGTACTGACCCCACAGAGAGTGTAGACTGTAGAGGGTGTGTGTATGATTGTGTGTGTCTGTGTGTGTGTGTGTGTTCCTTGCAAGTGTGTGTGCGTGACTGCACTTACGTGCAGGAACTTAAGTGCTTGCTGTATGTCTTGACCAACACAAAGCCTCCTAGCTCCTTCCTCCTGACACTCAGGAATTTCACCATGAATTATACATACCAAAACAGCAGCCATTCAGCCCTCAGTGTGTGTGTGTGTGTGTGTGTGTGTGTGTGTGTGTGTGTGTGTGTGTGTGTGTGTGTGTGTGTGTGTGTGTGTGTGTGTGTGTGTGTGTGTGTGTGTGTGTGTGTGTGTGTGTGTGTGTGTGTGTGTGTTTCATTCAGCCTTACATTGCTGCTCCACAAATAATGGACAGTATGACAGCAGCATAAAGCCTACATCCACTTGACCCCCCAGCACCGAGGAGACAGCTGAGTAGCAGACAGGCCTATTTGCATCTCAATAATGCCAGAATGAATGGTGGGGTGTAGTCAAGACCAAATGAAAAATGATAAGAACTTGTAGGATGGAGAGCGGTTACTAAGTAGCCTAACAATGAATGGCTTGAAACGTTTCATTAGGGTATGTTTCAAGCCCTTGTCCACACCTTCCCCCTTATTCGACCAGACTCCAGTTACGTGTTCAGTTTTCCTAAAGTTCATTTCACGTGGAATAAAAAGTGTGAAACAGATCAAAAGTTTTGACACAAGCAGCAGTCACCAGGTTCATGGTGGCTGTCCGCCCTAGTGCCGCGGGCAGCGGGACAGAGACAACTCCCACTAACACCGAGCAGAAGCTGGTGAGACGCCTTTTAGTTCCCGCCCGAGAGGGGCGTGCTCATGGCCGGGGCAACATCCAATGGAGATTCATCCACTCTCTCCCTCTAAGCTGCAGGAAGTAATTTGTCTAATTCAACATCTCTTATGTGGCAGACAAACCTGTCCAAGTTGCCCACAGGCTAACAGCCTATCACAAACAAGACACAGCCATAGCACCTCTTTACACCTCTCTCCTCCTACCTTTAAAGGGTACACACTTAGAAAAAACGGTTCTGGATAGAACCAAAAAGTGTTCTATGCTTGCTTCATATATGGCACCCCTTAAGGTTCTATATAGAAAAAATGTTGGCTCAGTGAATAAGAACCCATGGGGTTCTGATCAACCAACCCTATAAGAGGGTTCTATATAGAACATTTAGGGGTGCCACATATAAAGCAAGCAATAGAACCCGTTTTGGTTCTATCCAAAACCTTGTAGGCTACTTCTGGCATGTTGTGTTGAGCTCAGTTCAGTGTCTTTACTGAAGCCTAGCCCTAGGCTGTGTAATAAAGCTATTGAATGAAGACTGATTTAAGAGGCTTTAGGCCTACCATCCAGGTCTAGCTCCAGGAGCCGCTGGAGGTCGCTGATGCTGCGGATCTCACTGCGGGACAGCCGCTCCAACAGCTCCCGGGGGAGTGGGGCCTCCTACAAGAAAAGGAAAACATTGAAATGAAAATAACAGCACTTCATTACCGACACAGACGTTATTGTACCGTAATGGATAGCGCGGCTATAGCAGTGGTATGAGCGTGACTATGTAGCGCTGAATAAGTGTTTTAAGCACAAATATGTGCACAATTAAGGAGATGGTATAATGCACACTTAGTTTGCGCTTGTTGCTGAGAAGCCATAGATTCCCCCTATTGTCATGACATTTTTGGACGGAGTTACTGCAACGCTACTCTGGAGTTTTGTGCATAATTATGCATAAGTGGAGCATGAACGAACGAACAATGCACCTGCCAACGAAGTAAGCGTTGCACTAAAAACGGCACAATTTGAACAGATTTGGCCCCTACAGAGCGTACAAACCAAAACTCGTATAAAAGTCCTTTACCTCAGCGGCGGTGCGTAACAGGCACAATAAGCAGGCGAGGAGGAAGCTCAGAAAAGCGGCTCTCATCTCCCTTCAGGTCCTTTGGGCTCCAGAACGAGAGAAAGTTCCAGTAGTTCCACCAACACCGTTCCAGAACCAGGAGCTGAGGCGTCGCTCCCAAACCACGGGAATCCAGTACCATCCCTCGGGTGGAACCGCTACCTCCACGACTCTACAGCCGGTAGTCCGAATTATTTAGCTATTATAGGCAACATGGCGAGGCTAACAGTGTGACTTTATTGGGTGTTCATTTAGGTTTACATTTATTAAGACTGACGTTTATTGAAGTCAGTTGGGTTTCCTACTCCGCTTTTGGCCACAGAAGCAACACAGGCGCAGGAGATGGGTCGGAGTTACGGCACCTGAGACAAGAGCTATCTATGCTTAGAAGAACTTCCAGAATTGAGAAATGTAATCATTTTATCGATTAGGCTATAATCCACTTGAAGTGAAGACGTCTCGTTGTGACACATTTTAGTGTTTTAATCCTTTATGCATGTTGATACAATTCTCTGAGAATATAATATTCCACTATCCATACATTTATGGGAGACTTCCAAAAATATAAACTTTATGTCCTGTTTATATCAGCAAATGGAGAATAGGTCAAAAATAATGTCAAGCCGTCCGCATGTCCTGGTTGTTGTTATCAAACGGTTTTTGTAGCCTATTAGATCCCTTCAAAGCGGGTCCGCTGTAGACTGTGATCTCCGTGGTGAATGAAGTCGGAACGCTTTGAGTCATATGATATAGTTACTGCGCTGCTGGGGGCTGGCGGGGCGCGGTCACGCTGCAACTCCGCTCCGCTCTCCGGGTGTGTGCTCTGTAACTACAGATGGATAGATCGGCCATAAAGAACACCATTGGCTTTTGACTGTCACATCAGTCCATTCAACGCACCAGACTTCTTTCATGCATCATTGGTCAAATTCAGGTGCGTTGCAGATCAATGCAATTATAGTGATGATGATGATGATGATGATGATGATGATGATGATGGTGGTGATGATGGTGGTGATGATGATGATGTTCTTGATGATGGTACCCCCAAGCCATAAGACTCCTGAACAGCTAATCAAATGGCTACCCAGACTATTTGCATCCCCCCTGTTATTATCTATGCATAGCCACTTTAATAACTCCACCTACATGTACATATTACCTCAATTACCTCGACACCGGTGACCCCGCACATTGGCACATTGACAGGTACCCTCTGTATAGAGCCCCACTATTGTAATTTACTGTTGCTCTTTAATTGTTTGTTATTCTTATCACTTACTTTTTGGGGGGATTTTCTTAAAACTGCATTGTTGGTTAGGGGCTTGTAAGTAAGCATTTCACTGTAAGGTCTACACCTGGTGTATTCGGCGCATGTGACAAACAACATTTGATTTGATTTTGATGGTGATAGTGGTGATGATGATAATGATGCTGATGATGACAGTGATGATGAAGGTGATGAGGATGTTGCTGTTCTCTATAAACATCATATCCTGTAACTGTCCCTAAATGCCCTGTTTTTTTTACCACACAATGGCAGGTTACTAGTTAACACATTGACATTTGATCCCTTCTAAAGCACTAGTCATTACATTTTAAGGGACTGAGCTAATTTATAACAAAGTACAAACCCATGGTTGAGTCGTTTAGGGTATTTATAACCTATAAAGTCCCTGGAGGCTTTCCACCTCTCTCTCTTCCCTCTCTTACACCCTTCCTTCAATTCCCTCCTTCTCCAGCCCCCTCGCACCTCCACCACCTCCAACCCTCCCTCCTTCCATCTGTTCACACCTCAAGTCCCTCACACCTCTTCCCCCCCCCCCCTCCATTCCTTCCTCCACCCCTCTCCCTCCCTTCCAGGTCAGCCACAGATGGCTGTCCGTTTTTAATTGGTGTTTAATTAACTTCATTAATAAGTGGCCAGACCGTAGACACAACTGACCTCCATGATAAAGGAGTGAGAGAGCGACAGGGATGGCAGGATCAGAGGTAGGGGGGACACGGTGTGCTGGAGCTAAAAACAACACTTCATACAAAACAGACGTGTTCACACGGACCTACACACACATTGACTATGTGCCTTGTGACCAGACACGGTGTCACAGCTGAGATAGTTAGGAACTTTGTGCCCACTGGACCCAGTCTCTCTCTCTCAACACTAGAGCAGCCACCATTCTAGCTACAAATGCAGACATTGACAGCCTATAGTAGTGGTGATGAGGAGGAGGGAGAGGTGAACATTGAGGAAAAGGAGGTGAAGGAGATGGGGAGAGGAGGAAGAAGAATGAAGGGGTAAAGGGGCCAAGGAGGAGGGACAAATTGAGGAGGGAAGGAGGAAGAGAAACAAGGTTTGTTGCCAATTAAGACCTATTTAGCCAGACACAGGCTCAGTGACTCTGTCTCTCCCTCCATCAACCCTGAAGGGCTTTGCTTTGGGCTGCTCTGGTCTGGTGTACTTAACTCCTGCAAGGCGCCAGACACACATGCAAGTGCACATGTGTACACACACACTGACTTACAGCACAGGGGTCCGAATTAGGGAAACAACTGGGTTAGAACCGAACCGATCCAGAACATTCCACTGTGACATCCTTGGACCCGGAGAGAGTGATGCCAAAAGGCAATAATCTGGACCCTTAACCTCTCTGTATCCCTCTCTCTCTCTCTCTTCTCTCTCACTTCCTCTGTGGGATAGAAGTGGGACATGCCTCCTGCTATGGTAGGGGCAGTAGCATGCATGTTGTCATGCCGACAGAGAGGCTAGAAGTTTCCCAAAAGTTTAGACCCAGACAACAGGATAGACACAGTAAAATAGAGAAACAGAGACAAATTGAGATATGGAGAGACACAGAGAGGGAATGTGCATGAGAGAGAAAAGAGAGGGAGAAATAGGTCTGGATTCAATCCGTATCGCAGAAGTATCGTGGAAAATCTGCGTTATAGCTCCATTTAAATTTACAGGCAATGTTCCAGTGTCTGCGGAGACTGCATTCACGGTAAACACTGCATATATCGGCTCAATTGTAAATTACTTTGAAAAATGTACGCAGATTTACAATGATACTTTCACGATACGGATTGAATCCAGTTGCTAGTTAAATTTTATCTGTGGAGGGATGAGAGTTTTACAAGCAGGGTGTGGATTAAAGTACCTAATACCTAATTCTATTCAAAACCCTATGCATAGTGCATAATGAAATAACCCTCCATATGTGTCAGACCTGGGATTGATTTCTATTTGAAATCTTTTCATATACTTTTAACATTTGCTCTACAGATATAGGATTTTAATTTGAGCCAGTTTGCTAAAATAATACTGCAGCAGCACGAAATGTGGATTATAATTAATGGACAGTTTTTGTAGGGTTTGATACTTTTTTGTTGGGGCAAACCCAAGTCTGACACTAAAGTGGAAATGACAAACTTTAGAAGCATTCTTAAACCTTGAATACACTACAAGTTTGCATTTCCTGCTGTGCAGGAAAATTCTCAGCAACACAAGAGTGATCAAATTAAGATCCTACATCTGTAGTTTGCCTGGAGTGCTGGATGGGCGACGATTGCATTTTTGTGACTATTCTATTAGTTTTGTAGTGACAGTCAAGCTCAATCAATCCCAGATAAAGTATTTTAAATTATTTTAGATAGTATTTTAATCCAGGTCTGATTTTAGTTTCCCCTCTACACATTCACATAACACATACCAAAAAAGTCAGTCAGAATGGATTTCACGATTTCAACCATTAAACCCGGGGTAATCCCATGGTTGGCCACCTCCCAAAAACTATTGTGTGACTGCATGAATGTTTGGGAAGCGGCCAACAGAAGACTTATCCTGGATAACATCTTGAATATGCTAGTGTTTGGTTTACCTGTATGGTTAGTTAATGCAGTGGCCCCATCTGTTTAAGCATAGGCTTGAGAGAGGTTTGGTGGATTCTCTTTGAATTTGGGAAACAGAGTCCCTCTGCTGCTACCAAAAAGTCACACACATGCATGGAAATATGCTCCCGCACCATACGCTTTTACCCACATCTAAAGCAGCATCCTAAGCAATAGGTCGGAACAAGATTATTGTCTTTTTCCTGTGGAGATGAGATTTCATGCATTACCTGTTTGAGTATCACATAAGCATCAAAACAGAAGAATGCACCAAAAGATGGAATGTCATATTCCTTATCAGTCCTGCTAAGACAAAACATTTCACATGTAAGTTAAACAGTAGAGCCACAGCTGTTGCTATATCATCTCATCATCATATCTGAGGAGAGCCTACTTCTCTTGTGTACGTGTTTCCTCTTCTTCTATAATCTGTTCTTTGTTTTCAGATGGTTAAGACAAAGATCCAATGTGCATCCAAAATGGAACCCCATTCCCTACTATAGTGAAATACTTTTGACCAGATCTCTCTGGGGCCTGGTCAAAACTAGTGCACTGTATTGGGAGCAGGGTGCCATTTGGGACATGACTAGAACACTCTACTTTATTTCTCTATGTGTAAACCTCCTCTGGCCACATCTAAGGGTCTATATACCAGCATGTCACTGAACCTGGTCGTGGTTGCTTCTGGATTCACAGATTATTCACAGATCTTTCTCAATCAACTGTTTCTCTCTGCCTTCATTTCACTCGGTCTCTCTTTCCCTGTCTCTATTGCTCTGTCTCTCTCTCTCTGCCTTCGTCTCACTCTCTCTTTCCCTGTCTCTATTGCTCTGTCTCTCTCTCTCTCTGCCTTCGTCTCACTCTCTCTTTCCCTGTCTCTATTGCTCTGTCTCTCTCTCTCTGCCTTCGTCTCACTCTTTCTCTTTCCCTGTCTCTATTGCTCTGTCTCTCTCTCTCTGCCTTCGTCTCACTCTCTCTTTCCCTGTCTCTATTGCTCTGTCTCTCTCTCTCGGCCTTCATCTCTCTCTCTCTTTCCCTGTCTCTATTGCTCTGTCTCTGTCTCTCTCTCTCGGCCTTCATCTCTCTCTCTCTTTCCCTGTCTCTATTGCTCTGTCTCTGTCTCTCTCTCTCGGCCTTCATCTCTCTCTCTCTTTCCCTGTCTCTATCGCTCTGTCTCTGTCTCTCTCTCTCGGCCTTCATCTCTCTCTCTCTTTCCCTGTCTCTATCGCTCTGTCTCTGTCTCTCTCTCTCTGCCTTTGTCTTACTCTGTCTCTCTTTCCCTGTCTATCTCTCTGTCTCTGTCTCGCTGTCCTTTTTTCACACCCTCACAATGCCTCTCAAATCAACCAGCTGCAGCACCAAGGCTGACATCCCTCTTTCAGTCCCTCTTCCTCTTCCTGTCCCCCTATTTTGATACTAACTAGTCACTCCCTTTTCCATTACTGACTTGTAGTCAGGTTGACGACTGACATTACTGTACACAGCTGGGGCTGAGGTTGAGTTTATGTAAAACACACACACACACACACACACACACACACACACACACACACACACACACACACACACACACACACACACACACACACACACACACACACACACACACACACACACACACACACACACACACGTTGTATGATGCAGTTGCTTACAGCTGGCAGCTGTTTTGGAATATGATTACAAAGTGTGAAAAACGTTGGAACATTTGGATTAAACAGTCATGTCGTCCTTTACATTGTTGGCTTCGATGAGAGTTGCTGTCTCTGTTTTTCCAGAGCCTTTCTTTTAGTCTAACTGAGAGGCTATGAGAGAGATCATTCTGTTTTGAATTGATTAATCGGTGTGTGTAAGTCAACCCCACCAACACACACAAATGCCTGCTTGCACTGATGCACACACACACACATCCACAAATCTATTGTCACCTAATTTGGCGATAATACGATGCTTCCTCCTTCAAGCCTCTGTATCTGGGCAGCAACTAGTGACAATGATGTCACCTCTCTACCAGTGTGTCCGGAACTTGACACAGGCTGCTTGCCAAATTGCACTCTATTCCCTATATAGTACACTACGTTTGATAGGGCCCTGACCAAAAGTACTGCACTATATAGGGAATAGGGTGCTATTTGAAACACAGACACAAAAGACCTTAGTCTGATACGCACGCACAGGCGCACACACTCACACACACAGGGAACAATACCTTCCACTTCCCCCCATTAACCAGACCCCCAAAATAAACTCCCTCTATACACTAGACCATTGTTACTAGGGCCAACATTAGCACATCAGATGAGACACTTAAAGCCTTCACTTCACAACTCAAGACCAGAGGAAATCCCTTCTTTTGGAAGAGGAGAGAGGGAGATTTCTGTCGTTCTTTCCCAGAGTGATACAAGTGGTTGTGAGTGGTTTGCTAATTGTCCTCTCTTAATCTTGTTAATGCAGCAGAAAGAGAGAGCAATAGAGAGAGAGAAAGGTGTGTGTGTGTGTGTGTGTGTGTGTGTGTGTGTGTGTGTGTGTGTGTGTGTGTGTGTGTGTGTGTGTGTGTGTGTCTGTGTGTGTGTGTGTGTGTGTATATGTGTGTGTGTTCCAGACAACAGGGTTACAAACAGAGGAGCTGGCTTTCACAGATTGTCATGACAATACAATGACCTTTCAACCAACCTTGCCAACGGTTTACCATACTACTCCAACACGCCTGTAGTGGAGTTACACAGCTGGTACTGTCCAATGGAAAGGTGAGGGATACCTATGGAACATGTGATGATTGGTCCATAAAGGAGAGGGGGCTGTCTGTCATAACCACACACACACACACACACACACACACACACACACACACACACACACACACACACACACACACACACACACACACACACACACACCACACACACACACACACACACACACACACACACACACCACACACTCTTACACCTTTAATGTAGGATCAAACAAGGCACTCGGGGTAGCAAACTTTGTCATGGCAGGTGTTTAAGGGTGTGCGTGTGTACATGCTTGTGTGTCTGTGTTACTGAAACAGTTATTATTGCTGTACACAGGCCAACTGTCTAGCAGGTGATGGTGGAAAACAGAGAACCAGAAACAGCCATGTGTTGGGACTTGAAACCTGGCAGCATCGTATTTCTCCAATGCCGCATTTATGCATAGTATCTCTTCTGAGAACTCATTCAAAGTTATAAGAGACACACACACACTGAATAACACACACACACACTACTGAGCCTACACAGACTGTACAAGTCTAAGCGAGACAGAAAGTGAACTTGAATGAGAGTGGATGATAATGATGACAGAAGAGAAAAGCACTAGATGCCAACAGAGTTCTCCTTCACTATGATGTTATGTTGAATCTGTTCATCTGCCTGGCACAGCTTGACCATCAAGTGTGTTTGTTTGGCATGATGTTACTTGGCTTTATCAAAGAAAAGGATAAATCAAGTGTGTTTAGAGGAAGTACACACTTAGACGGTGCAGTATGAGTGAAGTCAATTCATTTAAAATAACTTTATTTGTACCTTTAGGGCAATTACAAAATGATGTTGGCATGTGTTTTTCTCTAACTTGGATGCACGGGAGTTAGTTAGTCCTTTATGTGCAATATTAAAACATCTGATGTCGCTAACTAATGATTAAAGGTTTACCTTGAGATGTTGACTATAATTGATGAACTGCAGATAGGTAGTGTGTGTGGAATTAGTCATACAGAGAAGGCTGGTGGGATGAGCTTTAGGAGGACGGCTCATTGTAATGGTTGGAATGAAATTCATGGAACGGAGTCAAACATGTTGTGTTTGATGTGTTTGGTACCTTTCCAATTGATTTTATTCCAGCCACTACAATGAGCCCGTCCTCCTATAGTTCCTCCCACCAGCCTCCTATGAGTCAAAACACTCATACACTAAGATAAAACTCAAGACAAGTGTGTTATGGCCTTGACATTGGCAAAGTCAAGCTTATCTCGAGTCGAACACAAACAGCCACCTACCCAAATTGCACACACTGTATATAGACTTTCTTTTTTTTCTTCTATTGTGTTATTTACTGTACGCTTGTTTATTCCATGTGTAACTCTGTGTTGTTGTTTAAAAATCAGTAATATTTGCGTAATGTCTAAACAGTAGCAAGCTAAAAGGCTGTAGTAGTATAGTCTAAACGGTAGCAGGCTGAAAGTCTGCTGTAGGAGTGTAATATCTAAACAGTAGCAGGATGAAAGGCTGCAGTATTATAGTAATGCCTAAACAGTGCAGGATGAAAGGCTGCAGTATTATAGTAATGCCTAAACAGTGCAGGATGAAAGGCTTTAGTGGTATAGTCTAAATAGTAGCAGGATGAAAGGCTGCAGTAGCATAGTAATATCTAAACAGTAGCAGGATGAAAGGCAGTAATATTTGCGTAATGTCTAAACAGTAGCAGGCAGCAAGGCTGTGGTAGTATAGTCTAAACGGTAGCAGGCTGAAAGTCTGCTGTAGGAGTGTAATATCTAAACAGTAGCAGGATGAAAGGCAGTTTCAGTATACTATAGTCTAAACAGTAGCAGGATGAAAGGCAGTTTTAGTATAGTATAGTCTAAACAGTAGCAGGATGAAAGGCAGTAGTAGTATAGTATAGTCTAAACAGTAGCAGGATGAAAGGCTGTAGTAGTATAGTACTGTCTAAACAGTAGCAGGATGAAAGGCAGTAGTAGTATAGTATAGTCTAAACAGTAGCAGGATGAAAGGCTGTAGTAGTAGCGTAATGTCTAAACAGTAGCAGGATGAAAGGCTGTAGTAGTATAGTATAGTCTAAACAGTAGCAGGATGAAAGGCAGTAGTAGTAGCGTAATGTCTAAACAGTAGCAGGATGAAAGGCAGTAGTAGTAGTATAGTATAGTCTAAACAGTAGCAGGATGAAAGGCAGTTTTAGTATAGTATAGTCTAAACAGTAGCAGGATGAAAGGCAGTAGTAGTATAGTATAGTCTAAACAGTAGCAGGATGAAAGGCTGTAGTAGTAACGTAATGTCTAAACAGTAGCAGGATGAAAGGCAGTAGTAGTATAGTATAGTCTAAACAGTAGCAGGATGAAAGGCAGTAGTAGTATAGTATAGTCTAAACAGTAGCAGGATGAAAGGCAGTAGTAGTATAGTATAGTCTAAACAGTAGCAGGATGAAAGGCTGTAGTAATAGCGTAATGTCTAAACAGTAGCAGGCTTAACACAATAAAACATATACCATTCCAGCTGATATAACACTAATCTTCTTAAAAACTCTGCTCCAGTTCTATGCTTCCCATCTCTCTCTCACACACACATACTGTGGCCTTGGTTCTCCCTGTATGAGCTTGCATTACTGTTTCCTCACTGTGTTATTATGACTGGGGGCGTCACGCTCCCAGGGTTCTTTTCCCACAGTCCCCCTCCCTCAGTGTCAGCCCCAGTCGGTCCCAGACAACCCTCTCTCATACACACACACTGCACCTGCCATGGGCATCAGCGTTCATCTCACATCTTCTCTTTCAACATTAATCAACAGTCAGAAATGAAAACAAGAGGATCAAGTGGACTCTACGGTTGCTCCCCAAATGGCACTCTGTTCCCTATAGTGAACTACTTTTGCCCAGGGTCCACAGGGCTCTGGTCAAAAGTAGTGCACTATTTATGAAATAGGTATGCCATTTAATACGCAGCCTAGCTCTGACTAAGGCTCTTCCCTTGTCTTAATGTACAGTTGAAGTCGGAAGTTTACATACACACATTTTTCAACCACACAAGTAATTTTTCCAACAATTGTTTACAGACAGATTATTTCACATATAATTCACTGTATCACAATTCCAGAGGGTCAGAAGTTAACATACACTAAGTTGACTGTGCCTTTAAACAACTTGGAAAATTCCAGAAAATGATGTCATGGCATTACAAGCTTCTGATAGGCTAATGGACATCATTTGAGTCAATTGGAGGTGTACAATTGGATGCATTTCAAGGCCTACCTTCAAACTCAGTGCCTCTTTGCTTGACATCATGGGAAAATCCTAAGAAATCAGCCATGACCTCAGAAACAAATTGTAGACCTGCACAAGTCTGGTTCATCCTTGGGAGCAATTTCCAAATGCCTGAAGGTACCACGTTCATCTGTACAAACAATAGCACACAAGTATAAACACCATGGGACCACGCAGCGTCATACCTCTCAGGAAGGAGACGCGTTCTGTCTCCTAGAGATTAACGTACTTTGGGGTGAAATATGCAAATCATTCCCAGAACAACAGCAAAGGACCTTGTGAAGATACTGGAGGAAACAGGTACAAAAGTATCTATATTCACAGTAAAACTAGTCCTATATCGACATGACCTGAAAGGCCGCTCAGCAAGGAAGAAGCCACTGATCCAAAACCGCAGTAAAAAAGCCAGACTACGGGAAATGTCCTCTGGTCTGATGAAACAAAAATAGAACTGTTTGGCCATCATGACCATTGTTATGTTTGGAGGAAAAGGGAGAGGCTTGCAAGCCGAAGAACACCATCCCAATCGTGAAGCACGGGGGTGGCAGCATCATGTTGTGGGGGTGCTTTGCTGCAGGAGGGACTGGTGCACTTCACAAAATAGATCGCATCATGAGAAATGAAAATTGTGTATATATTGGAGCAACATCTCAAGACATCAGTCAGGAAGTTAACGCTTGGTCGCAAATGGGTCTTCCAAATGGACATTGACTGCAAGCATACTTCCAAAGTTGTGGCAAAATGGCTTAAGGACAACAAAGTCAAGGTATTGGAGTGGCCATCACAAAGCCCTGACCTCAATCCTATAGAAAATTTGTGGGTAGAACTGAAAAAGCGCGTGCAAGCAAGGAGGCCTACAAACCTGACTCAGTTACACCAGCTCTGTCAGGAGGAATGGGCCATAATTCACCCAACTTATTGTGGGAAGCTTGTGGAAGGCTACCCGAAACGTTTGACCCAAGTTAAATAATTTAAAGGCAATGCTACCAAATACTAATTGAGTGCATGTAAACTTCTGACCCACTGGGAATGTGATGAAAGAAATAAAAGCTGAAATAAATCACTCTCTACTATTATTCTGACATTTCACATTCTTAAAATAAAGTGGTGATCCTAACTGACCTAAGACAGGGAATTTTTATTAGGATTAAATGTCAGGAATTGTGAAAAACTGAGTTTAAATTTATTTGGCTAAGGTGTATGTAAACTTCTGACTTCAGCTGTAGTTTCCCACTGGAGACTGCGGACAGTGCTACCCAGATAACAGATCAAATCCTGTTTCTGGGCTCCATCATGCTTTCAACACACATACTGCGCCCCCTATAAGTGATGATATAGAAGCACGGACAGTATAGAGATTGGAAAAAAGGAGAGACTGTCTCAAGATTGTCATCTTGTGTATTTCATGTCACAACACAGGAAATTAAGTCAGGATGTTGTGTGTGACGTCTTGTGTGTGCGTCTTCAAGATTTACTAGAGAGAGTGAATGTTTGTGTGCGAATACCCATGATGCCGATCCTCTTCATTTCCTGGGCTACATCTGTTCCCCTGGGTGATGTCTCAAGGAGAAAGGAGCGCTGATTGGCTGGCTTATGTTCTAAGGCCTACATGGTCAGAATTCAGGCAGTGTTCCATGCTTTTTACTTTGGGCTTAAACGAGCAGCACACACACACACACACACACACACACACACACACACACACACACACACACACACACACACACACACACACACACACACACACACACACACACACACACACACACACACACACACACACACACACACACACACACACACACACACACACACACACACAGAGGCCAAAGCAGAGGTGAACTAGTTTGGCTCCAAAACAACTTGTTCCTTAACAATCCCTATCAGGATTCTGCTTAGTAAGGCTTTTCATTTGGAGGGTTTCGTCCTTCTCCTTTGTCATACACTTGAAGATCTCACTAACAGAATTTTAAATGTTATAAACACTGACATTTCAAACTCTTATCGAACATAAATGTTTCACTCTGAAATCATGTTGATTTACAAATATGTCTGTTTCACCACATGTATAATACTAAGATGAGGGTAATAACTCAAGACAAAGGAGAGAGTGTGACTTCTACCTCTTGTGTGTGAGAGAGATACGAAACAACTGCTGTCAGTAAGTCTCAAATTCCTCATGTTCCACTTTCCTCACATCAGTAGGAAAAATCAAGGATTGGAGAAGAAGGAACCTAGGGTATTGTCCTCCAACACTCTCCACGCTTTCCTGTGCCGTTTTGAGAAGGAGACGAGGAGAGAGGACACGAGGAATCTGCCATTGCACCCAGAAGCTGAGTTCTGATTCTCTACCCTTCACCCAGAGGTGTGCTTTCAATCCCTCCCCCTAATGCATTTAAAAGCATTGGAAAGGTGCAAGCATGACTAGTGTGAGTTTCCTTACACCAGTTAATTCTTTTTAAAATCATTACAGGGAGTATAAGCGCACACACTTCAGGAGAAGGGGCGAGGAAACCACTGTCCCACAGTAACCACTGTCCCACAGTAACCACTGTCCCACAGTAACCACTGTCCCACAGAAACCACTGTCCCACAGTAACCACTGTCCCACAGTAACCACTGTCCCACAGTAGCCACTGTCCCACAGTAACCACTGTCCCACAGTAACCACTGTCCCACAGTAGCCACTGTCCCACAGTAACCACTGTCCCACAGTAACCACTGTCCCACAGTAGCTGCTGTTCTGTGATCTCCAGTATCAGAGCAGATCAGGAAGTTAGCGTGCTAATGTAGCCTACAGTAACTAAGCAGTAACTAAACTCTGTTTGGCCCGAGGATTGAGACATATTTGCTTATCTTTATCTCATTGTATTTATCTCTCTCCATCTCTCTCTCCCTCATTAGTTTTCTCTCTCTCATTATCTATCTCATTGTATTTATCTCTCTCCATCTCTCTCTCATTGTATTTCTCTCTCCATCTCTCTCATTGTATTTATCTCTCATTATATTTATCTCTCTCATTGTATTTCTCTCCCATTATATTTATCTCTCTCATTGTATTTCTCTCCCATTATATTTCTCTCTCTCATTGTATTTATCTCTCACTGTATTTGTCTCATTATATTTATCTCTCTCATTGTATTTCTCTCTCTCTCATTGTATTTCTCTCTCCATCTCTCTCATTGTATTTCTCTCTCATTATATTTCTCTCTCTCATTGTGTTTATCTCTCACTGTATTTCTCTCATTATATTTATCTCTCTCATTGTATTTATCTCTCTCTCATTGTATTTCTCTCTCCATCTCTCTCATTGTATTTATCTCTCATTATATTTATCTCTCTCATTGTGTTTATCTCTCACTGTATTTCTCTCATTATATTTATCTCTCTCATTGTATTTATCTCTCTCTCATTGTATTTCTCTCTCCATCTCTCTCATTGTATTTATCTCTCATTATATTTATCTCTCTCATTGTATTTCTCTCATTATATTTATCTCTCATTGTATTTCTCTCTCCATCTCTCTCATTGTATTTCTCTCATTATATTTATCTCTCATTGTATTTATCTCTCCATCTCTCTCATTGTATTTCTCTCATTATATTTATCTCTCCCATTGTATTTCTCTCTCTCTTTGTATTTCTCTATCTCTTTGTATTTCTCTCCATCTCTCTCTCATTGTATGTATCTCTCTCTCATTGTATGTATCTCTCTCTCATTGTATGTATCTCTCTCTCATTGTATGTATCTCTCTCTCATTGTATGTATCTCTCTCTCATTGTATGTATCTCTCTCTCATTGTATGTATCTCTCTCTCATTGTATGTATCTCTCTCTCTTCAATTGTAGGCCTTTTTCTGTCCCTTTCTCAATGCAGGGCTACATCCCATTATCTGATACAGAAGCAGTGAAATATCCCCCTGAGCAAATGCTACTGTGTGTAAGTCACTCTGTGTGTACCCACTACGCACGCAAAGCCAGTGTGTGTGCGTATGTGTACACTACCCACACTATACCAACATTTGTGACCAGCTGTGTGACCAGCTGCCCATTACCAGGCCTTCCTATTTAGATTATGGAGGGCACACACACGTTAGGGGCAGCAGAAAATCCCATGGAAATCATGAGTCATTGCTATGGCGATAGCATTTCAAAAGTAGACTGATATTCTGTTAATTGAAGTTAGTTTACATACTGTTGGCCTACCTATGTGTGATTGATATCAGTACCTGACCTGTGTGGGTGAGAGTGCAAGAACTATAGCAGCATGATTTACAACATAATACCTCAAGAATACTTCAATCAACCCAACCACAACCATAAATCCATTTATTTTCTTAGAGCAGAATATGGGTTGATCATTATGTATGCAAATCTGTGTCAACGAGAGGAATAAAGTACTGCAATCTACAACATGGATAAGTAATCAAACTGCATGAGAAAGAGAAGGCTGTGAATAATTCAAAACTCAATACAGGGTTTGTACTGAGAATCTCCCTGGTGTTCTTTATTATGTTATTCCCTCTATGTGGAACATTCAGGAACACTAATGCATTCTACACAGTAGTGAGACAATATTCCACTGCACTGAGTGCCACCGGAGGGATTTCCCATCGTGTGAGTGTGTGTGTTGTGATTGTATGCCATCTCAAGTAGACCTGGCTGTGACGAATCGCTGAGCTCCCAGTAACACATTCCTAGACCCACCCAGGCTTAACACCAGTCTGTCATGTTTTTACGCTTTTTAGTTCTAATGTCTGTTTTCATCTAATGGTTACCATGGGGATTATACAACAGAGCAGGATATGTCAACTGCATGGCTCAAATGGTGACAGTTTCTGCTGAACCAGTGCATCCAGAGGTGTAAAGCTACATGGCAGCTGATAGACAAAGTGTGAGTGAGTGAGTGAGTGAGTGAGTGAGTGAGTGAGTGAGTGAGTGAGTGAGTGAGTGAGTGAGTGAGTGAGTGAGTGAGTGAGTGAGTGAGTGAGTGAGTGAGGCTATTTAAACCGACATCCCTTCTCTGAGAGGTCCTTGCTGAAGTTGTCCAGCTCTGTGCACCTGGCCTTGAGTTTGGCATCACTAGCACACTCTGTGGAGGTGGGCCAACGCTCTACCCAGGTATCCTTGCCCAGCATGTATGTGGCACTGAGAGAGAGAGAGAGGAGAGAAAATAACCCCTTTAGGCAGGTATTAACATGAACTTCATTGCTCTGACTTGCTTTGTCTTGCCAGTACTATAAGCCCATTATAACATGTCGCTGCCTCTCCTCACCTGTTGGTGGAGCTGTCCTTGTACCAGAGGTCAGTTTTTGGCCCCATGATGAGGTAGTCTGTACCCTCCTTCAGGTCCAGACCTCCTCTACAACCAGCATGGGACAGGAAGACCCTAGTATCACCCACACTGACCCCCTCCTCCACTCCTAGAGAGAGAGGGGAGGGAGGGAGGGAGGGAGGGAGGGAGGGAGGGAGGGAGGGAGGGAGGGAGGGAGGGAGGGAGGGAGGGAGGGAGGGAGGGAGGGAGGGAGGGAGGGAGGGAGAGAGAGAGAAACAGAG
Organism: Salmo salar; assembly: GCF_965601325.2. Classification (NCBI taxonomy): domain Eukaryota; kingdom Metazoa; phylum Chordata; class Actinopteri; order Salmoniformes; family Salmonidae; genus Salmo; species Salmo salar. Next base: position 67,468,933 of record NC_138292.1, read on the forward strand.
TTAACCATGTTTGAACTAACTCAGCATCACATTCTGAAACAACGAGGGTAAGGAGAGATGGGTAGAGGACAGAGAAGGACTAGATGACATAAGATAACATGACATGGGAGGCTTACCTATTTTTATAACCTGTGTGATCTTCATCTCATATCTGTCGTACTGACTCTGGCTGACACTCAGGACCTTGGCCTTGTACACTGGAGGACAGAAGCGTGAGAAGCGTCAGAGAACAGCAAAATACACTCTGCTCAATCAATGATATGATACATGACATGATAGTCAAATTGTTCCTTGGGGACAATTAAGTGTAAGACAATTAAAGAATGAAGAGCTAGATGATAATTTCACTGCTGACGGACAACATTCATTTATAGCTGTACCATATACTGTACATGGTATAGTATTGTCTCAGTGTGACAGATCTATAACATGTCACAATATAACAATACCTAACAATTGTCAAAGACTCCAACCAACCTAGTCATAATGTTCTCTCTGCTACCGCACGGCAAGCGGTACCGGAGCGCCAAGTCTAGGTCCAAGAGGCTTCTAAACAGCTTCTACCCCCAAGCCATAAGACTCCTGAACATCTAATCAAATGGCTATCCAGACTACTTGCAGTACCCCTCCCCCCTTTTACGCTGCTACTCTCTGTTATTATCTATGCATAAGTCACTTTAATAACTCTACCCACATGTATATATTACCTCAATTACCTTGACTAACCGGTGCGCCCACACATTGACTTTGCACCGGTACCCCCTGCATATACAGTTGAAGTCGGAAGTTTACATACACTTAGGTTGGAGTCATTAAAACTCGTTTTTCAACCACTCCACAAATTTCTTGTTAACAAACTACAGTTTTGGAAAGTCAGTTAGGACATCTACTTTGTGCATGACACAAGTCATTTTTCCAGCAATTGTTTACAGATTATTTCACTTACTCACAATTCCAGTGGGTCAGAAGTTTACATACACTAAGTTGACTGTGCCTTTAAACAGCTTGGAAAATTCCAGAAAATGATGTCATGGCTTTAGAAGCTTCTGATAGGCTAATTGACATCATTTGAGTCAATTGGAGGTGTACAATTGGATGCATTTCAAGGCCTACCTTGGGAGCAATTTCCAAACGCCTGAAGGTACCACGTTCATCTGTACAAACAATAGTACACAAGTATAAACACCATGGGACCACGCAGCCGTCATACCATCAGGAAGGAGACGCGTTCTGTCTCCTAGAGATTAACGTATTTTGGTGCGAAAAGTGCAAATCAATCCCAGAACAACAGCAGAGGACCTTGTGAAGATGCTGAAGGAAATAGGTACAAAAGTATCTATATCCACAGTAAAATGAGTCCTATATCGACATGACCTGAAAGGCCGCTCAGCAAGGAAGAAGCCACTGTTCCAAAACCGCCATAAAAAAAGCCAGATTATGGTTTGCAACTGCACATGGGGACAAAGATCGTACTTTTTGGAGAAATGTCCTCTGGTCTGATGAAACAAAAACAGAACTGTTTGGCCGTAACGACCATTGTTATGTTTGGAAGAAAAAGGGGGAGGCTTGCAAGCCGAAGAACACCATCCCAACCATGAAGCACGGGGGGCAGCATCATGTTGTGGGGGTGCTTTGCTGCAGGAGGGACTGGTGCACTTCACAAAATAGATGGCTGCATGATGAAGGAAAATTATATGGATATGTTGAAGCAACATCTCAAGACATCCGTCAGGAAGTTAAAGCTTGGTTGCAAATGGGTCTTCCAAATGGACAATGACCCCAAGCATACTTCCAAAGTTGTGGCAAAATGACTTAAGGACAACAAAGTCAAGGTATTGGAGTGGCCATCACAAAGCCCTGACCTCAATCCTATAGAACATTTGTGGGCAGAATTGAAAAAGCGTTTCCGAGCAAGGAGGCCTACAAACCTCACTCAGTTACACCAGCTCTGTCAGGAGGAATGGGCCAAAATTCACCCAATTTATTGTGGGAAGCTTGTGGAAGGCTACCTGAAACGTTTGACCCAAGTTAAACAATTTAAAGCCAATGCTACCAAATACTATTTGAGTGTATCTAAACTTCTGACCCAATGGGAATATGATGAAAGAAATAAATCTGAAATAAATCATTCTCTCTACTATTATTCTGACATTTCACATTCTTAAAATAAAGTGGTGATCCTAACTGACCTAAGACAGGGAATATATACTAGGATTAAATGTCAGGAATTGTGAAAAACTGAGTTTAAATGTATTTGGCTAAGGTGTATGTAAACTTCCAACTTCAACTGTAGCCTCGCTATTGTTATTTTACTGCTGCTCTTTAATTATTTGTTACATTATTAATTTTTTTAGGTATTTTTCTTAAAACTGCATTGTTGGTTAAGGGCTTGTAAGTAGGCATTTCAATGTTGTATTCGGCGCATGTGACAAATAACATTTTATTACATGTTTTTATGTCTATAATACCTATAACATGTCTATAACATGTCAATAACATGTTTATACTGTCTATAACATGTCTATAACATGCCTATAACATGTCTATAATGCCTATAGCATGTCTATAATGCCTATAACATGTCTATAACATGTCAATAACATGTTTATACTGTCTATAACATGTCTATAACATGCCTATAACATGTCTATAATGCCTATAACATGTCTATAACATGTCAATAACATGTTTATACTGTCTATAACATGTCTATAACATGCCTATAACATGTCTATAATGCCTATAGCATGTCTATAATGCCTATAACATGTAATTTGTAAGTCGCTCTGGATAAGAGCGTCTGCTAAATGACGTAAATGTAAATGTATAATGCCTATTACATGTCTACAACATACCTATAACGTGTCTATAATGTATATAACATGTATATAGCTTCTATAATATGTCTATGTCTATAACATGCCTATAACGTGTCTATAATGTATATAACATGTATATAGCTTCTATAATATGTCTATGTCTATAACATGCCTATAACGTGTCTATAATGTATATAACATGTATATAGCTTCTATAACATGTCTATAATGTATATAACATGTATGTAGCTTCTATAACATGTCTATAATGTATATAACATGTATATAGCTTCTATAACGTGTCTATAATGTATATAACATGTATGTAGCTTCTATAACATGTCTATAATGTATATAACATGTATATAGCTTCTATAACATGTCTATAATGTATATAACATGTATATAGCTTCTATAACGTGTCTATAATGTATATAACATGTATGTAGCTTCTATAACGTGTCTATAATGTATATAACATGTATATAGCTTCTATAACATGTCTATAATGTATATAACATGTATGTAGCTTCTATAACGTGTCTATAATGTATATAACATGTATGTAGCTTCTATAACGTGTCTATAATGTATATAACATGTATATAGCTTCTATAACATGTCTATAATGTATATAACATGTATATAGCTTCTATAACATGTCTATAATGTATATAACGTGTCTATGTATATAACATTATATAGTTTATATAACATGTCTATAATGTATATACCATGTCTATAATGTATATAACGTGTCTATAATGTATATAATATCTATATAGTTTCTATAACATGTCTACAATTTTCAGAACATATCTATAATGCCTATAACATGTCTATGTCTATAACATGTATATAATGCCTATAACATGTCTATAATGCCTATAACATGTCTATAATGTCTATAACATGTATATAATGCCTATAACATGTCTATAATGTCTATAAAATGTCTATGACGTCTATAACATGTCTAGTGTCTAACATGTCTATAACATGCCTATAACATGTCTATAACATGCCTATAACATGTCTAGTGTCTAACAAGTCTATAACATGCCTATAACATGTCTAGTGTCTAACATGTCTATAACATGCCTATAACATGTCTAGTGTCTAACATGTCTATAACATGCCTATAACATGTCTAGTGTCTAACATGTCTATAACATGCCTATAACATGTCTAGTGTCTAACATGTCTATAACATGCCTATAACATGTCTAGTGTCTAACATGTCTATAACATGCCTATAACATGTCTAGTGTCTAACATGTCTATAACATGCCTATAACATGTCTAGTGTCTAACATGTCTATAACATGCCTATAACATGTCTAGTGTCTAACATGTCTATAACATGCCTATAACATGTCTAGTGTCTAACATGTCTATAACATGCCTATAACATGCCTATGTCTATAACATGTATATAACATGCCTATAACATGTCTATGTCTATAACATGTCTATAACATGCCTATAATGCCTATGTCTATAACGTGTCTATAATATGTCTATAACATGTGTATGATATTCTACAGTGAAAACAGATTTAGCATACCGTGGTATAATCCTTTGCAGGCATGGTCCTCTCGTGCTCCATAGGGGACTGGATCGGTTAGGGACTTAGACACAGAGCAGTCACCTAGGAGAGAGACACATCATTATCATCATAGGGGACTGGATCGGTTAGGGACTTAGACACAGAGCAGTCACCTAATAGGAGAGAGACACATCATTATCACATACACATGTATGGCACGCACACACACACACACACACACACAAACACAGATACATACAAACACACACAGACACAGACACAGACACAGACACACACACACACACACACACACTCACCCTGTGTACAGCGACATATATTGTTCCTGCAGATCTGTGTGAGTTCCTCCTTGTCCTCTTTGGGGCTGTAGAAGCGACTGCAGCGGTGATCTGACAGAGAGACACGCTATGTTAACATTTCTCCACCAGACAGAGACGCTATGTTAACATTTCTCCACCAGACAGAGAGACGCTATGTTAACATTTCTCCACCAGACAGAGACGCTATGTTAACATTTCTCCACCAGACAGAGAGACGCTATGTTAACATTTCTCCACCAGACAGAGACACGCTATGTTAACATTTCTCCACCAGACAGAGACACGCTATGTTAACATTTCTCCACCAGACAGAGACACGCTATGTTAACATTTCTCCACCAGACAGAGAGACACGCTATGTTAACATTTCTCCACCAGACAGAGACACGCTATGTTAACATTTCTCCACCAGACAGAGACACGCTATGTTAACATTTCTCCACCAGAGAGACGCTATGTTAACATTTCTCCACCAGACAGAGAGACACTATGTTAACATTTATCCACCAGACAGAGACACACGCTATGTTAACATTTATCCACCAGACAGAGAGACACGCTATGTTAACATTTCTCCACCAGACAGAGAGACACGCTATGTTAACATTTCTCCACCAGACAGAGACACACGCTATGTTAACATTTCTCCACCAGACAGAGAGACACGCTATGTTAACATTTCTCCCCCCGACAGAGAGACACGCTATGTTAACATTTCTCCACCAGACAGAGACACGCTATGTTAACATTTCTCCACCAGACAGAGACACGCTATGTTAACATTTCTCCACCAGACAGAGAGAAATGATCAACTCCAATGTTTTAGATAGCTTCTCTTGTTCGAGGGCATATGTAATCTAGTCAAAACAAACCTTGTCTGAGTCCATAGTCCTACCTGGGTTGTAGTACTCATAGACAGTATCTACCTGGGTTGTAGTACTCATAGACAGTGACAGTATCTACCTGGTTGTAGTACTCATAGACAGGAACAGTATCTACCTGGGTTGTAGTACTCGTAGACAGTGACAGTATCTACCTGGCTGTAGTACTCATAGACAGGAACAGTATCTACCTGGGTTGTAGTACTCGTAGACAGTGACAGTATCTACCTGGCTGTAGTACTCATAGACAGGAACAGTATCTACCTGGGTTGTAGTACTCATAGACAGTATCTACCTGGGTTGTAGTACTCGTAGACAGTGACAGTATCTACCTGGCTGTAGTACTCATAGACAGTATCTACTTGGGTTGTAGTACTCGTAGACAGTGACAGTATCTACCTGGCTGTAGTACTCATAGACAGGAACAGTATCTACCTGGGTTGTAGTACTCATAGACAGTATCTACTGGGTTGTAGTACTCGTAGACAGTGACAGTATCTACCTGGCTGTAGTACTCAGACAGGAACAGTATCTACCTGGGTTGTAGTACTCATAGACAGTGACAGTATCTACCTGGTTGTAGTACTCATAGACAGGAACAGTATCTACCTGGGTTGTAGTACTCGTAGACAGTAACAGATGAAGGCTGGAGGAGTCCCACTTTAAATGTCTGCTGCAGTCGGAAGATGATGGTCTCAGTCTCCTTGTTGGACACCTGGTAGCACAGGTAGACCACAGGAGAGCACAATGAAGCTACCTCTGTACACTGATCTAAGGCCAGTTTTGAGTTAATAGTTTGCCTTTCACCTTTAAAATTTGGTGAGGGAAAGCTGATTCTAGATCTGTGCCTACAGGCCACAGACAACCTCTACCCAGACAGAGTGAAAAAATGCTGACCAGTCAACTACGGTTGACATGGCAACGCTTGTCTCTCTACGTTCAGGTCATATAAATAGAATGAGATTCTATTGAGATTCTATTTCTATGGTTCCAGTACCTTGAACAGGTGAATGATGAAAAGGAAGGAAGTTACCCCTTCACACTGACCTAAGATCCCACCTAAAAAGTTAGGATTTAGTGGAGGAAAGCTGATCCTAGATCTGTTCTGGTACCTTGAAGAGGTGGATGATGAGGGAGCCTCTGTCACTCAGGTTGTCCACTATCTGGAAGTTGTTGATGTAACGGTCCACTGAGTTGGTCAGCTGGAGGCAAACAAACAAACAAACATTTTCAATATGCACATGGTCACAATAAGCTACACTTAACACACACAGTTTAAATCAAGTTGGACATTGAGTCAAAGACCAGACATGCAGTTAGAGAGCCATCTAGCGGAGACACATGAGCATTACAAGTGGATTAAAGGGATAGTTCACCTAAATGACACAATTGGTTTCCTTACCCTGTAAGCAGTCTATGGACAAGGTATGACAGCAATCCATGCTTAGGTTTAGTTTCCCTGACACTGTTTCCAAATGCATATGTAGCACAAATCCCCTTTAACATTTAGCATTTGTGGCGCAAATCTCATTAAAGTAATGGGTCCGATATTAGCATTTTTGGGCATCATGTTCAAATCATCTGTAAGTGACCTTGTTGAGCTTCACAATAAATGTTAGATACTTTCCGATGATTTGGACACGATGTGCGAAAAAAATAAAAACATATCGGTCCCATGACTTGAATTGGATTTGTGCTACACATGCTAAAACGTTAACATTTGGAAACAGTGCCAGGGAAATAAAACCAAAGCATGGAGTGCTGTCATACCATGTCCATAGACGGCTTACAGGGTAAGGAAACCAAGGTGTAACTTAGTAATTGGGGTGAACTATCCCTTTAACTTGGGTTCCAGTATGACAGTAGTTGTACTGTAACAATACCATCTCCAGGTCTTCATTCTCTGGGACGAACCCAGTAGGGAGACTGATGTCCAGAACAACCATCCTGACCTCCCTTGGTCCCAGTGCCCTGGAGGTTGGAAAGAGAGAGAGAGAATAGTAGAATGAAGAGGAAGATAGAATCAAAAAGTAGAGACTCAAGTGTTATCCAATAACAGTAAGTCCCCTAGTGTGTTTCAGAGAGGGGACCAAAGGAGAGTATGAAAAGACAGACTGCCAGGTAGCCTAGATATTCAACATTGTACAGTATAATCTCACCTGATGTTAATAGTGATCCTGTAGGACTTCTCTGCATCTGGTGGAGGCTTTTCTGTCAGCGGGGTTACAAAAAAAATGTCAGAAAAACATTGAGTTTAATATTTGAGACTGGGATTAAGATAAAAATGGAGATTGAGAGCTGGATTAACCTACCACTAGATTCTGCGATGGTCACGTCCAAATCAAAGTTCTTGCAGCTGCTCTTCTCATGCACCTCAGGGAGCTCGTTGTAGTAGGTCACCACCTAGGTCAAAGGTCATTAGACCAGGAAGTGACAACACAAACAAATATGCATCATACATCAATATGACAAAATGATCATAGACAAGCTCTGCTATCATGCATTGACTAATGGCCATAGACATGTGTTGTGGTCATACCTCTAGTATACCTTGCCCCTTCCCTTTGGCCTCCACTCTGAATCCCTGGTCTATAGGAGCCTGGGTGAAAACCCCACAGAAGAGAAGAGATGATGAAAGAGGAACATGATACATCATGGTTACTAAACCTAGGCCACATATTTTACATAAGATACAGGTAGGTTGGGAGAGAAGAAATGGTGAAAGAGAGAGAGAATGAGAGAGAGAGAGAGAGAGAGGGAGAGAGAGAACAGCATCCCTCCTACCCTGGAGGAGCGTGCCACGTAGGCGGTCCTGGGGTCGAAGTGGAAGCGCTGGTCTCTGCGGCCCTGGATGCTCAGGTCCACCTGGAGACTCAGGTCATTGGGAGGAGGTTTCTTTATCAGGTACTCAGACAGACCTTGCAGAACAACCATGGTGGGCTGGGGGAGAGAGACAGAGAGCCAAAGAGGGGGGAGGGAGAGAGGAGAGGGGAAGGGCGAGAGGGGAGGAAGAGAGAGGGGAGAGAGAGACGGGGAGGAGAGGAGAGGGAAGAGAGAGAGGAAGCAGAGAGATTATTATAAAATATATACTGGATTGTGTGGAGATCCAAATGGCGGAGGGCAACTGGCTAGTGGACTGGCTAGTGACAACCTGCAATAACACTGTTGACATAAACTCAGCTCACTGACATCATGCAATACTTGTTTCCGGTGATGTCGCTCAGTACCTGTGTGGAGCCGTAGCCCCCGCCCCTGCGGCGCTGTTCGTTGAGCCACTCGAAAGGTGCAGCGGCTTCAGTCATGTGACTACTCTTCACCAGGGCTAGCAGGGCGTAGCCCGTCGCCTCCAGAGTGAAGAGGCGGTTCTCACTGTCTGGCCAATGGGTCCCGTCTGGAGGAGGGGAGAGAGGGAGGAAGGAGGGAGGGGAGGGGAGAGGGGGAGAGAATAACAGTGAAGCACAGCAGAGAATAGAGGGGGTGAGAGAGAGAGAAACAGAGACAGACATTTCCCTACCTGGAGATGCAGCTTTGAGTAGCAGGGTTTTTAAGAACAGTGAAGGTGCCTCGTCAACCAGAGACAGAGCGTAGGCAGAGATGGCCAGAGAGTAGGGCCTCTTCAGACTACTATACGCGCTCCTCAGATAGTTGGCAGCATTCTGGATCCCATTCTAATACAATAGAATACAACTTCACTGTCTATCCATTGGCTGCTTATTAATTCCATTCTTATATGAGCAGAGAGATAAAGAATGAACCTGAAATTTAATACAAAAGAGTCGGCACGACTCGAATTTGTTCTTAACTGACTTGCCTAGTTAAATAAAGGTTAAATAAAAATAAATAACTTACTTATCTCCCGTCCCAATATAACAGTTTCTGCCGGTTATGTGACCGGCTTACCTTGATGGTTTGGCCAGCTCCATTGCAGTTGAGTTCCTTATCCTTGGTGGCTTCAGTCATGGCTATCAGGACAAAGGCTGTCAGAGTGGACTGAGACTCTGCACCTTGCACCCCACCCTGGAGGAGAGAGAAGCTGTTATAAGAGTTCAGTCCCAGATCTCTCTCTGTCAGAGTGGACTGAGACTCTGCACCTTGCACCCCACCCTGGAGAAGAGAGAAGCTGTTATAAGAGTTCAGTCCCAGATCTCTCTCTGTCTGTTAGAGTGTGAATGTGTGCACACATCAGTCTATGTGTGTATTTGTGCGCGCGTGCTTCTGAATCCACTCGGGTGTGTGTGTGTGTGTGTGTGTGTGTGTGTGTCTCTTTCTTACTGTCATAGTAGTAGTGTAGACAGGGTTGTCCTCTCTGAAAGATCCAGTGATCTGCTGTTTGTTGTTGAGCAGGTAGAGGAGAGGACCACACACATCCTGTTCACTCACTCCTACCAGCGGACGAGCCATAGAGAACACCTTCACTACATACGCTGTGATCCTATGGGGGAGGGTGGGGGGATAGGGGAGAGAGGGGGAGAAAGAGAGGGTAGGGGAGAGGGGGAGAAAGAGATGGTGGGCAGGGAGAGGGAGAGAAAGAGGGTGGTGGGGAGGGGAGAGAGGTGGAGGGAGAGGGGGAGAAAGAGAGGGTGCAGGGGAAGGGAGAGAGGTGGAGGGAGAGGAGGAGACGGGAGAGAGGTGGAGGGGGAGGGAGGAGAGGGTGGAGGAAGGGGGAGAGGTTGAGGTCGAGGGGGGAAAGAGAAGGTGGAGGGGAAGGGAAGGGAGAGAGGTGGAGGGGGAGGGAGAGGGAGACAGAAAAAGAGAGAGAAAAGGGAGGAAGTAGAGAGAGAGGGTGTGAGGGTTACAAATACAATCCATTGTATTATTTAGATTACTCTGTGATTGAATACATGATATGATACACATTCTTCTTCTTCTATGTATTTGAACAATACCATGTGCTTGTGCCTTCATTCCTGTAGGGGGGGTAAGAGTCATCTTTCTTCTTATACACCAGCTGCTTCTGGTAGCCTTTCTGTATGTAGTTGATGGCCTCCAGCCTGCGTTGCACCCCTACAGTCTCCCAGTCGTTGGAACGGTCCAGGTAGACAGTGGCTATAAGAGGCAGGGTGATGCTGGCTAGGTTCTGTTCCACACAGCCACCAGGCATACGGATCAAAGAGGCCAGAGAGTCACTGCTGATACTGTTGTCTATGGTGTCAGCCAACAGGTTACCTGGTGGGAGGAGCAGAGCAGAGCAGAGCAGAGCAGAGCAGAGCAGAGTAGAGTAGAGCAGAGCAGAGCAGAGTAGAGTAGAGTAGAGTAGAGAGCGGAGAGAGCAGAATGGAAGGAATGGAATAGAATAGGTTATATGTCCACACAGTTGCTTTGGCTTCACAATGCCCATAACCAACCCAAAGGTTTAGAGGCACCAGCCAGCCACCACTTCTGTGTAATAACTTAAACCTTGTTTCTCAGTTAGGCCTACCCCTGATGTTGATAAATGTCTCTGGTTGAGAGTTTGGAACCAGGGAGCCCAGCACCACTTTGTCCACCTCCACTACCTGCCTCCCATCTGGGGGGAAACATAGTAAGAAGACTTAGTAAAGATTGTTTCTAAAGGGGACATGGTAATGGTAAGCATTAGGGTTAGAGATGATGAATGTCTTAGTTCTACTCACCGTTCCCTCCCTTGGCAGAAGGATTCAATACAAAACTCTGCACTTTAGTCTTCTGCACTCCTTCCACCTGTTAGAGGGTTTTGAAAACAGGTTAGAGATACTGGTCCTCATATCTTAGGTAAGGACACTGATTCACAGTCGCTATATATAGAGAGAGATGTTTTTTAACTAACATCTGAAATAGTCACTCACCACCACGCGTAGCTTCTTCTTGACCCCGTCGCTACCCATAAACCCTTTGGCCATGGCAAGGACCTCCAGTAGCATCTCTCCGGCCTTCAACGGTATGATGGTGTAGGGAACCACCAGGGATGAGCTGCCCTTCAATGTCACCTCCTGGGTGTGTTTCTCATTGAACGCCACACTGCACATGTCCTCCGTCTTCAGTAGCACCACCTTAACCTGGGTTGAGTAGAGGAGGAAATGGAGATGGTCAAGACACAAAATGGCTGAGAGGAAGTGAGCAGAACTGGGTGGATTTCTCATTGAATGCCAGACAGCACATGTCCTCCGTCTTCAGTAGCACCATTGTTTCTAGGTAAGCTGAAAAGAGGAGGAAACTGGAACGGTCAAGACACAAAATGGCTGACAGTAATGGGAGGGTTAGGAGGGTTGAGACAGAAAATGGCTGACAGGAAGGGATCAGAGGGGTGCTAGCGGGTGGGAGTAGTCGGAGTAGTAGGTAGATAGAGGTTGCCTCTTATCTACAGGCTCAGATATGAATTCATCAACCTGATGGTTAAGGTAAGGCTTGAGGATTAGATAGAAGTCATGGGTGAGAGGTCAGAGGTGAGCTTGCCTCCATGTCCTCATCGCCATAGTTATGGAGCACAGCTTTGATCTCCACGTGTTCATTCCTCGCCACTGAGTACGGCAGCTTCAGGTCCACGAAGAAACGCTTCCACGCACGCACGTTCCACGGCTCAGCTACACAGAAACCTGGAATAAAAACAAAATGATTGAACTAAACAAACAACAGCAGCCTTAGTTAGAATGCTAGAATTGTACAGCAATATTTTGTATTCCTTATATCGTACCAGTATCCCCACTAGCATACTACTTGGAATCCTCCTGGGAAATGACTGAATATGGGCACAGTGAGAGGAAGCCATTTTAGACCACTGAGAATTAGGTCCAATCCCAAATAGACCCCTTAAATCCTAAGCCCTATGCACATGTGGTGATCTGATTGGATTTGACAGGTGTCAGTGATATGGTAACAGTTCCACCTTGCCCTCTGATTGGTGTTTCACCTTGCCAACAAGTGCATAGAGCGTAGCACTTAGGGACTGGGACCATGGCTACCCCAGGGGAAGGGAAGGGTCTACCTGTGACAGGTGAGGAGCTGATGGCTAGTACCCCCCACTGGGTGATAGTGTCTGGGAAGATGGTCTCCACATGCAGCGTTGCCAACCTGTAAGGAACAGACCCAAACTAATGAAGCCCATTGAGTTGACCTCTTGTAAGCTCAGCTTGTGACATGAGCACAGTAAATCATTAGCTTGAAGATAAATATTGAGAGAGACTGGTGGATTGTGATCGATTGATGCCGTTGCCTAATACAATTCTAACAGTGTCACGCACGCGTGCGCAAAGACACAAACACACACACACAAATATCCCTGGGACAGTACACGATGGTGCAACAGTGTTTATTTGTTTGGGGGGGAATGAAAAAAGGCCAGGCTGTTTCTGATCTGTTAACTCAGCCAGTCTCAATGTGACCTCCAGTCCACTGTGGTGCAACTCTGGGGATTTACAGAGTAGGTAGTTTAATTTCAAAGGGATACTACGAGGGATACATCCAGAGTCAGATGAACTTGTGGATACCATTTTTGTGTCTCTACGTGAGGTATGAAGGAAGTTATAGGTAGTTTAGCAAGCTAATGCTAACTAGCGTTACCACAATGACTGTAAGTCTACAGGCACACTAGCTTAATTGCTAGTACCTTGCAGTATCCCCTTTTGACTGGGATCACAAAAATGATCAACCTCTCACAGAAAGAGTTTTCCATGGACAGGTCATGTGGTTAGGAAAAACTCCTGGCCCTACTCATAGGAAGTAGCCTGTAGTACGTACAGTTCAGCACTTTGACACAGTTTCAAACCAAGTCTTAGCCTATGAGCAGGGAAACTGCTGGCCCTTTCTATAAGGGGGTGAGAGGACCAGACCAGACCAGACCCAGCCCGCCCACACACCCACACAGAGGTACTCACCCATCTCTGCTGTCCTCAGGCACGCTGGGCAGCGTCAGGTCTCTCCACAGCCATGACTCATAGAACTTAGACCTTACTGTCACCTCACTCTCCTCCATAAAGTCATCCTCCTCTTCCTCCTCCTCTTCCTCAGCAAAAGACCCTCTCTGTCCTTCCATAGCTTGACCGTATGCCACTCTCGGTATAGACGCCATCATAATTCCTTCACCTGATGCCAAAAAATAAATAAGTTTCAACTTTTTTGATGGATTTGATGGATAAATGGATGGGTGGATAAATCGATTGATTGATGGATTAATTGAGCTATCAATAATTTTGAGCTCAGTTCTCTGCTGTAACATACACTTGGACGGAAATGATATCTGGTTAGAATTAAATTAGACTCAACAGTCTCAACTCAAATTAATTAACAAGACATCATACAGTGTTGTGTTCAAGACCACCTAAAGCAAGACCGATTCAAGACCAAGACCACCTAAAGCAAGACCGATTCAAGACCAAGACCACCTAAAGCAAGACCAAGACCACCTAAAGCAAGACCAAGACCACCTAAAGCAAGACCAATTCAAGACCAAGACCACCTAAAGCAAGACCAAGACCACCTAAAGCAAGACCAATTCAAGACCAAGTCCACCCAAAGCAAGACCGATTCAAGACCAAGACCACCTATAGCAAGACCGATTCAAGACCAAGTCCACCTAAAGCAAGACCAATTCAAGACCAAGACCACCTAAAGCAAGACCAATTCAAGACCAAGACCACCTAAAGCAAGACCAAGACCACCTAAAGCAAGACCGATTCAAGACCAAGACCACCTAAAGCAAGACCAATTCAAGACCAAGTCTACCTAAAGCAAGACCGATTCAGGACCAAGTCCACCTAAAGCAAGACCGATTCAAGACCAAGACTGGAGCAAATCCAGTCCGAGTCAAGACCAAGACCGGGAGGGGGACAAGGGGTCCAAGACCGAGTCAAGACCGAGACCAGAAAAATGAAAATCCACCATAATAATAGTTCAAAATGTCCAGTATTTCTATGTTCAGATTTCAGAAGAACATGTGGATTCTTAAGACATTCAGAATGGTGATAAATGCTGAGGTCAAAAGTTATCACTAACCCAAACAGGTCCATAAAAAGACAAGCTTCCCCCAGTCTTCCCTAACGAATAGTTAGCATACAATTTTCAAGCAATTTCCCACACTATTTCCTACCAGCGAATCAAGGAAATCCTGCTGAGCACTACAAAGTTAGAGGATATATTTCAATGAAAGTAATGGACAGTAATTTTACGAGTAAAGTAGGAACCCCAGGTTTCAATAGGGGATCAGATATTCATGTGTCATGAAAGGAGTGTGGATATTTGGCCTGGTGAAGCTGTTTTACGTGCTGACTAGTGATGTGCAGTTTGCGAACAATTCATTATTTTTGAACGACTCTTTTGACTGACTCGAGAGTCATGATTCGTTCATTTAAGTCGTTTGTTTGACCTGCTAATGCTGGCCGCAATGAACCCTACAGCAGGGATAATACACACTCTTCAGGCTCGGCGACGCCAGAGAAGTGCTTTGACCACCAACTGTCTGTCAAATGCTTGCAGGAAAATAGATCATGAGCATAGAGAAGAAAAATACATGAATAGAACTGATAATGAATCACATGGTGCAAGAATAACTGCAATTCATTGATTATTGAATGTTATGATGGACACAGCTTTGTAGAATCAAAACACACACAGCCTCTGCTCAACAAACTCACACTCGAGAACAAATCTTTTGGGTGCTGCAGTTTGCAAACGACTGCGCTTATCAACCTCATGGTAATCAAGCAATGCATTCCTCCAAGAGTCGTTCACAATCTAGTCCGGGACGGCCACAACTAGACCTCGTCTCAAATGTATCAAGAAATAATCTAATTTGTATGCCTAGCAATCAACAAATATACATTGCTTAAAGCACACGTTTACAAGTCTGTCACAAATGTCAGCTCCAATAAGCCCCCTTTGGTGAACGAAATGGGGCAGCAAGTAGCCTCGCAGTTAAGAACATTGGGCCAGTAACCAAAAGGTCACCTGTTTGAATCCCCAAGCCGACTAGGTGAAACTAACGTGGCTATCATAAAGAACTACAAATGCCATGATGATCTGGACAAGACTGACGAATCGAGGCAAAGGTAAGAATCTCTGGATTAGCTAAATGTAGTAATTAATAAATTGATAATGTTAGCAAAGGTATCAGCTAGAGATGACTTGCAGGGATTTGTAGTTTTGCATGATATGTCTACTTTGATGCTAATTACCTGTTTCGAATCTGAGAGTAAATAGAGACTAATATATTGATAAAAGCCACCTTGACCCAGAGAGATTTATATGGTTATCAAAACGTCATGCCAGGGTAAGCCTACACAAAACACAGCCCTTATTTTAAGTGTTTCTAAAATCCTTTAAGGGAAAAATGAATGGTGGAAAAACGATTGGAAGCATTTCCCTGTTTGACAGCTAGGTTTTACGGGTATTATGACACCTCCACTGTGAGGCTCTAACAGTGACGCAAATGAATGAAATTAGTAGAAAGACTGAATGAGTGGGAAAGATCAGAGTCAGTAAAAAGAGTCCAACTTCCCACCACTAGCGCTAACTGCTAACTATTATTTGTTTTTTACTCCGCTGGTTTCAGCTGGTCTCGGGAAGAAACGATGAGTCCTCATTGTTTCTGAGTAAAAATGTACCTGACACTGAGACAAGACTGACACACTCACTATGTATCTCGAGACCGGATTCCAGTACTACAACACTGCTGCCACAAACACCTAACAATTCATTTACCAGATAGTCCATCATCATCAATGTTACCTCTTGAAATCCCATAATCACCAAAGTAGTGTTTGCTATGTAGCATGTGTCTGTCCAGGGTCAGCCTGAGTTGAGCTGTGGTGGTAGGGGGTATGGTGGTGGTAGGGGGTATGGTGGTGGTAGGGGGTAGTCTGGTGTCGAACTCCTCTCCCCTGTACTTGGAGCAGCAGTACCTGAAAGTGCCAAACAGTTCAGTGCACTTCACTTCAGCTCAACAACTCAATTCAACTCAACTCAGCTCAATTGAACTCAACTCAGTACCTGAAGGCCTTGATGCATTCCCATCCCTCAGTGATGTAGAGGGAGCGTCGGGTGCAGGAGTAAGGCATGGGGATCTCTCTCAGGCCATCCTTACAACACTGACGCAGCAGCTTATCTCTGTAGTGGTTCTCTGTAGGGAGAGGGGAAGGGAGAGAGCTCAGAACCATCAATCTATCAATCAATCCATCCACCTATCTGTCAATAAATCATTCCATACATCAACTAAAAGTGAACATAGCACTTTTTCTGTCACTGACCCAGTTGAGTTCTGCGTTGCAACATCTCAGCAGAGCGCCTCCTTCTGGACCTCCCTGGGCACTGCATGCCTGCAGAAGAGATGGAAGGGAGGGGAGGGAAACACAGGAATGGCAAACAACGAAATTAAACTGTTCTACAAACCAAGAAACACAGATGTCTGTACAAGCCCACTGGTCTGTCTTACTCAAACTTATGATTGGGCCACTCTGGAATGTTTTACTTTTACTAATCTTCCCTGCAACAGTAAACAAACAGAACATTGCAAACATGGCCTTTGGATTTCTGCAAAGGCCACGTAACCTTAATTTAACTGGGCAAGTCAGTTAAGAACAAATTCTTATTTACAATGACAGCCTACCAAAAGGCTGTCATTGTCCTATAAAAATATAGGACAAAACACACATCACAACAAGAGAGACAACATAACACTACATAAAGAGAGACCTAAGACAACAACCATTAGGGGACTGATGTTACCCTCTTTCCTCATATTAACCATTAGAGGACTGATGTTACCCTCTTTCCTCATATTAACCATTAGGGGACTGATGTTACCCTCTTTCCTCATATTAACCATTAGAGGACTGATGTTACCCTCTTTCCTCATATTAACCATTAGGGGACTGATGTTACCCTCTTTCCTCATATTAACCATTAGAGGACTGATGTTACCCTCTTTCCTCATATTAAGCATTAGAGGACTGATGTTACCCTCTTTCCTCATATTAACCATTAGAGGACTGATGTTACCCTCTTTCCTCATATTAACCATTAGAGGACTGATGTTACCCTCTTTCCTCATATTAACCATTAGGGGACTGATGTTACCCTCTTTCCTCATATTAACCATTAGGGGACTGATGTTACCCTCTTTCCTCATATTAACCATTAGAGGACTGATGTTACCCTCTTTCCTCATATTAACCATTAGGGGACTGATGTTACCCTCTTTCCTCATATTAACCATTAGAGGACTGATGTTACCCTCTTTCCTCATATTAACCATTAGGGGACTGATGTTACCCTCTTTCCTCATATTAACCATTAGAGGACTGATGTTACCCTCTTTCCTCATATTAACCATTAGGGGACTGATGTTACCCTCTTTCCTCATATTAACCATTAGAGGACTGATGTTACCCTCTTTCCTCATATTAACCATTAGAGGACTGATGTTACCCTCTTTCCTCATATTAACCATTAGAGGACTGATGTTACCCTCTTTCCTCATATTAACCATTAGGGGACTGATGTTACCCTCTTTCCTCATATTAACCATTAGAGGACTGATGTTACCCTCTTTCCTCATATTAACCATTAGAGGACTGATGTTACCCTCTTTCCTCATATTAACCATTAGAGGACTGATGTTACCCTCTTTCCTCATATTAACCATTAGAGGACTGATGTTACCCTCTTTCCTCATATTAACCATTAGAGGACTGATGTTACCCTCTTTCCTCATATTAACCATTAGGGGACTGATGTTACCCTCTTTCCTCATATTAACCATTAGAGGACTGATGTTACCCTCTTTCCTCATATTAACCATTAGAGGACTGATGTTACCCTCTTTCCTCATATTAACCATTAGGGGACTGATGTTACCCTCTTTCCTCATATTAACCATTAGAGGACTGATGTTACCCTCTTTCCTCATATTAACCATTAGAGGACTGATGTTACCCTCTTTCCTCATATTAACCATTAGGGGACTGATGTTACCCTCTTTCCTCATATTAACCATTAGAGGACTGATGTCACCCTCTTTCCTCATATTAACCATTAGAGGACTGATGTTACCCTCTTTCCTCATATTAACCATTAGAGGGCTGATGTTACCCTCTTTCCTCATATTAACCATTAGGGGACTGATGTTACCCTCTTTCCTCATATTAACCATTAGAGGACTGATGTTACCCTCTTTCCTCATATTAACCATTAGGGGACTGATGTTACCCTCTTTCCTCATATTAACCATTAGAGGACTGATGTTACCCTCTTTCCTCATATTAACCATTAGAGGACTGATGTTACCCTCTTTCCTCATATTAACCATTAGAGGACTGATGTCACCCTCTTTCCTCATATTAACCATTAGAGGACTGATGTTACCCTCTTTCCTCATATTAACCATTAGAGGACTGATGTTACCCTCTTTCCTCATATTAACCATTAGAGGGCTGATGTTACCCTCTTTCCTCACATTAACCATTAGAGGACTGATGTTACCCTCTTTCCTCATATTAACCATTAGAGGACTGATGTCACCCTCTTTCCTCATATTAACCATTAGGGGACTGATGTTACCCTCTTTCCTCATATTAACCATTAGAGGACTGATGTTACCCTCTTTCCTCATATTAACCATTAGAGGACTGATGTTACCCTCTTTCCTCATATTAACCATTAGGGGACTGATGTTACCCTCTTTCCTCATATTAACCATTAGAGGACTGATGTCACCCTCTTTCCTCATATTAACCATTAGAGGACTGATGTTACCCTCTTTCCTCATATTAACCATTAGAGGGCTGATGTTACCCTCTTTCCTCATATTAACCATTAGAGGACTGATGTTACCCTCTTTCCTCATATTAACCAGAAGAAGGTGGCTCTTCCTGTGTATGTCTGTCTGTCTGTCTGTGTATGTGCGCCTGCGTTGTGTGCTACCTTGTCTAGAAGAGGTGGCTCCACCAGTGTTGGAGTAAAACAGTAGTCCAGCGTCAGTGAAGACACCCATGCTGTTGCTGCCCCCACCGTGGGTACAGCCTATGTCCCCCCCCTCCACCACCTGCCAGATCTGACGGGGGCACAGAGAAGTCGGAGGAGAGGAGTCAGAGGAGAGGGGTCAGAGGAGTCAGAGGAGAGGGGTCAGAGGAAAAGGGTCAGAGAAGAGGGGTCAGAGGAGTCAGAGGAGAGGGGTCAGAGGAGAGGGGTCAGAGGAGAGGGGTCAGAGGAGAGGGGTCAGAGGAGAGGAGTCAGAGGAGTCAGAGGAGAGGGGTCAGAGAGGAAGAGTCAGAGGAGAGGAGTCAGAGGAGAGGAGTCAGAGGAGTCAGAGGAGAGGGGTCAGAGGAGTGGAGTCAGAGGGGTCAGAGGAGAGGGGTCAGAGGAGAGGAGTCAGAGGAGAGGAGTCAGAGGAGAGGGGTCAGAGGAGAGGAGTCAGAGGAGTCAGAGGAGAGGAGTCAGAGGAGAGGAGTCAGAGGAGTCAGAGGAGAGGGGTCAGAGGAGAGGAGTCAGAGGAGAGGAGTCAGAGGAGAGGAGTCAGAGGAGTCAGAAGAGAGGAGTCAAAGGAGTCAGAGGAGAGGGGTCAGAGGAGTCAGAGGAGTCAGAGGAGAGGGGTCAGAGGAGTCAGAGGAGAGGAGTCAGAGGAGTCAGAGGAGAGGAGTCAGAGGAGAGGGGTCAGAGGAGAGGAGTCAGAGGAGAGGGGTCAGAGGAGTCAGAGGAGAGGCGTCAGAGGAGAGGAGTCAGAGGAGAGGAGTCAGAGGAGTCAGAGGAGAGGGGTCAGAGGAGAGGAGTCAGAGGAGAGGAGTCAGAGGAGTCAGAAGAGAGGAGTCAGAGGAGTCAGAGGAGAGGGGTCAGAGAAGTCAGAGGAGAAGGGTCAGAGGAGTCAGAGGAGAGGAGTCAGAGAAAAGGAGTCAGAGAAGAGGGGTCAGAGGAGAGGAGTCAGAGGAGAGGAGTCAGAGGAGAGGAGTCAGAGAAAAGGAGTCAGCGGCGAGGAGTCAGAGGAGAGGGGTCAGAGTATGGGGTCACAGGATAGGGGTCAGAGGAGTCAGAGGAGAGGGGTCAGAGGAGAAGGGTCAGAGAAGAGGGGTCAGAGGAGAGGGGTCAGGGGAGAAGAGTCAGAGGAGAGGGGTCAGAGGAGAGGAGTCAGAGAAGAGGAGTCAGAGGAGAGGAGTCAGAGGAGAGGGGTCAGAGGAGAGGGGTCAGAGGATGGGGTCACAGGATAGGAGTCAGAGGAGAAGGGTCAGAGAAGAGGGGTCAGAGAGTCAGAGGAGGGGGTCAGAGGAGAGGAGTCAGAGGAGTGGGGTCAGAGGAGAGGAGTCAGAGGAGTGGGGTCAGAGGAGAGGAGTCAGAGGAGGAGTCAGAGGACAGGAGTCAGAGGAGTCAGAGGAGAGAGTCGAGGAGAGGGGTCAGAGGAGAAGAGTCAGAGGAGAGGAGTCAGAGGAGAGGGGTCAGAGGATTCAGAGGAGTCAGAGGAGAGGGGTCAGAGGAGCAGAGGAGTCAGAGGGGTCAGAGGAGAGGGGTCAGAGGAGAGGAGTCAGAGGAGAGGAGTCAGAGGAGTCAGAGGAGAGGGGTCAGAGGAGAGGAGTCAGAGGAGAGGAGTCAGAGGAGAGGGGTTAGAGGAGAGGAGTCAGAGGAGTGGGGTCAGAGGAGAGGAGTCAGAGGAGGAGTCAGAGGACAGGAGTCAGAGGAGTCAGAGGAGAAGAGTCAGAGGAGAGGGGTCAGAGGAGAAGAGTCAGAGGAGAGGAGTCAGAGGAGAGGGGTCAGAGGATTCAGAGGAGTCAGAGGAGAGGGGTCAGAGGAGTCAGAGGAGTCAGAGGGGTCAGAGGAGAGGGGTCAGAGGAGAGGAGTCAGAGGAGAGGAGTCAGAGGAGAGGAGTCAGAGGAGAGGAGTCAGAGGAGTCAGAGGAGAGGGGTCAGAGGAGAGGGGTCAGAGGAGAGGGGTCAGAGGAGAGGAGTCAGAGGAGAGGAGTCAGAGGAGAGGAGTCAGAGGAGTCAGAAGAGAGGAGTCAGAGGAGTCAGAGGAGAGGGGTCAGAGGGAGGGGTCAGAGGAGAGGGGGTCAGAGGAGAGGGGTCAGAGGAGAGGGGTCAGAGGAGAGGGGTCAGAGAGGTCAGAGGAGAGGGGTCAGAGGAGAGGGGTCAGAGGAGTCAGAGGATGGGGTCACAGGATAGGGGTCAGAGGAGTCAGAGGAGAGGGGTCAGAGGAGAGGAGTCAGAGGAGAGGGGTCAGAAGAGTCAGAGGAGAGGGGTCAGAGGAGAGGGGTCAGAGGAGAGGGGACAGAGGAGAAGAGTCAGAGGAGAGGGGTCAGAGAAGAGGAGTCAGAGGATGGGGTCACAGGATAGGGGTCAGAGGAGTCAGAGGAGAGGGGTCAGAGAAGAGGAGTCAGAGGAGAGGAGTCAGAGAAGAGGGGTCAGAGGAGAGGGGTCAGAGGAGTCAGAGGAGAGGGGTCAGAGGAGAGGGGTCAGAAGAGTCAGAGGAGAGGGGTCAGAGGAGGAGTCAGAGGAGAAGAGTCAGAGGAGTCAGAGGAGAGGAGTCAGAGGAGTCAGAGGAGAGGAGTCAGAGGAGAGGAGTCAGAGGAGAGGAGTCAGAGGAGTCAGAAGAGAGGAGTCAGAGGAGTCAGAGGAGAGGGGTCAGAGGAGAGGGGTCAGAGGAGTGGGGTCAGAGGAGTCAGAGGAGAGGGGTCAGAGGAGAGGGGTCAGAGGAGTCAGAGGAGAGGGGTCAGAGGAGAGGAGTCAGAGGAGAGGAGTCAGAGGAGAGGGGTCAGAGGAGAGGAGTCAGAGGAGAGGGGTCAGAAGAGTCAGAGGAGAGGGGTCGAGGAGGGAGTCAGAGGAGAGGAGTCAGAGGAGTCAGGGAAAAGGAGTCAGAGGAGAGGGGTCAGAGGAGAGGGGTCAGAGGAGAAGAGTCAGAGGAGAGGGGTCAGAGAAGAGGAGTCAGAGGATGGGGTCACAGGATAGGGGTCAGAGGAGTCAGAGGAGAGGGGTCAGAGAAGAGGAGTCAGAGGAGAGGAGTCAGAGGAGTCAGAGAAGAGGGGTCAGAGGAGAGGGGTCAGAGGAGTCAGAGGAGAGGGGTCAGAGGAGAGGGGTCAGAAGAGTCAGAGGAGAGGGGTCAGAGGAGAGGAGTCAGAGGAGTCAGAGGAGAGGGGTCAGAGGAGTCAGAGGAGAGGGGTCAGAGGAGAGGAGTCAGAGGAGAGGGGTCAGAGGAGAGGGGTCAGAGGAGTCAGAGGAGAGGGGTCAGAGGAGAGGGGTCAGAGGAGTCAGAGGAGAGGGGGTCAGAGGAGAGGAGTCAGAGGAGACATGGTGTTTGCAACGCCAGGGTTGTGGGTTCGATTCCCACGGGGGGCCAGTACAGAAAAAAAAATGTATGAAATGTATGAACTTGTATGAAATGTATGCATTCACTACTGTAAGTCGTTCTCGATAAGAGCGTCTGCTAAATGACGTAAATGTTTAAAAAAAATGTTAAAAAAGAGTCAGAGGAGAGGGGTCAGAGAGGAGGAGTCAGAGGAGAGGAGTCAGAGGAGAGGAGTCAGAGAAGAGGGGTCAGAGGAGAAGAGTCTTCCCTGTAGCTCAGTTGGTAGAGCATGGTGTTTGCAACGCCAGGGTTGTGGGTTCGATTCCCACGGGGGGCCAGTACGAATTTTTCTTTTTTTTATGTATGAAATGAAAATGAAATGAAATGTATGCATTCACTACTGTAAGTCGCTCTGGATAAGAGCGTCTGCTAAATGACTAAAATGTAAATGTAAAAATTTGTCAGAGAAAAGGGGTCAGAGGTATTATCCAGATGGTAACTTCAGATGATCGACTGACCCCATTACTCTCCTCTCTGTGTCTGTCTATTGATTTCCACAGACCCACACAGTCTCCCTCACCTTCCTCTGTGTGAGCCTCTGTCTGTTGAGCAGGAACACAGCATTGTCCACCACGACCAGACTGACCATGGCTCCTGGGTCTCCTCTCACCTGGAAGTTGAACCCTCTCCCTGGGTGGTAGTACTCTAAGGGCCTGGAGCCAGCTGGACCAACACTCAACTGCGGGGGGTGAGTGAGTGAGTGAGTGAGTGAGTGAGTGAGTGAGTGAGTGAGTGAGTGAGTGAGTGAGTGAGTGAGTGAGAGAGAGAGAGAGAGAGAGAGAGAGAAACTCACTAGTGCAAAATTTCAATTGGCTATATTAAAACTGTTTAATTTGATCCTGAGTGTAGGTTACTTCCCTACCATCTGGAATCAAGGACTCATAACCCCAAAACATCGCACAACTGATCATATTTACACCCTACACACCCTGATAGATAAACATGTCCACCAAAATATACGCTTGCTTTATCGACTTCCAAAAAACATTTGATTATATTTGGCATACAAGACTGTTCTACAAAGTTATTGAAAGTGGTGTAGGGGGTAAAACATATGACATAATTAAATCAATGTATACTGGCAATACGTGCAGCATTAAAATTGGTAAGAAAAGAACTGAATTTTTCAACCAGGAGCGGGGCCTTCGCCAGGGTTGCAATCTGAGCCCTGCACTCTTCAATATTTACATTAACGAATTGGCCACTGTTCTAGAAAAATCCTCAACCACTGGTGTTAGTCTCCACAATTCAGAAGTTAAATGCCTACTCTTCACAGATGACCTATGCCTGCTGTCACCCACAGCACATGGCCTACAGCAGAGCCTGGACCTGCTAGAGCAGTACTGCCAGACCTGGGCCCTGGCAGTAAACCCCAAAAAGACTAAAATAATGATTTTCCAGAGAAGATCCAGATCTCAGGGAATTAGACCAAAGTTCTCAATTGGTACAAAATATATAGAGTACTGTACACAATACAATTACTGAGGTTTAAAAATAAGGTCAACTGGACACCTTAATAATGCAGTGAATGAACTGAGAGAGAAAGCACACAGGGCATTCTACGCCATTAAAAAGCAAATTCAAATTGAAATACCTATTAAAATTTAGCTAAAACTAATTGAATATGTCATTGAACCAATTGCACTCTATGGCAGCGAGGTGTGGGGTCCATTTGCAAAACAAGATTTCATCAAATGGGACAAACACCCCACTGAAACCCTGCATGCAGAGTTCTGTAAGATTCTCCTACATGTCCAGAGAAAAACTACAAACAATGCATGCAGGGCAGAATTAGGCCAATATCCACTAAAAATAAAAACTCAAAAAAGCTATTAAGTTTTGAAAACATCTAAAATACAGTGACCCCCTCTCATATCATTACCAAGCCCTGCAATGCCAAGATCTGAGCAAAGAAAAGAGTCCCCTCATCCAGGTGGTCCTGGGGCTGAGTTCAGTGTGTTAGTAGAACAGGTTTGTGAAGCCTCAGGACCAGAACATCCAATCAATCAAAATAAACCAAATTACAACACAGTCAAAACAAAACTACATTGCTTATTGGGAAACACAAGCACAAACACAAAGCAAAATGCAGTGCTATCTGGCCCTAAATCGACAGTACACCATGGCTAACTATTTGACCATGGTTACTGATCAAAACCTTAGAAAAACCTTGACAGGGTACAGGCTCAGTGAGCACAGCCTTGCCATTGAGAAGGGTCGACACAGGAAAACCTGTCTCCCTGTAGAGGAAAGGCTGTGCAACCACTGCACCACAGCAGAACCTGAGACGGAGCTGCATTTCCTGACAAAATGTCAAAAATATAAAACAATTAGAGAGTGTCATGTTCCCAAATTTGAAACCCTTATTAAAGGTTTCAAAGACCTCTCTGACGAGAGTAGGCTACCCGTCCTGTTGGGGGAGGTAAGCAGAGAGCTGTGGGTTGGCAGCGCACTACATTGCTGCCTGGCATAAGTTGAGGGACAGTGTCTGACAGACCAATCAACCTGCACATGTCCTCTACTGTATGCTTATTGTTATTGTTCAATGTATGGTTATTTTGACCCTTGGTTATTGTTGTTACTGTTGTCCTGTTGACAATTTTGATTCTCATTTGTATTTATATTGTAAATATCCAAAATAAGCTTTGGCAATATGTACATTGTTATGTCATGCCAATAAAGCGAATTGAAATTGAAGAGAGAGAGAGTGAGAGCGAGAATGATATTTGAAATGTCTTTTTTCCATTTGGATCTTCTGTGAGTGTAATGTTTACTGTTAATTTGTATTGTTAATTTCACTTTTGTTTGTTATCTACTTCACTTGCTTTGGCAATGTTAACATATGTTTCCCATGCCAATAAAGCCCTTAAATGGAATTGAAATGAGAGGAAAGATAGTGGAACATGAGAAGCTGGTAGTTGAACCCTTTCCCTGGGTGGTAGTACTGTACTCTGGGGGCCTGGAGCCAGCTGGGGGGAGAAGGGTGAGTTGTTTTGGATTAGTTCATCTAACACGCCATAGGTCTGTCATCACCATGACGTAACCAATCAGGTCCTTCCAAACCAACTGTACTGAAGGATATAGGAGAGAGGACAAAGAAAATATGACTTTGTCCAAACATGACAGTTTGCTTTCGTCTGTACAATCAACACTAATCAGTGATTATGTCAAAGCAGGAGGGAAGGTATCAAGGAAGAAATTAAGGTTGTATTTGAACATTAAACATATCCTGGGTTGTCCAGTCCACTCACCGACCCAACACAGGCATCCTCCACATCCACCCACACAGAATCAGCCACCACCTCTGAAATCCCCGCCCACGGCAGCATGTAGAATGCCACAACGCGAAATGAGGGCATCATCTCCGTGCTAACGGTCAACAGAACGTTGGTCACGTCCTGACCTCCGACCTCTAGTCTCTTGGCAACGATGATTTTGCCCTTGTTCAACACCTGTAGGAGTTTCAGACACACTTCATTTTTTTCACAAAATATTTATTTTGGTGACAGACAAAGGTACATTATGAAGACAGAGCTACAACTGTGTAAATGTGTAAGCTATATACTGTACCACCAAATGGTAGAAAATATAAATATAAATATACAGGGGTATCTCGAAAACACTTGATTTTGGATTGTAAAAAATCTGGACCATTTCAGTTTGCACTCATCAGCTGTTCAATTCAATTGTATGCTACTCCATTCTACTATATCCACTCATCAGCTGTTCAATTCAGTTGTATGCTACTCCATTCTACTATATCCACTCACCAGCTGTTCAATTCAGTTGTATGCTACTCCATTCTACTATATCCACTCACCAGCTGTTCAATTCAGTTGTATGCTACTCCATTCTACAATATCCACTCACCAGCTGTTCAATTCAGTTGTATGCTACTCCATTCTACTATATCCACTCACCAGCTGTTCAATTCAATTGTATGCTACTCCATTCTACTATATCCACTCACCAGCTGTTCAATTCAGTTGTATGCTACTCCATTCTACTATATCCACTCACCAGCTGTTCAATTCAGTTGTATGCTACTCCATTCTACTATATCCACTCACCAGCTGTTCAATTCAGTTGTATGCTACTCCATTCTACTTTATCCACTCACCAGCTGTTCAATTCTGTTGTATGCTACTCCATTCTACTATATCCACTCACCAGCTGTTCAATTCAGTTGTATGCTACTCCATTCTACTTTATCCACTCACCAGCTGTTCAATTCTGTTGTATGCTACTCCATTCTACTATATCCACTCACCAGGTATGTCAGGTGAGTGACAAGTTTTCTGTGGGCCTTGTCGGCAGTGTTGATGTGTAGACTGAGGCCAAGGCTCTGCCCCAGAGAGACTGTGGTGGTCCCAGTGGAGATATACAGGTAGTTCTGTCTCTGCCGGTCAAAGGGTGTGTAGGGGTGAAGGGTCATCTGCTGTTTGGCCTGCTGCTCTGGCTGTAGGCCCGTCTGTTTGGTCTCAGCCTGTGTGTTTAGGATTTACAGACACACACATGAAAACAAAGACACACACACATGCTCGCACAGCCATACACAGATACACACACGTACACACATATATGGCCACACACACAGGTACACAGAAACAGACACTAAGAACTGATAGTTGTTATAACTGCTTAGGGCATTACTGAGGGTGGATATAGCTGGTTATACTTGATTATAAGCACCATTAGCTCTACTGAGTGTGATTATAGAAGGTTATAGCGGGTTATAGCTGGTTATAAGCCCTGTTAGGGGTACTTACAGTGATGGTCTGCGGGTGTATCTCAGTAAGCATGTTATTATAACTGGTTATAAGCACTTATAGCTGGTTATAAGCACCATTAGCTCTAGTGAGGGTGGTTATAGCAGGTTATAACAGGTTATAGCTGGTTATAAGCCCTGTTAGCGGTACTCACAGTGATGATCTGAGGGCCTAGCTCAGCAGGCATGTTGATGGCGGCCCTGATGGTGCCACGGTGGCTGGTGATTGGGTTGGCCAGGAGGCTCACCTGGACCGGGACGTTATGAGCCGGGGAACCATCCTGGAAACCCACCTGGATCTGAAGAACAGCGTTAGAACCCGTTAGAAGGTAACCTGATCCACCATCCTGACCACTGCGCTCTCGTTTCTTTTAACAGAATGTAAGCTTGTGAGATGAGGATGGTAGAACGAGGCTAGTTAGAGGAACCTGTTAGAGATATAAACACTTTATCCCTGGATCTGAACCAGATTCTCTTATCTCAGAATGATATTATTATATTGCATCTCTATGGCTCTTATCTCCAACGACTTATAATTCATTCAAATAAGGTTGATCCTTTCTGTCTATCAGGCATTGATGTTGTGAGATTACCATGATGTCGAAGGGCAAACCAGGCTTGTAGTACTTTGGTGTGTCTATGAAGGAGAGGACGTAAGGGGACTCCACTATCTTAATACCAGACTTCTCTGCCTCCACCAGGTCACTGCCTGTAGAGGAGTAGAAAGATACAAGACTGTGTTAGCCCGCTGAGTCAAAGTTTAGGCATTAGCTTGGGGAGCTACCACAAGTCTTTACGTCTCAAGCAAGGTTTTAAATCAATCCTACCATAGTTTGATCGACTGGGTTCTAACCTAGGCATTAGCTTGGGAAGCTAACGTGAGTCATCAGGTTTTGGATAGCCTGCATCTGACCTTTTTCATTTGAAGGTCCATTGTAATTTAATTCAACTCAATAAAACTTTATTGACCTTACCTGATTTGGTCAGCACTGAGGCCTTGACGTAAATAGAGCTTCCAACTAGGGATCTGAGGTCGGGGTAGGCCTTCCTGATCTCCGCCATGGTCAATGTAGCGGTGCCTTGCTGCAGCTGAAATGAAGGAAGGAAAATGGCAGTTGTTGTTGTATGTTTACACTTTACGCTGAATTGATCTTCCTTTGATGTGTGAGGTGTGTATGACTTTAAGTTGTGGAAAGGGTCTAGCACTTCATAATGTAGTGCACTACCAGTACTCACATTGGTGACCTGCTTGACCGACGGTAACCTCCTCTTCTCCTTGTTCACCTCCACCCCAAACATCACGTAGGCCGTTCCCTGGACATCTTCACCATACAGGTATCTGTGACCACAGAAATACAATTACTAGAACGGCCTCACCACACAGGTAGCTGTGACCATGGAAATACAATTACTAGAACGGCCTTCACCATACAGGTAGGTGTGACCATAGAGCTAGAATTACTGGAACGGACATTTCCATTCAAGTCAACAGTCGTTCTATGATGGGTGAGCTATTTTTACAATTATCCATTATCACAACTATTATTACAGTGTTAATGCCGCTTTCACATCCTGTCGGGAAATTGACATTTCCGACTTGCTTACTCGTTGTAGAACGATGATACCCGAGTTTCCCACTCAGAATCAACCAATAGGAAGCTCTCCGCAAATAACTTAGGTTCATTTTAACTCTGAGGTGCCGAGTATCCGAAATGTCATGAACGCGGCATTAGTAACACTTTGTCTGAAGGGTACCTACATAAGGGTTTCATAAGCCATACATAACACATTAATAAGCAATACAGTAGGTTTACATTAGTGTTACTAACCTGGCTGTGATCTCCACCACCAGCTCAGTATCATCCAGACTGAGGAAGGGTTTCTTGGGAGTCAGTGTGACATTGAAAGCAGGCAGCACTGCAACAGAGCATCGTGTTAGCTCCCCAAGCTTCTGCCCAGGTTTTAGCTCAACGATTAATAATATGGATAATAATATGGAGAGGGAACCACGTTGAATGACATACAGGCACGTGCACACACACACACACACACACACACATATATATATTTACAAAGCTCTTCCACTTACCGTATTTCTTCACCTCAAACTCACTACTGAATTTGTTCTGTTGCCAGTTGTCAAATTTTGCAATGATCTTCCACGTTCCCTCACTATGACATACACACACAAACACACGTATTAGCATTAGTAAATGGCAGTAGGATAGTGGTAACACTTTGTATGAACATCCTCTTCATACAGTATTCCAAGCACATTTATAATGGCTTATGAGTTATAACTACTCATAATGACTACATTCATAGAGCATTATGACCAGGCGGCATAATGATTTATAAAGCAAAGTGTTACATATTTGAAAACCAGAATCCTCATACCAGTCTAGAAACTTCATGATGTTCTTGACTTACTTGACTATGTCAGGTAGAACGTGAGTATCAGCAATGATTCCATTATTGGCTCTGGTCCTGGAGATCTGTTGCACTACGACACCGTCTGAATTCTGACACACACACACACACACACACACACACACACACACACACACACACACACACACACACACACACACACACACCTTAAATCGTATGCAATACTTTATTTCTAAAACATAATGAAGTGTTACTTTATATAATTTAAGACATGTAGGCTAACGGGCATGTGATGAACTTTTAGCTACCTGGAATTCAATGATGATGGAGCCGTTGAAGGCCTGGAAAGTAGGTGTAGACACAAAGGCCCTGCATAGTACTGCAGAGAGAGAGAGAGAGAGAGAGAGAGCAGGGGAGAGATCAGACAGACAAATAAAGAGAGAGACGCCTGTCATCATTCACATGAACCTAACATGTCATTGAGAACACTTTATTTTTCTCTCTCCCTCCCTCTCTCTCCCTCATCCCCCTCACCAGTGTCTCCAGGTTTGTAGAGGGGCTTGTCTGTCTGGATGAAGATGTATCCAGAGTGGAAGGAGACCATGACCACCTGTTCAGCTACGTGGTAGCCCCCAAACTCTGCTTTCACATGCACATACTGGTTCCTGGAGGACTCCTCATTCCCCTTGTCCAGATGCTCTGAAGGGAGCTGGGAGGGGAAGGATTTTATAAGCAGATATTAGCCTTTATAATGTCTTGGAGGTTCAGTCAAAATGGCAGTTATTTATTCTGGATCATTAAGACAGTATAATAAGGCATTATAAGGGGGACATACATACTCATGACAAGTCTTAATCACCTGTATGGTCTACTCTTGAGGGTGTGGTGAATTGAACTGAATCTAATGGAATCACCTGTATGGTCTTGAGGGTGTGGTGAATTGAACTGAATCTAAAGGAATCACCTGTATGGTCTTGAGGGTGTGGTGAATTGAACTGAATCTAAAGGAATCACCTGTATGGTCTTGAGGGTGTGGTGAATTGAACTGAATCTAAAGGAATCACCTGTATGGTCTTGAGGGTGTGCTGAATTGAACTGAATCTAAAGGAATCACCTGTATGGTCTTGAGGGTGTAGTGAATTGAACTGAATCTAAAGGAATCACCTGTATGGTCTTGAGGGTGTAGTGAATTGAACTGAATCTAAAGGAATCACCTGTATGGTCTTGAGGGTGTGCTGAATTGAATCACCTTTATGCTCTTGAGGGTGTGGTAGCTGTTCGCCGGGCCGAGTGTGACAGTGTCCTGCAGGAGCTGGTACCTCTTCTCCGGGTAGTTATGGACTGTTATAGTGACGGTGACAGGGCTGTCGAGGCCATGGGACTCTAAATAGATAGACTCCTCACTCTCTATTCTCAGAATGTTAGGGGCTAGGAGGATGAACCTGGGGCGAGGGATGGGAGGGGGGGAAGAGAGGAGGCGAGGGAGGGGGGACAAGAGAGAGGAGAAGGGATGAGAGGGAGAACAGGGAGAGGATTAAGGAGGGAGAGGAAGAGAGTGAGAAGATAACTTTTTTATTTTTTAAATCTTACCCATTTGGCAAACTTTGACATGCATACAGTAGAGTAGTATTTTAGTAACCGAAAGGGGTGCCTTGTGTGTTTATCTGGATACATTTGGGAACACTACCTTGGTTCCAGACTGGTGTGGTGCTTTGGATTTCTTTCACTGTAAATAAATGAAGCATTGTTTTTTCCTTTAATGCCAACATTTGGTAGTGCGACATGGAGGTTCAACAAGGTAGAGAAGATTCTGTACTTACTCATGAAGACCAAAATACATGTCTTGGTCCATATATTGAAATCTGAGTGGGCACATTGAGTGTTGTATACATTTCAGAGAATTGCAATTGTTCTTACTGATATTACTAATAATACATTATTGATCATTATGATAACATATTGCAGTTACGTGTGAATTAGGAATATAGTGAATATTTAGATTTGGGCTGAATTAGAATGAATAATTCGAATTTTACAGATCATAGACCCTACCGGCGGTGACTCCATGAACCCAGTCGCGTCCTAAAAAGTTGAGAAATACATCTGTTAAAAATGTATAAGTCAGGGAGTAGTTTAAAACAGCCCAGAAGCAAGTAAAAAATAACTATATTTTAGTATTTTGATTAGCCCACTGTGTAATATAGAACCCCAAGAAATCGTGTCTGTCAGCAGTCAAGTTTAAGAAATAGCGCTTTTAGTAGAGAGCAAAAACTTAGTACGCTCTACGGCAGCAAAATGAAAAGATGAGAAAGGAAAACTTACCGGTCTCGGTGTGGGTTGTTGAATATTTGGGCGCAACAACTACAGAAAACGCAAAGCAACAAAACGTGGAGCAGTGTTCCCGCCGCCATTCTGAGAGTGTATGGAACTAAACTCTCATGACACTGGGGACATAACTCTTTCACACAGAGACAAACCCCCCCCCCCAGAGCCCAGCCCCCAAAGAGTGTACCATTTTGGCAGACTATATTCAAGCAATACCCATTAATTAAAAAAAAAAAAAAAAATTAATTGGTGAATACAGTTGCTAACCAAATGCAGCTAACCTTCACATATGCTAAGAGGTCAGTTGCTTTTGTAATCCTGTAACATAACCCAAAAAGTATGCCTCCTCTGTGTGTGTGTGTGTGTAGCAAAGACAGAGAACATTTGATATTTACAATATGAATCATACATTACTGGGATCCATGGCTGCACATTATTGTCTAAGTAATCTTGATCATGGCTTATAGTTTCTATAAAGAAAATACAAAAGCGACATTGATTTACAGCGAGACCCGCAAAGGACCGGATATTTATCAGATTAAATTAAATGTACATGTATTTCCAAGAGCAGTGTGGACATACACTGCATATCAGAGGACAACGGTATTCAATGACATTCGCATAATCACTCCAATCTGTATAATACACGACTTCTACACAAATCAATAAAACTGGAAAATAACTTCTCGTCCATGGTTATGTATGGTGAAAAAATTCCGTTGTCACACACTTTGTGTTGATAATACATACTGTACCTTCAGTCTCAGTCACACACACACACACATTTTGGCCATAGAGCAAACTGACTTGTAGCCTGTTTACACCAGACTGAATGCAGGGCTCACCATTGTTTAAATACACATAGAAAGTGGGTACACATGGATGCGCATCACAATGGGAAAATATAAGCCAAACTGGAGACAACCTAGTCATTTTGAATACATTCTATTGAAACAGAAGCGCTACTGTACCTAGCAGAATAGTGTAGCAGCGATTGCTAACTAAACAATTTTAGCAGGCTAGCTTATCATTTTAGCTGACTATGGGGCAAAACAATTCACAAATGTACTGTTAATTAGCCACCGCAAAATCTCTTTTGCTAGCAAACACTGCAAGGGGTTCTATGACATCTCCACTTTCCAAGCATATTGAGCTCAGCATTCAGTCTGTTTCAACCAGGCTAAAGGTCTTGTTTCTCTAACACAAAGTCAACAGTCCATCCTCATACTCCTAGGTCTGGCTTCAGGGTGATGTTTACC
This sequence comes from Salmo salar, assembly GCF_965601325.2. Taxonomy (NCBI): domain Eukaryota; kingdom Metazoa; phylum Chordata; class Actinopteri; order Salmoniformes; family Salmonidae; genus Salmo; species Salmo salar. The sequence continues at coordinate 67,502,534 of NC_138292.1, forward strand.
GTAGGTACAGATCTAGGATCAGATTCCCCTCCCCCAACCTTAACCATTAGTGGAGGAAAGTCAAAACTGAGTCAAGATCAGCGTCTAGGGGAAACTTCAACCAACACCCCGGGGTCTGAGTCGGAGTCACTGTAGTCTGCAACCAGTGACGTCCTCAACACCGCAGAGCGACTACTGTCATGGTCCTCCAGCACTGTCCCACAATCCTCTCCTTTCGATCGTCCTCTGTCTTCTGTGGTGGTGTTAAGAATCTGCATCTCCAGAGATCTCATGTGAGTTTCAACCATTTCCTGTCCCTGCTCAGGCTGTGCAACTCCCAAATCTGTCCCCCCAGTCCTTTGTGTTTGTGCAACGTGTAACTCCTTCCCCTCCGGCGAGAGACTGTTTCCTAGATCATTGGTTCCTGGGTCTGATTTCCTGCGTGTGACTGTAGCGCAGGCCTCTGGTTTGTTCCCAGAGCCCTCGGTCCTCCTGTGAATAACCACACACACACTATCAATCAACTGTGTAGCAAATATGGTGAACCCACTGCAACAGGTTAGCACAACAAAAAGGTGGCTTAGGTTACATAAACATTACTGGGCCTGTTTTCACAAAGCATTTCAGAGTAGTACTGATCTTGGGTCAGGTCCCTCCTGTCCATGTAATCTTATTCATTATGATCTAGAAGGGAAAACTGATTCATACTTTATGATGTTGATAGATCCACTAACATTCATGTAAACTGAAGTCTATTTAGTTGTCTGTTGGGCCCAAAGAAGATTATCTGTCGTCGTTGGCGTCAGCTAATGGGGAAATTCTAATTTACCCATTCCCTGACCTACCTCCTTATGAGACTGTGTGGGTTAGGGGAGGAGGCTTGGGGACCCAGGGCTTTGGCCACAGCAGCACCTTTCCCCTGTAGGCCCAGCTTGTGGAGTAGGCTGCCTGCAGCGCTACCTGGTGGCAGAGTGGGGGAACTGAACCAGGAGCGGCTAGAGATCTCCTTTCGCTTGTAGTTCTGCCTGTCATCGTAGGCTAGAGGAAGGGGATGAGGACAGGAGGAGGGATGGTGTTCTTTAATGAAAAAGTAGTGTGTGTGTGTGTGTGTGTAGTTTGTGTGTGTGCTTGCCTGTGTTATAGTGTGTATGAACAGTGTGTGATTGAGAGAGTCTGGTTTAGAGCGCATTATTATTCTCTCTGTGTGTGTGTGTGTGTGTGTGTGTGTGGTGTACATGCCCACTTACAGTCAGGAGCTGTGTAGGTGAGCAGTGCTGCTAGTTTCTTGTCCTCCTCTTTCTCAGGCAGCAGAGGGATGGACAGATTTGTTCTCTTTCTCACGGCGTTGTCTTTCTCCTCCTCCTCCTCCATCACTTTCTTCTCAGTCTGTGTATTAGATCAGTGGAGATGAACAGTTAGGCAGTAGCCCTAAAGACAGACCTACACCTATCCACACAACGTACATGCTATCCATTTACACCAGTCCCATTGAGCTACATCTCTTTTACAAGGGGCTTCTCACATCCTCGCCGCCTTTTAATCCATACTGGAGGAAAAACCTCCAAGGTCCCTCCACACTGACCTACTACTCCAATGCGTTTTAAGGAGGCAAGGACATAGGATACGAGGAATCAAGGAAAGACTATTTGACAAAGAGTCCGAGTAATTCCATGGGCGAATCCTAATCCTCTCCCTTTCCTCCTGAAGTGTGCACTCGTTCACTACTCCACACAAATGTGGCTCAGTTGGTAGAGCATGGTGTTTGCAACGCCAGCATGGTGTGTGCAACACCAGGGTTGTGGGTTCGATTCCCACTGGGGGCCAGTACAAAAAAATAATAATAATAATAAATAAATAAATAAATAAATATGCATGAAATGAAATGTATGCATTCACTACTGTAAGTCGCTCTGGATAAGAGCGTCTGCTAAATGACTAAAATGTAAATGTAAAAGCATTGGATTGGTGTAGGCATGGGGTGAACTAGAGGGAGGTGAACAAGTGTACACTTCAGGAGAAGGGTAGAGAATCAAAATGTGGCCTCTTGAGTGCATTGTAAATTGTAATTACTTCGCTACTATGGCCCATTTATTGCCTTACCTCCTCACGCCATTTGCACACACTGTATATAGACTTTCTTTTTTTTTCTATTGTGTTATTGACTGTACAGTTGTTTATTCCATGTGTAACTCTGTGTTGTTTATGTCGCACTGCTTTGCTTTATCTTGGCCAGGTCGCAGTTGTAAATGAGAACTTGTTCTCAACTAGCCTACCTGGTTAAATAAAATAAATAAACAGTTATGATCTGAATACAGTGCAGTGCATTTACCCTGAACTTCCTGCGGAGCTTGCTGTTGAGTATGAAGTCGTCCTTCCATCCAGCCTGGTGATCCTGTAGCTCAGACAGAGAGGGAAGAGCCTTCCTCAGTTTCTCCTTGTCCTTACCACCGTGGTCCAGCTTATACATGGGGTCTGTCTCTAACTTCTCCTTCTCACTACGCTCTGGGGAGACAACCAGAGGGAGCAGGGATGGGAAAGGGGGGGGGGAAATACGTGGGGTAGGTGAGAAAAGAAGAGAGCACATGAGAGAGATAAAGGGAAGACAATGAGGCCTAAGAAAGACAAGACACAGGAATGGAGGAATAAATGAACTGATATCAATAGTGCCATTGTTGGAAGAGAATTGGAGTCCATTCTGTTTTGGGGTTTGACGTATTAAAGAATAAGAGGTCACTAAAATGTCGCTGAGAGGTCAAATGTCATTAGTTGACAGGGATGAGGATGTTCGTTGACGGCCATATCCCATCCTTCCTCTCACACACACACCTAACAGAATGTAAGGTCAACGAGGAGAAATGAGTTACCTGTAGTGAGGATCTGTTCATTGTCAGCCATGTCCCATCTCTCCTCCTTCCGCTGCGCACCGCACACGATGACGTAATCACAGGTGGCCGGGTCTGTCTGCATCTCAATGTAGTTCACACACAGGTGACACTTCATCCGGAACCTGAAGAGGAGCACACAGGTAAACACACACAGATGTATGTATTGGCCTTCAGTGTGTGTGTGTGTGTGTGTGTGTGATGTGTCTGGTCTTACCTGTAGATTGGCGTGGTGTAGTAGTTCCCCACTTTCTTCTTCTCAGCGTTATAACGTACACCTGAGTGACACAAAGGTATGATAAGAAATGGTTGGAATTAATTATGTTTCTGAAAAAGGAAAACGTATAGCAACTTGTTGGAAAACTGAGAATGGAAGAGAGAGAGCGAGCTTACCCATGCCGATGTGATTCTTGCAGCCATCACACCAGATATTATAGGGCATCTCAAACCTGTGTAAATACATAGACAAGAGTCAGTTTCCTATAACCCATCAAACTATTGAATTTGATGTGTGCGTTTGTGTTACTGACCGGATGATGAGGATACCCTGGGACAGTTTCCTGGCCCTCTCTCGTAGAGCATGGGTTCCATGGTAACCATTGAGGGAGCCATGCTAGAGAGAGGGAGGGGGGAGAAATGGAAGTGGGGGAGAAATGGAAGTGGGGGAGGGGAAAGAAAGTGAGAAAAGAGTCAGAGTGAGAACAGGTTAAAAGAGGGTCACGTGTAGAATGATTTCTTAACTCCATTAACCTATCGCGCATCTATTATTATATGTGATGATAGTCAGTAGTCATATTTACCTTCTGTGGGTCGAAGTCCGGAGGGTAGTAATGGTTTTGTCCTTTCCTCTCACCCTGAGAAAGGAGACATGGAAAAAGAGGAAAGTGTGAACATTGTTATGTTATAGTAACATATTCGGTTTTCTTACATGGATAAGGGAAAGCCAGTATTCAACACACTAGTAGCTAACAGTGTCTTTGGAAAATGTGCTCTTTTGTCCACCACTGGTGGCACCAGCTTTTCTCTACATAGATAAGGGGAAGGGGGAATAACTAGTCATTGTACAACTCCCGCATTTAACCCAACCTTTCTGAATCAGATAGGTGCTGCCTTTAAATCGACATCCTGGTCACGGCGCCTGGTGAGCAGTTGTTGTTGGGGGTTAACTGCCTTACTCAAGGGCAGAACGGCAGATATTTCCACCTTGCCGGCTCGGGGATTTGAAACAGCGACCTTTCGGTTGCTGGCCCAACGCTCTTAACCGCAAGGCTACCTGCCGCTCCAGTGGGGCTTCCTCACTGAGGAAACCTGGTGCCACCAGTGGTGGACAAATACTAACAGAGCTAATTTTACAAGGACACTAATGTTAGCTACTAGTGTGTTGAACACATTTTGATGTAGCCTGGCGACTTACCATGTTGTTAGCTTGTACAGCGCACTAGAAGATAGCCTTTGTCACCTAGGGGAGAAAACACAGGGTCATATCTTCGTTTTTGGGTTTACAAATGTTTGCACACCTTGAAGTTAGCCATCTAACTTAGACGTTCGAAATAAGATAGCTTATTTGCAAGCACAACTGCTAGCATAGCTAACTAGCTCACGCTACCATCTTGAATAATAAGCCAAACAAACGTTTTAGGAATGTAACAGGACATGTGTGCCCATAATTAACACGAATTGTAACCGAAACATAACTGTTTTCGAACAAAAACAATTGAGATATCACAAAGTAGCGTGTTCCTTACTGTTTTCCAAAGCGTTAGCTAGCAGAACAAAATCGACAACAGTGCATACACAAAAACGTCACTTCCGTTTTGTGAGAAACGTCACACATTGGGGTCTGCTTTTTTATCGTCTCTGATTAATTGCGCTTGTACAAAGACCTCTACTTTTTGTGAAGAGATTTTCGTATACTTATTTTTGTACCCCAAGACCCATTGGAAAAGTCCACAACTATGACAATTCACCTTTTTACCTCCGTCCTCTGTTGTAAGTTGTTATGATCAAACCAGAGCGTCTATCAAAGTGAAGGGACATGGGCAGTCAGCAGACAGGCCAAAACTCCTGGATAATATCAACATAACTCAGTTAGCATAGGCCTACTCACACATGGCACTGGACTCTGGAGAAACCTCAGACTGTGTGTGTCTGCCAGGGGGGTTATAACTAGAGTTTCGACCTGATGGATGTGCCAGAGACGTGAGGGATACCCACTACAGGTGTCTCCTTTAACAGAGAGAAGAAACAGTCTGGCAGGTAATGACTGAGAGTGGGAAAATACATTCTCTCCATAATCATTCTATTCTGGATCTTGGTCTGACCTGGGTCAATACAGTATGTCAAATAGGCCTAGGCCCTACTTACATGACCATGATTGAACCAGACTGTCTCTCCAGCTTTGAAAGGATTTCTTTTGAGTTGCACATATCTCTGAATAATGAAATGTTTCCCCCACCAAAAAAGATTACAAAAGTAGCTTTTTAGGCTACTGACTTCTGTGTCAATTTGCATCTGCCCCTCACTCTCAGTGTTTTCCTTTTTAGTAAAAGCAATGACTACATTGGAAGAAAAGAGGCATGGCCAGAGAAGAGGTCTGGGAAAATGATGGGCTACTGTCTATTAAGGATCAGGTGATTAGGACTGGAGGGAGGGATGCAGGGTAAGGAATGGAAGGGAGAGATCAGGGATACAGCAAGAAGGATGGAGGGAGGGAGGGAGGGATGGATGGAGATGTTGTGGGTGGAAGGAGGGAGGGATCAGGGATAGAGCGAGACTCAAAAAGGATGGATGGAGAAATAGATGCTCAGGGTGGATGGAGGGGGGAATGGAGACAGATGGATGGATAGAGAGAAAGAGATTCTCGGGGCAGGTGTCTATCTGATCCAGATTTACGTTGTAAACAGCATTCCGAAGTTTGATATTCTGTGGCATTGAGTTTGACATTCCATGGATAAATCCCCTTAGAATGCTTCCCATTACAGGAACGCTGCTCCCATCTAACATTCCTGCCCGGCACAGACAGACAAGCCCTATATGGGCTGACCCAGAGAGACCAGCCCTCTCCGCGGTCCAACCACCGCCAGGAATACACAAGCCAGCAATGCTCAGGAAGAGACATCGATCTGACCTGTCTGTCTATCAGTCTGTTAGTACCATGGATCCATCCCTTCATCCCTTCATCAGTACATGTCTCTATCACTCTATCAGTCTGTCCAGTGGATCCCTCCGCAATCTAGGCCTAGATTACTCTATCATTCTATCAGTCTGATAGAAAGGATCCCTCCTCCTCTAGGCCTAGATTACTCTATCATTCTATCAGTCTGATAGAACGGATCGCTCCTCCTCTAGGCCTAGATTACTCTATCATTCTATCAGTCTGATAGAAAGGATCCCTCCTCCTCTAGGCCTAGATTACTCTATCATTCTATCAGTCTGATAGAAAGGATCCCTCCTCCTCTAGGCCTAGATTACTCTATCATTCTATCAGTCTGATAGAAAGGATCGCTCCTCCTCTAGGCCTAGATTACTCTATCATTCTATCAGTCTGATAGAAAGGATCCCTCCTCCTCTAGGCCTAGATTACTCTATCATTCTATCAGTCTGATAGAACGGATCGCTCCTCCTCTAGGCCTAGATTACTCTATCATTCTATCAGTCTGATAGAACGGATCCCTCCTCCTCTAGGCCTAGATTACTCTATCATTCTATCAGTCTGATAGAACGGATCCCTCCTCCTCTAGGCCTAAATGGGTCTATCAGCCTGTCAATGGGACATCTCAGAGAGTGATATGTCTATTGCCAGGAATTTACAGACAGCAACCTCAGGAATAGCTCTCTCCTAAACCAATAGAAGCCCTTACAGAGTAGGATAAGTTCCCTCTAGTCATGGTCAGTTTTGCATCTTTCTCCCTTAATGGTTCCAATCAGCAGGCCATGTTGGGGGGACTTTAGCTCAGTCGGTCCTAGAACTGTGCTTAGAGAGCCTGTGGCACCATCGAACAACACTGTAAGCCCATCAGACAGAGACAGGCAGACTCTGAACCCTTCCAAGAGAGTTTATCTTTATTTACTGCTCTACACCAAACGTTAGGAGAAGAGATTTGAAACAAATGTGTTTCCACTGATCCCTACAGGGCCTGATCCAGTTGTGTTTTGAACCTGGGCCAAGCAGTCTGGTAGAGTTGCAGGATGAAAGACTGCTCTAAGATCAGTTGATGTATGTTTCTCTGAGGTTAATGGTTAAGATTTGGCAGAGTGAGACTGATCCAGAGTGGCATTATCTGATATTGAAAGGTCTGTAGATCCCCTATAAACAAGTCACCTTCACAGTAGATAAGCTGCGTAAGGTAGAGGCTGGACACAAGGTAGCCAATGAGCAATGCTCAACATTGTTATCAGACATTACTACAGTGCACAATTAGTAACACCATCAACCATTGGCTAGGTGTAAGGAAGAAAGATATGACACTGCGGTGACTGGCCATCCTAGATGCTTTTGTGATGAAGGCATCATGTCCAATCAGGATGACCGCCGTTTAACTCAGAGCGTTCTCTCCAGGTGAGACATCAGCACTCCGGGTAAGAGACGGAATACAGAAAGAAGCTCGCAATACACATTCATCTTCGGGTTAATCCTCTCGGAAAACATGGCGCGTGAGAGGGCAAAGGGCCTGACACATTCCTTCCACCTCCCGCCCGGAGAAAAGGATGAAGATGGAGACAGAAAGAGGGAGGAGAAGGAGGAGGAGGGATACAGTGATAGAACAATCCCCTTGGTATTTCTCTTGAAGATAAGGTCTGGAATTTAAAGATGTCTCAGGTAGAGAGGAATGAGAAGAATCTGACAACAGTATCATGTATGGAAAAAATAACTCATATAGGGCTATACAGACAATGGTGTATCATGCATATAATATGAAACAAATGTATATTACACTTGGTCTTTCGCATAGGGTATTTGGAAATGATCACTTTTAGCCCAGCAAGGCCATAGCGTCAGCTCGGTTTGATTGACAAGTGTCTCAGCTGCTTGTTTGAATACCAGAAGGCAAAAAGACACCAGCCAGCTGACGACAATGTCTGTGAGTGTTGTCTGTGTCTGGGCTCCTTCTCAGTATAGAAAATTGGACACATGGTTTTCTGTAACCATGCTTACTCACATCATTTTCCCCTCTTGAGTTGTAGGCTAAGTCACTGCCTATACCATGTACCATTCAGTAGCTGAGGGCATCTACACATTCCTGCACAGTCAACATGTTCAATCACAAAGCCTCTCAAGTCTTCCTAATTCTGTCATCACTGATTCCAGACAGTAACATAAATACATCAGATTGTATCTGATCGTACTTCTGATTTTCTGCCTTACTTTAGTTGTTACTGAGGTATTCTCCCTCTCCTGGCCTAGTGCTTCACTACATACAGTAGACCAACCATCACACCTTAGTTGTTACTGAGGTATTCTCCCTCTCCTGGCCTAGTGCTACACTACATACAGTAGACCTACCATCACACCTTAGTTGTTACTGAGGTATTCTCCCTCCCCTGGCCTAGTGCTTCACTACATACAGTAGACCTACCATCACACCTTAGTTGTTACTGAGGTATTCTCCCTCTCCTGGCCTAGTGCTTCACTACATACAGTAGACCAACCATCACACTTTAGTTGTTACTGAGGTATTCTCCCTCCCCTGGCCTAGTGCTTCACTACATACAGTAGACCAACCATCACACTTTAGTTGTTACTGAGGTATTCTCCCTCTCCTGGCCTAGTGCTACACTACATACAGTAGACCTACCATCACACCTTAGTTGTTACTGAGGTATTCTCCCTCTCCTGGCCTAGTGCTTCACTACATACAGTAGACCTACCATCACACCTTAGTTGTTACTGAGGTATTCTCCCTCTCCTGGCCTAGTGCTACACTACATACAGTAGACCAACCATCACACCTTAGTTGTTACTGAGGTATTCTCCCTCTCCTGGCCTAGTGCTAAACTACATACAGTAGACCTACCATCACACCTTAGCTGTTACTGAGGTATTCTCCCTCTCCTGGCCTAGTGCTTCACTACATACAGTATACCTACCATCACACCTTAGTTGTTACTGAGGTATTCTCCCTCCCCTGGCCTAGTGCTACACTACATACAGTAGACCTACCATCACACCTTAGTTGTTACTGAGGTATTATCCCTCTCCTGGCCTAGTGCTTCACTACATACAGTAGACCTACCATCACACCATAGTTGTTACTGAGGTATTCTCCCTCTCCTGGCCTAGTGCTTCACTACATACAGTAGACCTACCATCACACCTTAGTGGTTGCTGAATATTCTCCCTCCCCTAACCTAGTGCTACACTACATACAGTAGACCTACCATCACACCTTAGTTGTTACTGAGGTATTCTCCCTCCCCTGGCATAGTGCTACACTGCATACAGTAGACCTACCATCACACCTTAGTTGTTACTGAGGTATTCTCCCTCTCCTGGCCTGGTGCTTCACTACATACAGTAGACCTACCATCACACCTTAGTTGTTACTGAGGTATTCACCCTCCCCTGGCCTAGTGCTACACTACATACAGTATACCTACCATCACACCTTAGTTGTTACTGAGGTATTCTCCCTCTCCTGTTCTAGTGCTACACTACATACAGTATACCTACCATCACACCTTAGTTGTTACTGAGGTATTCTCCCTCTCCTGTTCTAGTGCTACACTACATACAGTATACCTACCATCACACCTTAGTTGTTACTGAGGTATTCTCCCTCCCCTGGCCTAGTGCTTCACTACATAGACCTACCATCACACCTTAGCTGTTACTGAGGTATTCTCCCTGTCCTGGCCTAGTGCTACACTACATACAGTAGACCTACCATCACACCTTAGCTGTTACTGAGGTATTCTCCCTCCCCAGGCCTAGTGCTTCACTACATAGACCTACCATCACACCTTAGTTGTTACTGAGGTATTCTCCCTCCCATGGCCTAGTGCTTCACTAGATAGACCTACCATCACACCTTAGTTGTTACTGAGGTATTCTCCCTCCCCTGGCCTAGTGCTTCACTACATACAGTAGACCTACCATCACACCTTAGTTGTTACTGAGGTATTCTCCCTCCCCTGGCCTAGTGCTTCACTACATACAGTATACCTACCATCACACCTTAGTTGTTACTGAGGTATTCTCCCTCTCCTGGCCTAGTGCTACACTACATACAGTAGACCACCATCACACCTTAGTTGTTACTGAGGTATTCTCCCTCTCCTGGCCTAGTGCTTCACTACATACAGTAGACCTACCATCACACCTTAGCTGTTACTGAGGTATTCTCCCTCTCCTGGCCTAGTGCTTCACTACATACAGTAGACCTACCATCACACCTTAGCTGTTACTGAGGTATTCTCCCTCTCCTGGCCTAGTGCTCACTACATACAGTAGACCTACCATCACACCTTAGCTGTTACTGAGGTATTCTCCCTCCCCTGGCCTAGTGCTACACTACATACAGTAGACCTACCATCACACCTTAGTTGTTACTGAGGTATTCTCCCTCCCCTGGCCTAGTGCTTCACTACATACAGTAGACCTACCATCACACCTTAGTTGTTACTGAGGTATTCTCCCTCTCCTGGCCTAGTGCTTCACTACATACAGTAGACCTACCATCACACCTTAGTTGTTACTGAGGTATTCTCCCTCCCCTGGCCTAGTGCTACACTACATACAGTATACCCACCATCACACCTTAGTTGTTACTGAGGTATTCTCCCTCCCCTGGCCTAGTGCTACACTACATACAGTATACCCACCATCACACCTTAGTTGTTACTGAGGTATTCTCCCTCTCCTGGCCTAGTGCTTCACTAGATAGACCTACCATCACACCTTAGTTGTTACTGAGGTATTCTCCCTCTCCTGGCCTAGTGCTTCACTACATACAGTATACCTACCATCACACCTTAGCTGTTACTGAGGTATTATCCCTCTCCTGGCCTAGTGCTACACTACATAGACCTACCATCACACCTTAGTTGTTACTGAGGTATTCTCCCTCTCCTGGCCTAGTGCTTCACTACATAGACCTACCATCAGACCTTAGCTGTTACTGAGGTATTCTCCCTCTCCTGGCCAAGTGCTACACTACATAGACCTACCATCACACCTTAGTTGTTACTGAGGTATTCTCCCTCTCCTGGCCTAGTGCTTCACTACATACAGTATACCTACCATCACACCTTAGCTGTTACTGAGGTATTATCCCTCTCCTGGCCTAGTGCTACACTATATACAGTAGACCTACCATCACACCTTAGCTGTTACTGAGGTATTCTCCCTCTCCTGGCCTAGTGCTTCACTACATACAGTATACCTACCATCACACCTTAGTTGTTACTGAGGTATTCTCCCTCTCCTGGCCTAGTGCTACACTACATACAGTAGAGCTACCATCACACCTTAGCTGTTATGGAGGTATTCTCCCTCTCCTGGCCTAGTGCTTCACTACATACAGTAGACCTACCATCACACCTTAGCTGTTAGGGAGGTATTCTCCCTCTCCTGGCCTAGTGCTTCACTACATACAGTATACCTACCATCACACCTTAGCTGTTACTGAGGTATTCTCCCTCCCCTGGCCTAGTGCTTCACTAGATAGACCTACCATCACACCTTAGTTGTTACTGAGGTATTCTCCCTCCCCTGGCCTAGTGCTACACTACATACAGTAGACCTACCATCACACCTTAGCTGTTACTGAGGTATTCTCCCTCCCCTGGCCTAGTGCTTCACTATATACAGTATACCTACCATCACACCTTAGTTGTTACTGAGGTATTCTCCCTCCCCTGGCCTAGTGCTTCACTACATACAGTAGACCTACCATCACACCTTAGCTGTTACTGAGGTATTCTCCCTCTCCTGGCCTAGTGCTCCACTACATACAGTAGAGCTACCATCACACCTTAGCTGTTACTGAGGTATTCTCCCTCTCCTGGCCTAGTGCTACACTACATAGACCTACCATCACACCTTAGCTGTTACTGAGGTATTCTCCCTCCCCTAACCTAGTGCTACACTACATACAGTAGACCTACCATCACACCTTAGTTGTTACTGAGGTATTCTCCCTCCCCTAACCTAGTGCTTCACTACATACAGTAGACCTACCATCACACCTTAGTTGTTACTGAGGTATTCTCCCTCCCCTGGCCTAGTGCTTCACTACATACAGTATACCTACCATCACACCTTAGTTGTTACTGAGGTATTCTCCCTCTCCTGGCCTAGTGCTACACTACATACAGTAGACCACCATCACACCTTAGTTGTTACTGAGGTATTCTCCCTCTCCTGGCCTAGTGCTTCACTACATACAGTAGACCTACCATCACACCTTAGCTGTTACTGAGGTATTCTCCCTCTCCTGGCCTAGTGCTCCACTACATACAGTAGAGCTACCATCACACCTTAGCTGTTACTGAGGTATTCTCCCTCTCCTGGCCTAGTGCTACACTACATAGACCTACCATCACACCTTAGCTGTTACTGAGGTATTCTCCCTCCCCTAACCTAGTGCTACACTACATACAGTAGACCTACCATCACACCTTAGTTGTTACTGAGGTATTCTCCCTCCCCTAACCTAGTGCTTCGCTACATACAGTAGACCTACCATCACACCTTGGTTGTTACTGAGGTATTCTCCCTCCCCTGGCCTAGTGCTACACTACATACAGTAGACCTACCATCACACCTTAGTTGTTACTGAGGTATTCTCCCTCTCCTGGCCTGGTGCTTCACTACATACAGTAGACCTACCATCACACCTTAGTTGTTACTGAGGTATTCTGCCTCCCCTGGCCTAGTGCTACACTACATACAGTATACCCACCATCACACCTTAGTTGTTACTGAGGTATTCTCCCTCTCCTGGTGCTTCACTACATAGACCTACCATCACACCTTAGTTGTTACTGAGGTATTCTCCCTCTCCTGGCCTAGTGCTTCACTAGATAGACCTACCATCACACCTTAGTTGTTACTGAGGTATTCTCCCTCTCCTGGCCTAGTGCTTCACTACATACAGTATACCTACCATCACACCTTAGCTGTTACTGAGGTATTATCCCTCTCCTGGCCTAGTGCTACACTACATAGACCTACCATCACACCTTAGTTGTTACTGAGGTATTCTCCCTCTCCTGGCCTAGTGCTTCACTACATAGACCTACCATCAGACCTTAGCTGTTACTGAGGTATTCTCCCTCTCCTGGCCAAGTGCTACACTACATAGACCTACCATCACACCTTAGTTGTTACTGAGGTATTCTCCCTCTCCTGGCCTAGTGCTTCACTACATACAGTATACCTACCATCACACCTTAGCTGTTACTGAGGTATTATCCCTCTCCTGGCCTAGTGCTACACTATATACAGTAGACCTACCATCACACCTTAGCTGTTACTGAGGTATTCTCCCTCTCCTGGCCTAGTGCTTCACTACATACAGTATACCTACCATCACACCTTAGTTGTTACTGAGGTATTCTCCCTCTCCTGGCCTAGTGCTACACTACATACAGTAGAGCTACCATCACACCTTAGCTGTTATGAAGGTATTCTCCCTCTCCTGGCCTAGTGCTTCACTACATACAGTAGACCTACCATCACACCTTAGCTGTTAGGGAGGTATTCTCCCTCTCCTGGCCTAGTGCTTCACTACATACAGTATACCTACCATCACACCTTAGCTGTTACTGAGGTATTCTCCCTCCCCTGGCCTAGTGCTTCACTAGATAGACCTACCATCACACCTTAGTTGTTACTGAGGTATTCTCCCTCCCCTGGCCTAGTGCTACACTACATACAGTAGACCTACCATCACACCTTAGCTGTTACTGAGGTATTCTCCCTCCCCTGGCCTAGTGCTTCACTATATACAGTATACCTACCATCACACCTTAGTTGTTACTGAGGTATTCTCCCTCCCCTGGCCTAGTGCTTCACTACATACAGTAGACCTACCATCACACCTTAGCTGTTACTGAGGTATTCTCCCTCTCCTGGCCTAGTGCTCCACTACATACAGTAGAGCTACCATCACACCTTAGCTGTTACTGAGGTATTCTCCCTCTCCTGGCCTAGTGCTACACTACATAGACCTACCATCACACCTTAGCTGTTACTGAGGTATTCTCCCTCCCCTAACCTAGTGCTACACTACATACAGTAGACCTACCATCACACCTTAGTTGTTACTGAGGTATTCTCCCTCCCCTAACCTAGTGCTTCACTACATACAGTAGACCTACCATCACACCTTGGTTGTTACTGAGGTATTCTCCCTCCCCTGGCCTAGTGCTACACTACATACAGTAGACCTACCATCACACCTTAGTTGTTACTGAGGTATTCTCCCTCTCCTGGCCTGGTGCTTCACTACATACAGTAGACCTACCATCACACCTTAGTTGTTACTGAGGTATTCTGCCTCCCCTGGCCTAGTGCTACACTACATACAGTATACCCACCATCACACCTTAGTTGTTACTGAGGTATTCTCCCTCTCCTGGCCTAGTGCTTCACTAGATAGACCTACCATCACACCTTAGTTGTTACTGAGGTATTCTCCCTCTCCTGGCCTAGTGCTTCACTACATACAGTATACCTACCATCACACCTTAGCTGTTACTGAGGTATTATCCCTCTCCTGGCCTAGTGCTACACTACATAGACCTACCATCACACCTTAGTTGTTACTGAGGTATTCTCCCTCTCCTGGCCTAGTGCTTCACTACATAGACCTACCATCACACCTTAGCTGTTACTGAGGTATTCTCCCTCTCCTGGCCAAGTGCTCACTACATACAGTAGACCTACCATCACACCTTAGTTGTTACTGAGGTATTCTCCCTCTCCTGGCCTAGTGCTTCACTACATACAGTATACCTACCATCACACCTTAGCTGTTACTGAGGTATTCTCCCTCCCCTGGCCTAGTGCTACACTACATACAGTAGACCTACCATCACACCTTAGCTGTTACTGAGGTATTCTCCCTCTCCTGGCCTAGTGCTACACTACATACAGCAGACCTACCATCACACCTTAGTTGTTACTGAGGTATTCTCCCTCCCCTGGCCTAGTGCTACACTACATACAGTAGGCCTACCATCACACCTTAGCTGTTACTGAGGTATTCTCCCTCTCCTGGCCTAGTGCTACACTACATACAGTAGACCTACCATCACACCTTAGCTGTTACTGAGGTATTCTCCCTCCCCTGGCCTAGTGCTTCACTACATACAGTAGACCTACCATCACACCTTAGTTGTTACTGAGGTATTCTGCCTCCCCTGGCCTAGTGCTACACTACATACAGTAGACCAACCATCACACCTTAGTTGTTACTGAGGTATTCTCCCTCCCCTGGCCTAGTGCTTCACTACATACAGTAGACCTACCATCACACCTTAGTTGTTACTGAGGTATTCTCCCTCCCCTGGCCTAGTGCTACACTACATACAGTATACCTACCATCACACCTTAGTTGTTACTGAGGTATTCTCCCTCCCCTGGCCTAGTGCTTCACTACATACAGTAGACCTACCATCACACCTTAGCTGTTACTGAGGTATTCTCCCTCTCCTGGCCTAGTGCTACACTACATACATTAGACCTACCATCACACCTTAGCTGTTACTGAGGTATTCCCCCTCCCCTGGCATAGTGCTTCACTACATACAGTAGACCAACCATCACACCTTAGTTGTTACTGAGGTATTCTCCCTCTCCTGGCCTAGTGCTTCACTACATACAGTAGACCTACCATCACACCTTAGCTGTTACTGAGGTATTCTCCCTCTCCTGGCCTAGTGCTACACTACATACAGTAGACCTACCATCACACCTTAGCTCCTACTGAGGTATTCTCCCTCTCCTGGCCTAGTGCTTCACTACATACAGTAGACCTACCATCACACCTTAGCTGTTACTTAGTTATTCTCCCTCCCCTGGCCTAGTGCTTCACTAGATAGACCTACCATCACACCTTAGTTGTTACTGAGGTATTCTCCCTCCCCTGGCCTAGTGCTACACTACATACAGTAGACCTACCATCACACCTTAGTTGTTACTGAGGTATTCTCCCTCCCCTGGCCTAGTGCTTCACTACATACAGTATACCTACCATCACACCTTAGTTGTTACTGAGGTATTCTCCCTCCCCTGGCCTAGTGCTACACTACATACAGTAGACCTACCATCACACCTTAGTTGTTACTGAGGTATTCTCCCTCTCCTGGCCTAGTGCTACACTACATACAGTAGACCTACCATCACACCTTAGTTGTTACTGAGGTATTCTCCCTCCCCTGGCCTAGTGCTACACTACATACAGTAGGCCTACCATCACACCTTAGCTGTTACTGAGGTATTCTCCCTCTCCTGGCCTAGTGCTACACTACATACAGCAGACCTACCATCACACCTTAGCTGTTACTGAGGTATTCTCCCTCTCCTGGCCTAGTGCTTCACTACATACAGTATACCTACCATCACACCTTAGTTGTTACTGAGGTATTCTCCCTCTCCTGGCCTAGTGCTTCACTACATACAGTAGACCTACCATCACACCTTAGTTGTTACTGAGGTATTCTGCCTCCCCTGGCCTAGTGCTACACTACATACAGTAGACCAACCATCACACCTTAGTTGTTACTGAGGTATTCTCCCTCCCCTGGCCTAGTGCTTCACTACATACATTAGACCTACCATCACACCTTAGCTGTTACTGAGGTATTCTCCCTCTCCTGGCCTAGTGCTACACTACATACAGTAGACCTACCATCACACCTTAGTTGTTACTGAGGTATTCTGCCTCCCCTGGCCTAGTGCTACACTACATACAGTAGACCAACCATCACACCTTAGTTGTTACTGAGGTATTCTCCCTCTCCTGGCCTAGTGCTTCACTACATACAGTAGACCTACCATCACACCTTAGTTGTTACTGAGGTATTCTCCCTCTCCTGGCCAAGTGCTTCACTACCTACAGTATACCTACCATCACACCTTAGTTGTTACTGAGGTATTCTCCCTCTCCTGGCCTAGTGCTTCACTACATACAGTAGACCTACCATCACACCTTAGTTGTTACTGAGGTATTCTCCCTCTCCTGGCCTAGTGCTACACTACAAACAGTATACCTACCATCAGACCTTAGCTGTTACTGAGGTATTCTCCCTCCCCTGGCCTAGTGCTTCACTAGATAGATCTACCATCACACCTTAGTTGTTACTGAGATATTCTCCCTCTCCTGGCCTAGTGCTACACTACAAACAGTATACCTACCATCAGACCTTAGTTGTTACTGAGGTATTCTCCCTCTCCTGGCCTAGTGCTTCACTACATACAGTAGACCTACCATCACACCTTAGTTGTTACTGAGGTATTCTCCCTCCCCTGGCCTAGTGCTTCACTACATACAGTATACCTACCATCACACCTTAGTTGTTACTGAGGTATTCTCCCTCCCCTGGCCTAGTGCTTCACTACATACAGTAGACCTACCATCACACCTTAGTTGTTACTGAGGTATTCTCCCTCTCCTGGCCTAGTGCTACACTACATACAGTAGACCTACCATCACACCTTAGCTGTTACTGAGGTATTCTCCCTCCCCTGGCCTAGTGCTTCACTACATACAGTAGACCTACCATCACACCTTAGTTGTTACTGAGGTATTCTCCCTCTCCTGGCCTAGTGCTTCACTACATACAGTAGACCTACCATCACACCTTAGCTGTTACTGAGGTATTCTCCCTCTCCTGGCCTAGTGCTACACTACATACAGTAGACCTACCATCACACCTTAGCTGCTACTGAGGTATTCTCCCTCTCCTGGCCTAGTGCTACACTACATACAGTAGACCTACCATCACACCTTAGCTGTTACTGAGGTATTCTCCCTCCCCTGGCCTAGTGCTTCACTAGATAGACCTACCATCACACCTTAGTTGTTACTGAGGTATTCTCCCTCCCCTGGCCTAGTGCTACACTACATACAGTAGACCAACCATCACACCTTAGTTGTTACTGAGGTATTCTCCCTCCCCTGGCCTAGTGCTTCACTACATACAGTATACCTACCATCACACCTTAGTTGTTACTGAGGTATTCTCCCTCCCCTGGCCTAGTGCTACACTACATACAGTAGGCCTACCATCACACCTTAGTTGTTACTGAGATATTCTCCCTCTCCTGGCCTAGTGCTACACTACATACAGCAGACCTACCATCACACCTTAGTTGTTACTGAGATATTCTCCCTCCCCTGGCCTAGTGCTACACTACATACAGTAGGCCTACCATCACACCTTAGCTGTTACTGAGGTATTCTCCCTCTCCTGGCCTAGTGCTACACTACATACAGCAGACCTACCATCACACCTTAGCTGTTACTGAGGTATTCTCCCTCTCCTGGCCTAGTGCTTCACTACATACAGTATACCTACCATCACACCTTAGTTGTTACTGAGGTATTCTCCCTCTCCTGGCCTAGTGCTTCACTACATACAGTAGACCTACCATCACACCTTAGTTGTTACTGAGGTATTCTGCCTCCCCTGGCCTAGTGCTACACTACATACAGTAGACCAACCATCACACCTTAATTGTTACTGAGGTATTCTCCCTCCCCTGGCTTAGTGCTTCACTACATACATTAGACCTACCATCACACCTTAGCTGTTACTGAGGTATTCTCCCTCTCCTGGCCTAGTGCTACACTACATACAGTAGACCTACCATCACACCTTAGTTGTTACTGAGGTATTCTGCCGCCCCTGGCCTAGTGCTACACTACATACAGTAGACCAACCATCACACCTTAATTGTTACTGAGGTATTCTCCCTCTCCTGGCCTAGTGCTTCACTACATACAGTAGACCTACCATCACACCTTAGTTGTTACTGAGGTATTCTCCCTCTCCTGGCCAAGTGCTTCACTACCTACAGTATACCTACCATCACACCTTAGTTGTTACTGAGGTATTCTCCCTCTCCTGGCCTAGTGCTTCACTACATACAGTAGACCTACCATCACACCTTAGTTGTTACTGAGGTATTCTCCCTCTCCTGGCCTAGTGCTACACTACAAACAGTATACCTACCATCAGACCTTAGCTGTTACTGAGGTATTCTCCCTCCCCTGGCCTAGTGCTTCACTAGATAGATCTACCATCACACCTTAGTTGTTACTGAGATATTCTCCCTCTCCTGGCCTAGTGCTACACTACAAACAGTATACCTACCATCAGACCTTAGTTGTTACTGAGGTATTCTCCCTCTCCTGGCCTAGTGCTTCACTACATACAGTAGACCTACCATCACACCTTAGTTGTTACTGAGGTATTCTCCCTCCCCTGGCCTAGTGCTTCACTACATACAGTAGACCTACCATCACACCTTAGCTGTTACTGAGGTATTCTCCCTCTCCTGGCCTAGTGCTACACTACATACAGTAGACCTACCATCACACCTTAGCTGTTACTGAGGTATTCTCCCTCTCCTGGCCTAGTGCTTCACTACATACAGTATACCTACCATCACACCTTAGTTGTTACTGAGGTATTCTCCCTCTCCTGGCCTAGTGCTTCACTACATACAGTAGACCTACCATCACACCTTAGTTGTTACTGAGGTATTCTGCCTCCCCTGGCCTAGTGCTACACTACATACAGTAGACCAACCATCACACCTTAATTGTTACTGAGGTATTCTCCCTCCCCTGGCTTAGTGCTTCACTACATACATTAGACCTACCATCACACCTTAGCTGTTACTGAGGTATTCTCCCTCTCCTGGCCTAGTGCTACACTACATACAGTAGACCTACCATCACACCTTAGCTGTTACTGAGGTATTCTCCCTCCCCTAACCTAGTGCTTCACTACATACAGTAGACCTACCATCACACCTTAGTTGTTACTGAGATATTCTCCCTCTCCTGGCCTAGTGCTACACTACATACAGCAGACCTACCATCACACCTTAGTTGTTACTGAGATATTCTCCCTCCCCTGGCCTAGTGCTACACTACATACAGTAGGCCTACCATCACACCTTAGCTGTTACTGAGGTATTCTCCCTCTCCTGGCCTAGTGCTACACTACATACAGCAGACCTACCATCACACCTTAGCTGTTACTGAGGTATTCTCCCTCCCCTAACCTAGTGCTTCACTACATACAGTAGACCTACCATCACACCTTAGTTGTTACTGAGGTATTCTGCCTCCCCTGGCCTAGTGCTACACTACATACAGTAGACCAACCATCACACCTTAGTTGTTACTGAGGTATTCTCCCTCCCCTGGCCTAGTGCTTCACTACATACAGTAGACCTACCATCACACCTTAGTTGTTACTGGGGTATTCTCCCTCCCCTGGCCTAGTGCTACACTACATACAGTAGACCTACCATCACACCTTAGTTGTTACTGGGGTATTCTCCCTCCCCTGGCCTAGTGCTACACTACATACAGTATACCTACCATCACACCTTAGCTGTTACTGAGGTATTCTCCCTCTCCTGGCCTTGTGCTACACTACATACAGTAGACCTACCATCACACCTTAGCTGTTACTGAGGTATTCTCCCTCTCCTGGCCTAGTGCTTCACTACATACAGTATTCCTTCCATCACACCTTAGTTGTTACTGAGGTATTCTCCCTCCCCTGGCCTAGTGCTACACTACATACATTAGACCTACCATCACACCTTCGCTGTTACTGAGGTATTCCCCCTCCCCTGGCATAGTGCTTCACTACATACAGTAGACCAACCATCACACCTTAGTTGTTACTGAGGTATTCTCCCTCTCCTGGCCTAGTGCTTCACTACATACAGTAGACCTACCATCACACCTTAGTTGTTACTGAGGTATTCTCCCTCCCCTGGCCTAGTGCTTCACTACATACAGTATACCTACCATCACACCTTAGTTGTTACTGAGGTATTCTCCCTCCCCTGGCCTAGTGCTACACTACATACAGTAGGCCTACCATCACACCTTAGTTGTTACTGAGATATTCTCCCTCTCCTGGCCTAGTGCTACACTACATACAGCAGACCTACCATCACACCTTAGTTGTTACTGAGATATTCTCCCTCCCCTGGCCTAGTGCTACACTACATACAGTAGACCTACCATCACACCTTAGCTGTTACTGAGGTATTCTCCCTCCCCTGGCCTAGTGCTTCACTACATACAGTAGACCTACCATCACACCTTAGTTGTTACTGAGGTATTCTCCCTCTCCTGGCCTAGTGCTACACTACATACAGTAGGCCTACCATCACACCTTAGCTGTTACTGAGGTATTCTCCCTCTCCTGGCCTAGTGCTACACTACATACAGCAGACCTACCATCACACCTTAGCTGTTACTGAGGTATTCTCCCTCCCCTGGCCTAGTGCTTCACTACATACAGTAGACCTACCATCACACCTTAGTTGTTACTGGGGTATTCTCCCTCCCCTGGCCTAGTGCTACACTACATACAGTAGACCTACCATCACACCTTAGCTGTTACTGAGGTATTCTCCCTCTCCTGGCCTTGTGCTACACTACATACAGTAGACCTACCATCACACCTTAGCTGTTACTGAGGTATTCTCCCTCTCCTCGCCTAGTGCTTCACTACATACAGTAGACCTACCATCACACCTTAGTTGTTACTGAGGTATTCTCCCTCTCCTGGCCTAGTGCTTCACTACATACAGTAGACCTACCATCACACCTTAGTTGTTACTGAGGTATTCTGCCTCCCCTGGCCTAGTGCTACACTACATACAGTAGACCAACCATCACACCTTAGTTGTTACGGAGGTATTCTCCCTCCCCTGGCTTAGTGCTTCACTACATACATTAGACCTACCATCACACCTTAGCTGTTACTGAGGTATTCTCCCTCTCCTGGCCTAGTGCTACACTACATACAGTAGACCTACCATCACACCTTAGTTGTTACTGAGGTATTCTCCCTCCCCTAACCTAGTGCTTCACTACATACAGTAGACCTACCATCACACCTTAGTTGTTACTGAGGTATTCTCCCTCCCCTGGCCTAGTGCTTCACTACATACAGTAGACCAACCATCACACCTTAGTTGTTACTGAGGTATTCTCCCTCCCCTGGCCTAGTGCTTCACTACATACAGTATACCTACCATCACACCTTAGTTGTTACTGAGGTATTCTCCCTCCCCTGGCCTAGTGCTACACTACATACAGTAGGCCTACCATCACACCTTAGTTGTTACTGAGATATTCTCCCTCTCCTGGCCTAGTGCTACACTACATACAGCAGACCTACCATCACACCTTAGTTGTTACTGAGATATTCTCCCTCCCCTGGCCTAGTGCTACACTACATACAGTAGGCCTACCATCACACCTTAGCTGTTACTGAGGTATTCTCCCTCTCCTGGCCTAGTGCTACACTACATACAGCAGACCTACCATCACACCTTAGCTGTTACTGAGGTATTCTCCCTCCCCTAACCTAGTGCTTCACTACATACAGTAGACCTACCATCACACCTTAGTTGTTACTGAGGTATTCTGCCTCCCCTGGCCTAGTGCTACACTACATACAGTAGACCAACCATCACACCTTAGTTGTTACTGAGGTATTCTCCCTCCCCTGGCCTAGTGCTTCACTACATACAGTAGACCTACCATCACACCTTAGTTGTTACTGGGGTATTCTCCCTCCCCTGGCCTAGTGCTACACTACATACATTAGACCTACCATCACACCTTAGCTGTTACTGAGGTATTCCCCCTCCCCTGGCATAGTGCTTCACTACATACAGTAGACCAACCATCACACCTTAGTTGTTACTGAGGTATTCTCCCTCTCCTGGCCTAGTGCTTCACTACATACAGTAGACCTACCATCACACCTTAGCTGTTACTGAGGTATTCTCCCTCTCCTGGCCTAGTGCTACACTACATACAGTAGACCTACCATCACACCTTAGCTCTTACTGAGGTATTCTCCCTCTCCTGGCCTAGTGCTTCACTACATACAGTAGACCTACCATCACACCTTAGCTGTTACTTAGTTATTCTCCCTCTCCTGGCCTAGTGCTACACTACATACAGTAGGCCTACCATCACACCTTAGCTGTTACTGAGGTATTCTCCCTCTCCTGGCCTAGTGCTACACTACATACAGTAGACCTACCATCACACCTTAGCTGTTACTGAGGTATTCTCCCTCCCCTGGCCTAGTGCTTCACTAGATAGACCTACCATCACACCTTAGTTGTTACTGAGGTATTCTCCCTCCCCTGGCCTAGTGCTACACTACATACAGTAGACCAACCATCACACCTTAGTTGTTACTGAGGTATTCTCCCTCCCCTGGCCTAGTGCTTCACTACATACAGTATACCTACCATCACACCTTAGTTGTTACTGAGGTATTCTCCCTCCCCTGGCCTAGTGCTACACTACATACAGTAGGCCTACCATCACACCTTAGTTGTTACTGAGATATTCTCCCTCTCCTGGCCTAGTGCTACACTACATACAGCAGACCTACCATCACACCTTAGTTGTTACTGAGATATTCTCCCTCCCCTGGCCTAGTGCTACACTACATACAGTAGGCCTACCATCACACCTTAGCTGTTACTGAGGTATTCTCCCTCTCCTGGCCTAGTGCTACACTACATACAGCAGACCTACCATCACACCTTAGCTGTTACTGAGGTATTCTCCCTCCCCTGGCCTAGTGCTTCACTACATACAGTAGACCTACCATCACACCTTAGTTGTTACTGGGGTATTCTCCCTCCCCTGGCCTAGTGCTACACTACATACAGTAGACCTACCATCACACCTTAGCTGTTACTGAGGTATTCTCCCTCTCCTGGCCTAGTGCTACACTACATACAGTAGACCTACCATCACACCTTAGCTGTTACTGAGGTATTCTCCCTCTCCTGGCCTAGTGCTTCACTACATACAGTAGACCTACCATCACACCTTAGTTGTTACTGAGGTATTCTCCCTCTCCTGGCCTAGTGCTTCACTACATACAGTAGACCTACCATCACACCTTAGTTGTTACTGAGGTATTCTCCCTCTCCTGGCCTAGTGCTACACTACATACAGTAGACCTACCATCACACCTTAGCTGTTACTGAGGTATTCTCCCTCCCCTGGCCTAGTGCTTCACTACATACAGTAGACCTACCATCACACCTTAGTTGTTACTGAGGTATTCTCCCTCCCCTGGCCTAGTGCTACACTACATACAGTAGACCTACCATCACACCTTAGTTGTTACTGAGGTATTCTCCCTCCCCTGGCCTAGTGCTTCACTACATACAGTAGACCTACCATCACACCTTAGTTGTTACTGAGGTATTCTCCCTCCCCTGGCCTAGTGCTACACTACATACAGTAGACCTACCATCACACCTTAGCTGTTACTGAGGTATTCTCCCTCTCCTGGCCTAGTGCTTCACTACATACAGTAGACCTACCATCACACCTTAGCTGTTACTGAGGTATTCTCCCTCCCCTGGCCTAGTGCTTCACTACATACAGTATACCTACCATCACACCTTAGTTGTTACTGAGGTATTCTCCCTCCCCTGGCCTAGTGCTACACTACATACAGTAGACCTACCATCACACCTTAGCTGTTACTGAGGTATTCTCCCTCCCCTGGCCTAGTGCTTCACTACATACAGTAGACCTACCATCACACCTTAGTTGTTACTGAGGTATTCTCCCTCTCCTGGCCTAGTGCTACACTACATACAGTAGACCTACCATCACACCTTAGTTGTTACTGAGGTATTCTCCCTCCCCTGGCCTAGTGCTTCACTACATACAGTAGACCTACCATCACACCTTAGTTGTTACTGAGGTATTCTCCCTCTCCTGGCCTAGTGCTTCACTACATACAGTAGACCTACCATCACACCTTAGCTGTTACTGAGGTATTCTCCCTCTCCTGGCCTAGTGCTACACTACATACAGTAGACCTACCATCACACCTTAGCTGTTACTGAGGTATTCTCCCTCTCCTGGCCTAGTGCTTCACTACATACAGTAGACCTACCATCACACCTTAGTTGTTACTGAGGTATTCTCCCTCCCCTGGCCTAGTGCTACACTACATACAGTAGACCTACCATCACACCTTAGTTGTTACTGAGGTATTCTCCCTCTCCTGGCCTAGTGCTTCACTACATACAGTAGACCTACCATCACACCTTAGTTGTTACTGAGGTATTCTCCCTCCCCTGGCCTAGTGCTACACTACATACAGCAGACCTACCATCACACCTTAGTTGTTACTGAGGTATTCTCCCTCCCCTGGCCTAGTGCTACACTACATACAGTAGGCCTACCATCACACCTTAGCTGTTACTGAGGTATTCTCCCTCTCCTGGCCTAGTGCTACACTACATACAGCAGACCTACCATCACACCTTAGCTGTTACATACAGTAAACCTACCATCACACCTTAGCTGTTAGGAGGTATTCTCCCTCTCCTGGCCTAGTGCTTCACTACATACAGTAGACCTACCATCACACCTTAGCTGTTACTGAGGTATTCTCCCTCCCCTGGCCTAGTGCTTCACTACATACAGTAGACCTACCATCACACCTTAGTTGTTACTGAGGTATTCTCCCTCCCCTGGCCTAGTGCTACACTACATACAGTAGACCAACCATCACACCTTAGCTGTTACTGAGGTATTCTCCCTCCCCTGGCCATAGTGCTACACTACATACATTAGACCATACCATCACACCTTAGCTGTTACTGAGGTATTCTCCCTCTCCTGGCCTAGTGCTACACTACATACAGTAGACCTACCATCACACCTTAGCTGTTACTGAGGTATTCTCCCTCCCCTAACCTAGTGCTTCACTACATACAGTAGACCTACCATCACACCTTAGTTGTTACTGAGGTATTCTGCCTCCCCTGGCCTAGTGCTACACTACATACAGTAGACCAACCATCACACCTTAGTTGTTACTGAGGTATTCTCCCTCCCCTGGCCTAGTGCTTCACTACATACAGTAGACCTACCATCACACCTTAGTTGTTACTGGGGTATTCTCCCTCCCCTGGCCTAGTGCTACACTACATACAGTAGACCTACCATCACACCTTAGCTGTTACTGAGGTATTCTCCCTCTCCTGGCCTTGTGCTACACTACATACAGTAGACCTACCATCACACCTTAGCTGTTACTGAGGTATTCTCCCTCTCCTGGCCTAGTGCTTCACTACATACAGTATTCCTTCCATCACACCTTAGTTGTTACTGAGGTATTCTCCCTCCCCTGGCCTAGTGCTACACTACATACATTAGACCTACCATCACACCTTCGCTGTTACTGAGGTATTCCCCCTCCCCTGGCATAGTGCTTCACTACATACAGTAGACCAACCATCACACCTTAGTTGTTACTGAGGTATTCTCCCTCTCCTGGCCTAGTGCTTCACTACATACAGTAGACCTACCATCACACCTTAGCTGTTACTGAGGTATTCTCCCTCTCCTGGCCTAGTGCTACACTACATACAGTAGACCTACCATCACACCTTAGCTGTTACTGAGGTATTCTCCCTCTCCTGGCCTAGTGCTTCACTACATACAGTAGACCTACCATCACACCTTAGTTGTTACTGAGGTATTCTCCCTCCCCTGGCCTAGTGCTACACTACATACAGTAGACCAACCATCACACCTTAGTTGTTACTGAGGTATTCTCCCTCCCCTGGCCTAGTGCTTCACTACATACAGTATACCTACCATCACACCTTAGTTGTTACTGAGGTATTCTCCCTCCCCTGGCCTAGTGCTACACTACATACAGTAGGCCTACCATCACACCTTAGTTGTTACTGAGATATTCTCCCTCTCCTGGCCTAGTGCTACACTACATACAGCAGACCTACCATCACACCTTAGTTGTTACTGAGATATTCTCCCTCCCCTGGCCTAGTGCTACACTACATACAGTAGGCCTACCATCACACCTTAGCTGTTACTGAGGTATTCTCCCTCTCCTGGCCTAGTGCTACACTACATACAGCAGACCTACCATCACACCTTAGCTGTTACTGAGGTATTCTCCCTCCCCTGGCCTAGTGCTTCACTACATACAGTAGACCTACCATCACACCTTAGTTGTTACTGGGGTATTCTCCCTCCCCTGGCCTAGTGCTACACTACATACAGTAGACTTACCATCACACCTTAGCTGTTACTGAGGTATTCTCCCTCTCCTGGCCTTGTGCTACACTACATACAGTAGACCTACCATCACACCTTAGCTGTTACTGAGGTATTCTCCCTCTCCTGGCCTAGTGCTTCACTACATACAGTAGACCTACCATCACACCTTAGTTGTTACTGAGGTATTCTGCCTCCCCTGGCCTAGTGCTACACTACATACAGTAGACCAACCATCACACCTTAGTTGTTACTGAGGTATTCTCCCTCCCCTGGCCTAGTGCTTCACTACATACAGTAGACCTACCATCACACCTTAGTTGTTACTGAGGTATTCTCCCTCCCCTGGCCTAGTGCTTCACTACATACAGTAGACATACCATCACACCTTAGTTGTTACTGGGGTATTCTCCCTCCCCTGGCCTAGTGCTACACTACATACAGTAGACCTACCATCACACCTTAGCTGTTACTGAGGTATTCTCCCTCTCCTGGCCTTGTGCTACACTACATACAGTAGACCTACCATCACACCTTAGCTGTTACTGAGGTATTCTCCCTCTCCTGGCCTAGTGCTTCACTACATACAGTAGACCTACCATCACACCTTAGTTGTTACTGAGGTATTCTCCCTCTCCTGGCCTAGTGCTTCACTACATACAGTAGACCTACCATCACACCTTAGTTGTTACTGAGGTATTCTGCCTCCCCTGGCCTAGTGCTACACTACATACAGTAGACCAACCATCACACCTTAGTTGTTACTGAGGTATTCTCCCTCCCCTGGCTTAGTGCTTCACTACATACATTAGACCTACCATCACACCTTAGCTGTTACTGAGGTATTCTCCCTCTCCTGGCCTAGTGCTACACTACATACAGTAGACCTACCATCACACCTTAGCTGTTACTGAGGTATTCTCCCTCCCCTAACCTAGTGCTTCACTACATACAGTAGACCTACCATCACACCTTAGTTGTTACTGAGGTATTCTCCCTCCCCTGGCCTAGTGCTACACTACATACAGTAGACCAACCATCACACCTTAGTTGTTACTGAGGTATTCTCCCTCCCCTGGCCTAGTGCTTCACTACATACAGTATACCTACCATCACACCTTAGTTGTTACTGAGGTATTCTCCCTCCCCTGGCCTAGTGCTACACTACATACAGTAGGCCTACCATCACACCTTAGTTGTTACTGAGATATTCTCCCTCTCCTGGCCTAGTGCTACACTACATACAGCAGACCTACCATCACACCTTAGTTGTTACTGAGATATTCTCCCTCCCCTGGCCTAGTGCTACACTACATACAGTAGGCCTACCATCACACCTTAGCTGTTACTGAGGTATTCTCCCTCCCCTAACCTAGTGCTTCACTACATACAGTAGACCTACCATCACACCTTAGTTGTTACTGAGGTATTCTGCCTCCCCTGGCCTAGTGCTACACTACATACAGTAGACCAACCATCACACCTTAGTTGTTACTGAGGTATTCTCCCTCCCCTGGCCTAGTGCTTCACTACATACAGTAGACCTACCATCACACCTTAGTTGTTACTGGGGTATTCTCCCTCCCCTGGCCTAGTGCTACACTACATACAGTAGACCTACCATCACACCTTAGCTGTTACTGAGGTATTCTCCCTCTCCTGGCCTTGTGCTACACTACATACAGTAGACCTACCATCACACCTTAGCTGTTACTGAGGTATTCTCCCTCTCCTGGCCTAGTGCTTCACTACATACAGTATTCCTTCCATCACACCTTAGTTGTTACTGAGGTATTCTCCCTCCCCTGGCCTAGTGCTACACTACATACATTAGACCTACCATCACACCTTCGCTGTTACTGAGGTATTCCCCCTCCCCTGGCATAGTGCTTCACTACATACAGTAGACCAACCATCACACCTTAGTTGTTACTGAGGTATTCTCCCTCTCCTGGCCTAGTGCTTCACTACATACAGTAGACCTACCATCACACCTTAGCTGTTACTGAGGTATTCTCCCTCTCCTGGCCTAGTGCTACACTACATACAGTAGACCTACCATCACACCTTAGCTGTTACTGAGGTATTCTCCCTCTCCTGGCCTAGTGCTTCACTACATACAGTAGACCTACCATCACACCTTAGTTGTTACTGAGGTATTCTCCCTCCCCTGGCCTAGTGCTACACTACATACAGTAGACCAACCATCACACCTTAGTTGTTACTGAGGTATTCTCCCTCCCCTGGCCTAGTGCTTCACTACATACAGTATACCTACCATCACACCTTAGTTGTTACTGAGGTATTCTCCCTCCCCTGGCCTAGTGCTACACTACATACAGTAGGCCTACCATCACACCTTAGTTGTTACTGAGATATTCTCCCTCTCCTGGCCTAGTGCTACACTACATACAGCAGACCTACCATCACACCTTAGTTGTTACTGAGATATTCTCCCTCCCCTGGCCTAGTGCTACACTACATACAGTAGGCCTACCATCACACCTTAGCTGTTACTGAGGTATTCTCCCTCTCCTGGCCTAGTGCTACACTACATACAGCAGACCTACCATCACACCTTAGTTGTTACTGAGATATTCTCCCTCCCCTGGCCTAGTGCTACACTACATACAGTAGGCCTACCATCACACCTTAGCTGTTACTGAGGTATTCTCCCTCCCCTAACCTAGTGCTTCACTACATACAGTCGACCTACCATCACACCTTAGTTGTTACTGAGGTATTCTGCCTCCCCTGGCCTAGTGCTACACTACATACAGTAGACCAACCATCACACCTTAGTTGTTACTGAGGTATTCTCCCTCCCCTGGCCTAGTGCTTCACTACATACAGTAGACCTACCATCACACCTTAGTTGTTACTGGGGTATTCTCCCTCCCCTGGCCTAGTGCTACACTACATACAGTAGACCTACCATCACACCTTAGCTGTTACTGAGGTATTCTCCCTCTCCTGGCCTTGTGCTACACTACATACAGTAGACCTACCATCACACCTTAGCTGTTACTGAGGTATTCTCCCTCTCCTGGCCTAGTGCTTCACTACATACAGTATTCCTTCCATCACACCTTAGTTGTTACTGAGGTATTCTCCCTCCCCTGGCCTAGTGCTACACTACATACATTAGACCTACCATCACACCTTCGCTGTTACTGAGGTATTCCCCCTCCCCTGGCATAGTGCTTCACTACATACAGTAGACCAACCATCACACCTTAGTTGTTACTGAGGTATTCTCCCTCTCCTGGCCTAGTGCTTCACTACATACAGTAGACCTACCATCACACCTTAGCTGTTACTGAGGTATTCTCCCTCTCCTGGCCTAGTGCTACACTACATACAGTAGACCTACCATCACACCTTAGCTGTTACTGAGGTATTCTCCCTCTCCTGGCCTAGTGCTTCACTACATACAGTAGACCTACCATCACACCTTAGTTGTTACTGAGGTATTCTCCCTCCCCTGGCCTAGTGCTACACTACATACAGTAGACCAACCATCACACCTTAGTTGTTACTGAGGTATTCTCCCTCCCCTGGCCTAGTGCTTCACTACATACAGTATACCTACCATCACACCTTAGTTGTTACTGAGGTATTCTCCCTCCCCTGGCCTAGTGCTACACTACATACAGTAGGCCTACCATCACACCTTAGTTGTTACTGAGATATTCTCCCTCTCCTGGCCTAGTGCTACACTACATACAGCAGACCTACCATCACACCTTAGTTGTTACTGAGATATTCTCCCTCCCCTGGCCTAGTGCTACACTACATACAGTAGGCCTACCATCACACCTTAGCTGTTACTGAGGTATTCTCCCTCTCCTGGACTAGTGCTACACTACATACAGCAGACCTACCATCACACCTTAGCTGTTACTGAGGTATTCTCCCTCCCCTGGCCTAGTGCTTCACTACATACAGTAGACCTACCATCACACCTTAGTTGTTACTGAGGTATTCTCCCTCTCCTGGCCTTGTGCTACACTACATACAGTAGACCTACCATCACACCTTAGCTGTTACTGAGGTATTCTCCCTCTCCTGGCCTAGTGCTTCACTACATACAGTAGACCTACCATCACACCTTAGTTGTTACTGAGGTATTCTGCCTCCCCTGGCCTAGTGCTACACTACATACAGTAGACCAACCATCACACCTTAGTTGTTACTGAGGTATTCTCCCTCCCCTGGCCTAGTGCTTCACTACATACAGTAGACCTACCATCACACCTTAGTTGTTACTGAGGTATTCTCCCTCCCCTGGCCTAGTGCTTCACTACATACAGTAGGCCTACCATCACACCTTAGTTGTTACTGGGGTATTCTCCCTCCCCTGGCCTAGTGCTACACTACATACAGTAGACCTACCATCACACCTTAGCTGTTACTGAGGTATTCTCCCTCTCCTGGCCTTGTGCTACACTACATACAGTAGACCTACCATCACACCTTAGCTGTTACTGAGGAATTCTCCCTCTCCTGGCCTAGTGCTTCACTACATACAGTAGACCTACCATCACACCTTAGTTGTTACTGAGGTATTCTCCCTCTCCTGGCCTAGTGCTACACTACATACAGTAGACCTACCATCACACCTTAGCTGTTACTGAGGTATTCTCCCTCCCCTAACCTAGTGCTTCACTACATACAGTAGACCTACCATCACACCTTAGTTGTTACTGAGGTATTCTCCCTCCCCTGGCCTAGTGCTACACTACATACAGTAGACCAACCATCACACCTTAGTTGTTACTGAGGTATTCTCCCTCCCCTGGCCTAGTGCTTCACTACATACAGTATACCTACCATCACACCTTAGTTGTTACTGAGGTATTCTCCCTCCCCTGGCCTAGTGCTACACTACATACAGTAGGCCTACCATCACACCTTAGTTGTTACTGAGGTATTCTCCCTCCCCTGGCCTAGTGCTACACTACATACAGTAGGCCTACCATCACACCTTAGTTGTTACTGAGATATTCTCCCTCTCCTGGCCTAGTGCTACACTCCATACAGCAGACCTACCATCACACCTTAGTTGTTACTGAGATATTCTCCCTCCCCTGGCCTAGTGCTACACTACATACAGTAGGCCTACCATCACACCTTAGCTGTTACTGAGGTATTCTCCCTCCCCTAACCTAGTGCTTCACTACATACAGTAGACCTACCATCACACCTTAGTTGTTACTGAGGTATTCTGCCTCCCCTGGCCTAGTGCTACACTACATACAGTAGACCAACCATCACACCTTAGTTGTTACTGAGGTATTCTCCCTCCCCTGGCCTAGTGCTTCACTACATACAGTAGACCTACCATCACACCTTAGTTGTTACTGGGGTATTCTCCCTCCCCTGGCCTAGTGCTACACTACATACAGTAGACCTACCATCACACCTTAGCTGTTACTGAGGTATTCTCCCTCTCCTGGCCTTGTGCTACACTACATACAGTAGACCTACCATCACACCTTAGCTGTTACTGAGGTATTCTCCCTCTCCTGGCCTAGTGCTTCACTACATACAGTATTCCTTCCATCACACCTTAGTTGTTACTGAGGTATTCTCCCTCCCCTGGCCTAGTGCTACACTACATACATTAGACCTACCATCACACCTTCGCTGTTACTGAGGTATTCCCCCTCCCCTGGCATAGTGCTTCACTACATACAGTAGACCAACCATCACACCTTAGTTGTTACTGAGGTATTCTCCCTCTCCTGGCCTAGTGCTTCACTACATACAGTAGACCTACCATCACACCTTAGCTGTTACTGAGGTATTCTCCCTCTCCTGGCCTAGTGCTACACTACATACAGTAGACCTACCATCACACCTTAGCTGTTACTGAGGTATTCTCCCTCTCCTGGCCTAGTGCTTCACTACATACAGTAGACCTACCATCACACCTTAGTTGTTACTGAGGTATTCTCCCTCCCCTGGCCTAGTGCTACACTACATACAGTAGACCAACCATCACACCTTAGTTGTTACTGAGGTATTCTCCCTCCCCTGGCCTAGTGCTTCACTACATACAGTATACCTACCATCACACCTTAGTTGTTACTGAGGTATTCTCCCTCCCCTGGCCTAGTGCTACACTACATACAGTAGGCCTACCATCACACCTTAGCTGTTACTGAGGTATTCTCCCTCTCCTGGCCTAGTGCTACACTACATACAGTAGACCTACCATCACACCTTAGCTGTTACTGAGGTATTCTCCCTCCCCTGGCCTAGTGCTTCACTACATACAGTAGACCTACCATCACACCTTAGTTGTTACTGGGGTATTCTCCCTCCCCTGGCCTAGTGCTACACTACATACAGTAGACCTACCATCACACCTTAGCTGTTACTGAGGTATTCTCCCTCTCCTGGCCTTGTGCTACACTACATACAGTAGACCTACCATCACACCTTAGCTGTTACTGAGGTATTCTCCCTCTCCTGGCCTAGTGCTTCACTACATACAGTAGACCTACCATCACACCTTAGTTGTTACTGAGGTATTCTGCCTCCCCTGGCCTAGTGCTACACTACATACAGTAGACCAACCATCACACCTTAGTTGTTACTGAGGTATTCTCCCTCCCCTGGCCTAGTGCTTCACTACATACAGTAGACCTACCATCACACCTTAGTTGTTACTGAGGTATTCTCCCTCCCCTGGCCTAGTGCTTCACTACATACAGTAGACCTACCATCACACCTTAGTTGTTACTGAGGTATTCTCCCTCCCCTGGCCTAGTGCTACACTACATACAGTAGACCTACCATCACACCTTAGCTGTTACTGAGGTATTCTCCCTCTCCTGGCCTAGTGCTACACTACATACAGTAGACCTACCATCACACCTTAGCTGTTACTGAGGTATTCTCCCTCTCCTGGCCTAGTGCTTCACTACATACAGTAGACCTACCATCACACCTTAGTTGTTACTGAGGTATTCTCCCTCTCCTGGCCTAGTGCTTCACTACATACAGTAGACCTACCATCACACCTTAGTTGTTACTGAGGTATTCTGCCTCCCCTGGCCTAGTGCTACACTACATACAGTAGACCAACCATCACACCTTAGTTGTTACTGAGGTATTCTCCCTCCCCTGGCTTAGTGCTTCACTACATACATTAGACCTACCATCACACCTTAGCTGTTACTGAGGTATTCTCCCTCCCCTGGCCTAGTGCTTCACTACATACAGTATACCTACCATCACACCTTAGTTGTTACTGAGGTATTCTCCCTCCCCTGGCCTAGTGCTACACTACATACAGTAGGCCTACCATCACACCTTAGTTGTTACTGAGATATTCTCCCTCTCCTGGCCTAGTGCTACACTACATACAGCAGACCTACCATCACACCTTAGTTGTTACTGAGATATTCTCCCTCCCCTGGCCTAGTGCTACACTACATACAGTAGGCCTACCATCACACCTTAGCTGTTACTGAGGTATTCTCCCTCCCCTAACCTAGTGCTTCACTACATACAGTAGACCTACCATCACACCTTAGTTGTTACTGAGGTATTCTGCCTCCCCTGGCCTAGTGCTACACTACATACAGTAGACCAACCATCACACCTTAGTTGTTACTGAGGTATTCTCCCTCCCCTGGCCTAGTGCTTCACTACATACAGTAGACCTACCATCACACCTTAGTTGTTACTGGGGTATTCTCCCTCCCCTGGCCTAGTGCTACACTACATACAGTAGACCTACCATCACACCTTAGCTGTTACTGAGGTATTCTCCCTCTCCTGGCCTTGTGCTACACTACATACAGTAGACCTACCATCACACCTTAGCTGTTACTGAGGTATTCTCCCTCTCCTGGCCTAGTGCTTCACTACATACAGTATTCCTTCCATCACACCTTAGTTGTTACTGAGGTATTCTCCCTCCCCTGGCCTAGTGCTACACTACATACATTAGACCTACCATCACACCTTCGCTGTTACTGAGGTATTCCCCCTCCCCTGGCATAGTGCTTCACTACATACAGTAGACCAACCATCACACCTTAGTTGTTACTGAGGTATTCTCCCTCTCCTGGCCTAGTGCTTCACTACATACAGTAGACCTACCATCACACCTTAGCTGTTACTGAGGTATTCTCCCTCTCCTGGCCTAGTGCTACACTACATACAGTAGACCTACCATCACACCTTAGCTGTTACTGAGGTATTCTCCCTCTCCTGGCCTAGTGCTTCACTACATACAGTAGACCTACCATCACACCTTAGTTGTTACTGAGGTATTCTCCCTCCCCTGGCCTAGTGCTACACTACATACAGTAGACCAACCATCACACCTTAGTTGTTACTGAGGTATTCTCCCTCCCCTGGCCTAGTGCTTCACTACATACAGTATACCTACCATCACACCTTAGTTGTTACTGAGGTATTCTCCCTCCCCTGGCCTAGTGCTACACTACATACAGTAGGCCTACCATCACACCTTAGTTGTTACTGAGATATTCTCCCTCTCCTGGCCTAGTGCTACACTACATACAGCAGACCTACCATCACACCTTAGTTGTTACTGAGATATTCTCCCTCCCCTGGCCTAGTGCTACACTACATACAGTAGGCCTACCATCACACCTTAGCTGTTACTGAGGTATTCTCCCTCTCCTGGCCTAGTGCTACACTACATACAGCAGACCTACCATCACACCTTAGTTGTTACTGAGATATTCTCCCTCCCCTGGCCTAGTGCTACACTACATACAGTAGGCCTACCATCACACCTTAGCTGTTACTGAGGTATTCTCCCTCCCCTAACCTAGTGCTTCACTACATACAGTCGACCTACCATCACACCTTAGTTGTTACTGAGGTATTCTGCCTCCCCTGGCCTAGTGCTACACTACATACAGTAGACCAACCATCACACCTTAGTTGTTACTGAGGTATTCTCCCTCCCCTGGCCTAGTGCTTCACTACATACAGTAGACCTACCATCACACCTTAGTTGTTACTGGGGTATTCTCCCTCCCCTGGCCTAGTGCTACACTACATACAGTAGACCTACCATCACACCTTAGCTGTTACTGAGGTATTCTCCCTCTCCTGGCCTTGTGCTACACTACATACAGTAGACCTACCATCACACCTTAGCTGTTACTGAGGTATTCTCCCTCTCCTGGCCTAGTGCTTCACTACATACAGTATTCCTTCCATCACACCTTAGTTGTTACTGAGGTATTCTCCCTCCCCTGGCCTAGTGCTACACTACATACATTAGACCTACCATCACACCTTCGCTGTTACTGAGGTATTCCCCCTCCCCTGGCATAGTGCTTCACTACATACAGTAGACCAACCATCACACCTTAGTTGTTACTGAGGTATTCTCCCTCTCCTGGCCTAGTGCTTCACTACATACAGTAGACCTACCATCACACCTTAGCTGTTACTGAGGTATTCTCCCTCTCCTGGCCTAGTGCTACACTACATACAGTAGACCTACCATCACACCTTAGCTGTTACTGAGGTATTCTCCCTCTCCTGGCCTAGTGCTTCACTACATACAGTAGACCTACCATCACACCTTAGTTGTTACTGAGGTATTCTCCCTCCCCTGGCCTAGTGCTACACTACATACAGTAGACCAACCATCACACCTTAGTTGTTACTGAGGTATTCTCCCTCCCCTGGCCTAGTGCTTCACTACATACAGTATACCTACCATCACACCTTAGTTGTTACTGAGGTATTCTCCCTCCCCTGGCCTAGTGCTACACTACATACAGTAGGCCTACCATCACACCTTAGTTGTTACTGAGATATTCTCCCTCTCCTGGCCTAGTGCTACACTACATACAGCAGACCTACCATCACACCTTAGTTGTTACTGAGATATTCTCCCTCCCCTGGCCTAGTGCTACACTACATACAGTAGATCTACCATCACACCTTAGCTGTTACTGAGGTATTCTCCCTCTCCTGGCCTAATGCTACACTACATACAGCAGACCTACCATCACACCTTAGCTGTTACTGAGGTATTCTCCCTCCCCTAACCTAGTGCTTCACTACATACAGTAGACCTACCATCACACCTTAGTTGTTACTGAGGTATTCTCCCTCCCCTGGCCTAGTGCTACACTACATACAGTAGACCAACCATCACACCTTAGTTGTTACTGAGGTATTCTCCCTCTCCTGGCCAAGTGCTTAGCTGTTACTGAGGTATTCTCCCTCCCCTCCTAGTGCTTCACTACATACAGTAGACCTACCATCACACCTTAGTTGTTACTGAGGTATTCTCCCTCCCCTGGCCTAGTGCTACACTACATACAGTAGACCTACCATCACACCTTAGTTGTTACTGAGGTATTCTCCCTCCCCTGGCCTAGTGCTTCACTACATACAGTATACCTACCATCACACCTTAGTTGTTACTGAGGTATTCTCCCTCCCCTGGCCTAGTGCTTCACTACATACAGTAGACCTACCATCACACCTTAGTTGTTACTGAGGTATTCTCCCTCCCCTGGCCTAGTGCTACACTACATACAGTAGGCCTACCATCACACCTTAGTTGTTACTGAGATATTCTCCCTCTCCTGGCCTAGTGCTACACTCCATACAGCAGACCTACCATCACACCTTAGTTGTTACTGAGATATTCTCCCTCCCCTGGCCTAGTGCTACACTACATACAGTAGGCCTACCATCACACCTTAGCTGTTACTGAGGTATTCTCCCTCCCCTAACCTAGTGCTTCACTACATACAGTAGACCTACCATCACACCTTAGTTGTTACTGAGGTATTCTGCCTCCCCTGGCCTAGTGCTACACTACATACAGTAGACCAACCATCACACCTTAGTTGTTACTGAGGTATTCTCCCTCCCCTGGCCTAGTGCTTCACTACATACAGTAGACCTACCATCACACCTTAGTTGTTACTGGGGTATTCTCCCTCCCCTGGCCTAGTGCTACACTACATACAGTAGACCTACCATCACACCTTAGCTGTTACTGAGGTATTCTCCCTCTCCTGGCCTTGTGCTACACTACATACAGTAGACCTACCATCACACCTTAGCTGTTACTGAGGTATTCTCCCTCTCCTGGCCTAGTGCTACACTACATACAGTAGACCTACCATCACACCTTAGCTGTTACTGAGGTATTCTCCCTCTCCTGGCCTAGTGCTTCACTACATACAGTATACCTACCATCACACCTTAGTTGTTACTGAGGTATTCTCCCTCCCCTGGCCTAGTGCTACACTACATACAGTAGACCTACCATCACACCTTAGCTGTTACTGAGGTATTCTCCCTCTCCTGGCCTAGTGCTACACTACATACAGTAGACCTACCATCACACCTTAGCTGTTACTGAGGTATTCTCCCTCTCCTGGCCTAGTGCTTCACTACATACAGTAGACCTACCATCACACCTTAGTTGTTACTGAGGTATTCTCCCTCCCCTGGCCTAGTGCTACACTACATACATTAGACCTACCATCACACCTTCGCTGTTACTGAGGTATTCCCCCTCCCCTGGCATAGTGCTTCACTACATACAGTAGACCAACCATCACACCTTAGTTGTTACTGAGGTATTCTCCCTCTCCTGGCCTAGTGCTTCACTACATACAGTAGACCTACCATCACACCTTAGCTGTTACTGAGGTATTCTCCCTCTCCTGGCCTAGTGCTACACTACATACAGTAGACCTACCATCACACCTTAGCTGTTACTGAGGTATTCTCCCTCCCCTGGCCTAGTGCTTCACTACATACAGTAGACCTACCATCACACCTTAGTTGTTACTGAGGTATTCTTCCTCCCCTGGCCTAGTGCTACACTACATACAGTAGACCAACCATCACACCTTAGTTGTTACTGAGGTATTCTCCCTCCCCTGGCCTAGTGCTTCACTACATACAGTATACCTACCATCACACCTTAGTTGTTACTGAGGTATTCTCCCTCCCCTGGCCTAGTGCTACACTACATACAGTAGGCCTACCATCACACCTTAGTTGTTACTGAGATATTCTCCCTCTCCTGGCCTAGTGCTACACTACATACAGCAGACCTACCATCACACCTTATTTGTTACTGAGATATTCTCCCTCCCCTGGCCTAGTGCTACACTACATACAGTAGGCCTACCATCACACCTTAGCTGTTACTGAGGTATTCTCCCTCTCCTGGCCTAGTGCTACACTACATACAGCAGACCTACCATCACACCTTAGCTGTTACTGAGGTATTCTCCCTCCCCTGGCCTAGTGCTTCACTACATACAGTAGACCTACCATCACACCTTAGTTGTTACTGGGGTATTCTCCCTCCCCTGGCCTAGTGCTACACTACATACAGTAGAGCTACCATCACACCTTAGCTGTTACTGAGGTATTCTCCCTCTCCTGGCCTTGTGCTACACTACATACAGTAGACCTACCATCACACCTTAGCTGTTACTGAGGTATTCTCCCTCTCCTGGCCTAGTGCCTCACTACATACAGTAGACCTACCATCACACCTTAGTTGTTACTGAGGTATTCTCCCTCTCCTGGCCTAGTGCTTCACTACATACAGTAGACCTACCATCACACCTTAGTTGTTACTGAGGTATTCTGCCTCCCCTGGCCTAGTGCTACACTACATACACTAGACCAACCATCACACCTTAGTTGTTACTGAGGTATTCTCCCTCCCCTGGCTTAGTGCTTCACTACATACATTAGACCTACCATCACACCTTAGCTGTTACTGAGGTATTCTCCCTCTCCTGGCCTAGTGCTACACTACATACAGTAGACCTACCATCACACCTTAGCTGTTACTGAGGTATTCTCCCTCCCCTAACCTAGTGCTTCACTACATACAGTAGACCTACCATCACACCTTAGTTGTTACTGAGGTATTCTCCCTCCCCTGGCCTAGTGCTACACTACATACAGTAGACCAACCATCACACCTTAGTTGTTACTGAGGTATTCTCCCTCCCCTGGCCTAGTGTTTCACTACATACAGTATACCTACCATCACACCTTAGTTGTTACTGAGGTATTCTCCCTCCCCTGGCCTAGTGCTACACTACATACAGTAGGCCTACCATCACACCTTAGTTGTTACTGAGATATTCTCCCTCTCCTGGCCTAGTGCTACACTACATACAGCAGACCTACCATCACACCTTAGTTGTTACTGAGATATTCTCCCTCCCCTGGCCTAGTGCTACACTACATACAGTAGGCCTACCATCACACCTTAGCTGTTACTGAGGTATTCTCCCTCTCCTGGCCTAGTGCTACACTACATACAGCAGACCTACCATCACACCTTAGCTGTTACTGAGGTATTCTCCCTCCCCTAACCTAGTGCTTCACTACATACAGTAGACCTACCATCACACCTTAGTTGTTACTGAGGTATTCTGCCTCCCCTGGCCTAGTGCTACACTACATACAGTAGACCAACCATCACACCTTAGTTGTTACTGAGGTATTCTCCCTCCCCTGGCCTAGTGCTTCACTACATACAGTAGACCTACCATCACACCTTAGTTGTTACTGGGGTATTCTCCCTCCCCTGGCCTAGTGCTACACTACATACAGTATTCCTTCCATCACACCTTAGTTGTTACTGAGGTATTCTCCCTCCCCTGGCCTAGTGCTACACTACATACATTAGACCTACCATCACACCTTAGCTGTTACTGAGGTATTCCCCCTCCCCTGGCATAGTGCTTCACTACATACAGTAGACCAACCATCACACCTTAGTTGTTACTGAGGTATTCTCCCTCTCCTGGCCTAGTGCTTCACTACATACAGTAGACCTACCATCACACCTTAGCTGTTACTGAGGTATTCTCCCTCTCCTGGCCTAGTGCTACACTACATACAGTAGACCAACCATCACACCTTAGTTGTTACTGAGGTATTCTCCCTCCCCTGGCCTAGTGCTTCACTACATACAGTATACCTACCATCACACCTTAGTTGTTACTGAGGTATTCTCCCTCCCCTGGCCTAGTGCTACACTACATACAGTAGGCCTACCATCACACCTTAGTTGTTACTGAGATATTCTCCCTCTCCTGGCCTAGTGCTACACTACATACAGCAGACCTACCATCACACCTTAGTTGTTACTGAGATATTCTCCCTCCCCTGGCCTAGTGCTACACTACATACAGTAGGCCTACCATCACACCTTAGCTGTTACTGAGGTATTCTCCCTCTCCTGGCCTAGTGCTACACTACATACAGCAGACCTACCATCACACCTTAGCTGTTACTGAGGTATTCTCCCTCCCCTGGCCTAGTGCTTCACTACATACAGTAGGCCTACCATCACACCTTAGTTGTTACTGGGGTATTCTCCCTCCCCTGGCCTAGTGCTACACTACATACAGTAGACCTACCATCACACCTTAGCTGTTACTGAGGTATTCTCCCTCTCCTGGCCTTGTGCTACACTACATACAGTAGACCTACCATCACACCTTAGCTGTTACTGAGGTATTCTCCCTCTCCTGGCCTAGTGCTTCACTACATACAGTAGACCTACCATCACACCTTAGTTGTTACTGAGGTATTCTCCCTCTCCTGGCCTAGTGCTTCACTACATACAGTAGACCTACCATCACACCTTAGTTGTTACTGAGGTATTCTCCCTCTCCTGGCCATTTGCTTCACTACCTACAGTACACCTACCATCACACCTTAGTTGTTACTGAGGTATTCTCCCTCTCCTGGCCTAGTGCTTCACTACATACAGTAGACCTACCATCACACCTTAGTTGTTACTGAGGTATTCTCCCGCTCCTGGCCTAGTGCTACACTACAAACAGTATACCTACCATCAGACCTTAGCTGTTACTGAGGTATTCTCCCTCCCCTGGCCTAGTGCTTCACTAGATAGATCTACCATCACACCTTAGTTGTTACTGAGATATTCTCCCTCTCCTGGCCTAGTGCTACACTACAAACAGTATACCTACCATCAGACCTTAGTTGTTACTGAGGTATTCTCCCTCTCCTGGCCTAGTGCTTCACTACATACAATAGACCTACCATCACACCTTAGTTGTTACTGAGGTATTCTCCCTCCCCTGGCCTAGTGCTTCACTACATACAGTAGACCTACCATCACACCTTAGTTGTTACTGGGGTATTCTCCCTCCCCTGGCCTAGTGCTACACTACATACAGTAGACCTACCATCACACCTTAGCTGTTACTGAGGTATTCTCCCTCTCCTGGCCTAGTGCTACACTACATACAGTAGACCTACCATCACACCTTAGCTGTTACTGAGGTATTCTCCCTCTCCTGGCCTAGTGCTTCACTACATACAGTATACCTACCATCACACCTTAGTTGTTACTGAGGTATTCTCCCTCTCCTTGCCTAGTGCTTCACTACATACAGTAGACCTACCATCACACCTTAGTTGTTACTGAGGTATTCTGCCTCCCCTGGCCTAGTGCTACACTACATACAGTAGACCAACCATCACACCTTAGTTGTTACTGAGGTATTC
Organism: Salmo salar; assembly: GCF_965601325.2. Classification (NCBI taxonomy): domain Eukaryota; kingdom Metazoa; phylum Chordata; class Actinopteri; order Salmoniformes; family Salmonidae; genus Salmo; species Salmo salar. Next base: position 67,545,246 of record NC_138292.1, read on the forward strand.
TCCCTCCCCTGGCTTAGTGCTTCACTACATACATTAGACCTACCATCACACCTTAGCTGTTACTGAGGTATTCTCCCTCCCCTGGCCTAGTGCTTCACTACATACAGTAGACCTACCATCACACCTTAGTTGTTACTGAGGTATTCTCCCTCCCCTGGCCTAGTGCTTCACTACATACAGTAGACCAACCATCACACCTTAGTTCTTACTGAGGTATTCTCCCTCTCCTGGCCAAGTGCTACACTTCATAGACCTACCATCACACCTTAGCTGTTATGGAGGTATTCTCCCTCCCCTAACCTAGTGCTTCACTACATACAGTAGACCTACCATCACACCTTAGTTGTTACTGAGGTATTCTGCCTCCCCTGGCCTAGTGCTACACTACATACAGTAGACCAACCATCACACCTTAGTTGTTACTGAGGTATTCTCCCTCTCCTGGCCTAGTGCTACACTACATACAGTAGACCTACCATCACACCTTAGCTGTTACTGAGGTATTCTCCCTCCCCTAACCTAGTGCTTCACTACATACAGTAGACCTACCATCACACCTTAGTTGTTACTGAGGTATTCTCCCTCCCCTGGCCTAGTGCTACACTACATACAGTAGACCTACCATCACACCTTAGCTGTTACTGAGGTATTCTCCCTCTCCTGGCCTAGTGCTACACTACATACAGTAGACCTACCATCACACCTTAGTTGTTACTGAGGTATTCTCCCTCCCCTGGCCTAGTGTTTCACTACATACAGTATACCTACCATCACACCTTAGTTGTTACTGAGGTATTCTCCCTCCCCTGGCCTAGTGCTACACTACATACAGTAGGCCTACCATCACACCTTAGTTGTTACTGAGATATTCTCCCTCTCCTGGCCTAGTGCTACACTACATACAGCAGACCTACCATCACACCTTAGTTGTTACTGAGATATTCTCCCTCCCCTGGCCTAGTGCTACACTACATACAGTAGGCCTACCATCACACCTTAGCTGTTACTGAGGTATTCTCCCTCTCCTGGCCTAGTGCTACACTACATACAGCAGACCTACCATCACACCTTAGCTGTTACTGAGGTATTCTCCCTCCCCTAACCTAGTGCTTCACTACATACAGTAGACCTACCATCACACCTTAGTTGTTACTGAGGTATTCTGCCTCCCCTGGCCTAGTGCTACACTACATACAGTAGACCAACCATCACACCTTAGTTGTTACTGAGGTATTCTCCCTCCCCTGGCCTAGTGCTTCACTACATACAGTAGACCTACCATCACACCTTAGTTGTTACTGGGGTATTCTCCCTCCCCTGGCCTAGTGCTACACTACATACAGTATTCCTTCCATCACACCTTAGTTGTTACTGAGGTATTCTCCCTCCCCTGGCCTAGTGCTACACTACATACATTAGACCTACCATCACACCTTAGCTGTTACTGAGGTATTCCCCCTCCCCTGGCATAGTGCTTCACTACATACAGTAGACCAACCATCACACCTTAGTTGTTACTGAGGTATTCTCCCTCTCCTGGCCTAGTGCTTCACTACATACAGTAGACCTACCATCACACCTTAGCTGTTATGGAGGTATTCTCCCTCCCCTAACCTAGTGCTTCACTACATACAGTAGACCTACCATCACACCTTAGTTGTTACTGAGGTATTCTGCCTCCCCTGGCCTAGTGCTACACTACATACAGTAGACCAACCATCACACCTTAGTTGTTACTGAGGTATTCTCCCTCTCCTGGCCTAGTGCTACACTACATACAGTAGACCTACCATCACACCTTAGCTGTTACTGAGGTATTCTCCCTCCCCTAACCTAGTGCTTCACTACATACAGTAGACCTACCATCACACCTTAGTTGTTACTGAGGTATTCTCCCTCCCCTGGCCTAGTGCTACACTACATACAGTAGACCAACCATCACACCTTAGTTGTTACTGAGGTATTCTCCCTCCCCTGGCCTAGTGCTACACTACATACAGTAGACCAACCATCACACCTTAGTTGTTACTGAGGTATTCTCCCTCCCCTGGCCTAGTGCTTCACTAGATATACCTACCATCACACCTTAGTTGTTACTGAGGTATTCTCCCTCCCCTGGCCTAGTGCTACACTACATACAGTAGGCCTACCATCACACCTTAGTTGTTACTGAGATATTCTCCCTCTCCTGGCCTAGTGCTACACTACATACAGCAGACCTACCATCACACCTTAGTTGTTACTGAGATATTCTCCCTCGCCTGGCCTAGTGCTACACTACATACAGTAGGCCTACCATCACACCTTAGCTGTTACTGAGGTATTCTCCCTCTCCTGGCCTAGTGCTACACTACATACAGCAGACCTACCATCACACCTTAGCTGTTACTGAGGTATTCTCCCTCCCCTAACCTAGTGCTTCACTACATACAGTAGACCTACCATCACACCTTAGTTGTTACTGAGGTATTCTGCCTCCCCTGGCCTAGTGCTACACTACATACAGTAGACCAACCATCACACCTTAGTTGTTACTGAGGTATTCTCCCTCCCCTGGCCTAGTGCTTCACTACATACAGTAGACCTACCATCACACCTTAGTTGTTACTGGGGTATTCTCCCTCCCCTGGCCTAGTGCTACACTACATACAGTATTCCTTCCATCACACCTTAGTTGTTACTGAGGTATTCTCCCTCCCCTGGCCTAGTGCTACACTACATACATTAGACCTACCATCACACCTTAGCTGTTACTGAGGTATTCCCCCTCCCCTGGCATAGTGCTTCACTACATACAGTAGACCAACCATCACACCTTAGTTGTTACTGAGGTATTCTCCCTCTCCTGGCCTAGTGCTTCACTACATACAGTAGACCTACCATCACACCTTAGTTGTTACTGAGGTATTCTCCCTCCCCTGGCCTAGTGCTACACTACATACAGTAGGCCTACCATCACACCTTAGTTGTTACTGAGATATTCTCCCTCTCCTGGCCTAGTGCTACACTACATACAGCAGACCTACCATCACACCTTAGTTGTTACTGAGATATTCTCCCTCGCCTGGCCTAGTGCTACACTACATACAGTAGGCCTACCATCACACCTTAGCTGTTACTGAGGTATTCTCCCTCTCCTGGCCTAGTGCTACACTACATACAGCAGACCTACCATCACACCTTAGCTGTTACTGAGGTATTCTCCCTCCCCTAACCTAGTGCTTCACTACATACAGTAGACCTACCATCACACCTTAGTTGTTACTGAGGTATTCTGCCTCCCCTGGCCTAGTGCTACACTACATACAGTAGACCAACCATCACACCTTAGTTGTTACTGAGGTATTCTCCCTCCCCTGGCCTAGTGCTTCACTACATACAGTAGACCTACCATCACACCTTAGTTGTTACTGGGGTATTCTCCCTCCCCTGGCCTAGTGCTACACTACATACAGTAGACCTACCATCACACCTTAGTTGTTACTGAGGTATTCTCCCTCCCCTGGCCTAGTGCTACACTACATACATTAGGCCTACCATCACACCTTAGCTGTTACTGAGGTATTCCCCCTCCCCTGGCATAGTGCTTCACTACATACAGTAGACCAACCATCACACCTTAGTTGTTACTGAGGTATTCTCCCTCTCCTGGCCTAGTGCTTCACTACATACAGTAGACCTACCATCACACCTTAGCTGTTACTGAGGTATTCTCCCTCTCCTGGCCTAGTGCTACACTACATACAGTAGACCAACCATCACACCTTAGTTGTTACTGAGGTATTCTCCCTCCCCTGGCCTAGTGCTTCACTACATACAGTATACCTACCATCACACCTTAGCTGTTACTGAGGTATTCTCCCTCCCCTGGCCTAGTGCTTCACTACATACAGTAGACCTACCATCACACCTTAGTTGTTACTGGGGTATTCTCCCTCCCCTGGCCTAGTGCTACACTACATACAGTAGACCTACCATCACACCTTAGCTGTTACTGAGGTATTCTCCCTCTCCTGGCCTTGTGCTACACTACATACAGTAGACCTACCATCACACCTTAGCTGTTACTGAGGTATTCTCCCTCTCCTGGCCTAGTGCTTCACTACATACAGTAGACCAACCATCACACCTTAGTTGTTACTGAGGTATTCTCCCTCCCCTGACTTAGTGCTTCACTACATACATTAGACCTACCATCACACCTTTGCTGTTACTGAGGTATTCTCCCTCCCCTGGCCTAGTGCTTCACTACATACAGTAGACCTACCATCACACCTTAGTTGTTACTGAGGTATTCTCCCTCCCCTGGCCTAGTGCTACACTACATACAGTAGACCTACCATCACACCTTAGTTCTTACTGAGGTATTCTCCCTCTCCTGGCCAAGTGCTACACTTCATAGACCTACCATCACACCTTAGCTGTTATGGAGGTATTCTCCCTCCCCTAACCTAGTGCTTCACTACATACAGTAGACCTACCATCACACCTTAGTTGTTACTGAGGTATTCTGCCTCCCCTGGCCTAGTGCTACACTACATACAGTATACCCACCATCACACCTTAGTTGTTACTGAGGTATTCTCCCTCTCCTGGCCTGGTGCTTCACTACATACAGTAGACCAACCATCACACCTTAGTTGTTACTGAGGTATTCTCCCTCCCCTGGCCTAGTGCTTCACTACATACAGTAGACCTACCATCACACCTTAGTTGTTACTGGGGTATTCTCCCTCCCCTGGCCTAGTGCTACACTACATACAGTAGACCTACCATCACACCTTAGTTGTTACTGAGGTATTCTCCCTCCCCTGGCCTAGTGCTTCACTACATACAGTAGACCTACCATCACACCTTAGTTGTTACTGAGGTATTCTCCCTCTCCTGGCCTAGTGTTTCACTACATACAGTAGACCTACCATCACACCTTAGTTGTTACTGAGGTATTCTGCCTCCCCTGGCCTAGTGCTTCACTACATACAGTAGACCTACCATCACACCTTAGTTGTTACTGAGGTATTCTCCCTCCCCTGGCCTAGTGCTTCACTACATACAGTAGACCTACCATCACACCTTAGTTGTTACTGAGGTATTCTCCCTCTCCTGGCCTAGTGCTTCACTACATACAGTAGACCTACCATCACACCTTAGTTGTTGCTGGGGTATTCTCCCTCCCCTGGCCTAGTGCTACACTACCTACAGTATACCTACCATCACACCTTAGTTGTTACTGAGGTATTCTCCCTCCCCTGGCCTAGTGCTTCACTACATACAGATACCCACCATCACACCTTAGTTGTTACTGAGGTATTCTCCCTCTCCTGGCCTAGTGCTTCACTACATACAGTAGACCTACCATCACACCTTAGTTGTTACTGAGGTATTCTCCCTCTCCTGGCCATGTGCTACACTACATAGACCTACCATCACACCTTAGTTGTTACTGAGGTATTCTCCCTCTCCTGGCCTAGTGCTACACTACATACAGTAGACCTACGATAACACCTTAGTTGTTACTGAGGTATTCTCCCTCTCCTGGCCTAGTGCTTCACTACATACAGTAGACCTACCATCACACCTTAGCTGTTAGGGAGGTATTCTCCCTCTCCTGGCCTAGTGCTTCACTACATACAGTATACCTACCATCACAACGTAGCTGTTACTGAGGTATTCTCCCTCCCCTGGCCTAGTGCTTCACTAGATAGACCTACCATCACACCTTAGTTGTTACTGAGGTATTCTCTCTCACCTGGCCTAGTGCTACACTACATACAGTAGACCTACCATCACACCTTAGTTGTTACTGAGGTATTCTCCCTCTCCTGGCCAAGTGCTACACTACATACAGTAGACCTACCATCACACCTTAGTTGTTACTGAGGTATTCTCCCTCTCCTGGCCTAGTACTTCACTAGATTGATCTACCATCACACCTTAGTTGTTACTGAGATATTCTCCCTCCCCTGGCCTAGTGCTTCACTAGATAGACCTACCATCACACCTTTGCTGTTATGGAGGTATTCTCCCTCCCCTAACCTAGTGCTTCACTACATACAGTAGACCTACCATCACACCTTAGTTGTTACTGAGGTATTCTCCCTCCCCTGGCCTAGTGCTTCACTACATACAGTAGTACCTACCATCACACCTTAGTTGTTACTGAGGTATTCTCCCTCCCCTGGCCTAGTGCTTCACTACATACAGTATACCTACCATCACACCTTAGTTGTTACTGAGGTATTCTCCCTCTCCTGGCCTAGTGCTACACTACATACAGTAGACCTACCATCACACCTTAGTTGTTACTGAGGTATTCTCCCTCTCCTGGCCTAGTGCTTCACTACATACAGTAGACCTACCATCACACCTTAGTTGTTACTGAGGTATTCTCCCTCTCCTGGCCTAGTGCTTCACTACATACAGTAGACCTACCATCACACCTTAGTTGTTACTGAGGTATTCTCCCTCTCCTGGCCTAGTGCTTCACTACATACAGTAGACCTACCATCACACCTTAGTTGTTACTGAGGTATTCTCCCTCTCCTGGCCTAGTGCTTCACTACATACAGTAGACCTACCATCACACCTTAGTTGTTACTGAGGTATTCTCCCTCTCCTGGCCTAGTGCTTCACTACATACAGTAGACCTACCATCACACCTTAGTTGTTACTGAGGTATTCTCCCTCTCCTGGCCTAGTGCTTCACTACATACAGTAGACCTACCATCAGACCTTAGCTGTTACTGAGGTATTATCCCTCCCCTGGCCTAGTGTTACACTACATACAGTAGACCCACCATCACACCTTAGTTGTTACTGAGGTATTCTCCCTCCCCTGGCCTAGTGCTTCACTACATACAGTAGACCTACCATCAGACCTTAGCTGTTACTGAGGTATTCTCCCTCCCCTGGCCTAGTGCTTACACTACATACAGTAGACCCACCATCACACCTTAGTTGTTACTGAGGTATTCTCCCTCCCCTGGCCTAGTGCTACACTACATACAGTATACCTACCATCAGACCTTAGCTGTTACTGAGGTATTCTCCCTCCCCTGGCCTAGTGCTTCACTAGATAGATCTACCATCACACCTTAGTTGTTACTGAGATATTCTCCCTCTCCTGGCCTAGTGCTACACTACAAACAGTATACCTACCATCAGACCTTAGTTGTTACTGAGGTATTCTCCCTCTCCTGGCCTAGTGCTTCACTACAGACAGTAGACCTACCATCAGACCTTAGCTGTTACTGAGGTATTCTCCCTCCCCTGGCCTAGTGCTTCACTAGATAGATCTACCATCACACCTTAGTTGTTACTGAGGTATTCTCCCTCTCCTGGCCTAGTGCTTCACTACATACAGTAGACCTACCATCACACCTTAGTTGTTACTGAGGTATTCTGCCTCCCCTGGCCTAGTGCTTCACTACATACAGTAGACCTACCATCACACCTTAGTTGTTACTGAGGTATTCTGCCTCCCCTGGCCTAGTGCTTCACTACATACAGTAGACCTACCATCACACCTTAGTTGTTACTGAGGTATTCTCCCTCCCCTGGCCTAGTGCTTCACTACATACAGTATACCTACCATCACACCTTAGTTGTTACTGGGGTGTTTTCCCTCCCCTGGCCTAGTGCTTCACTACATACAGTATACCTACCATCACACCATAGTTGTTACTGAGGTATTCTCCCTCTCCTGGCCTAGTGCTTCACTACATACAGTAGACCTACCATCACACCTTAGCTGTTACTGAGGTGTTTTCCCTCCCCTGGCCTAGTGCTTCACTACATACAGTAGACCTACCATCACACCTTAGTTGTTACTGAGGTATTCTCCCTCTCCTGGCCTAGTGCTTCACTACATACAGTAGACCTACCATCACACCTTAGCTGTTACTGAGGTATTCTCCCTCTCCTGGCCTAGTGCTTCACTACATACAGTAGACCTACCATCACACCTTAGTTGTTACTGAGGTGTTTTCCCTCCCCTGGCCTAGTGCTACACTACATAAACCTACCATCACACCTTAGTTGTTACTGAGGTATTCTCCCTCTCCTGGCCTAGTGCTTCACTACATACAGTAGACCTACCATCACACCTTAGCTGTTACTGAGGTATTCTCCCTCTCCTGGCCTTGTGCTTCACTACATACAGTAGACCTACCATCACACCTTAGTTGTTACTGAGGTATTCTCCCTCCCCTGGCCTTTTGCTACACTACATACAGTAGACCCACCATCACACCTTAGCTGTTACTGAGGTTTTCTCCCTCCCCTGGCCTAGTGCTACACTACATACAGTAGACCTACCATCACACCTTAGCTGTTACTGAGGTATTCTCCCTCCCCTAACCTAGTGCTTCACTACATACAGTAGACCTACCATCACACCTTAGATGTTACTGAGGTATTCTCCCTCTCCTGGCCTAGTGCTTCACTACATACAGTAGACCTACCATCACACCTTAGTTGTTACTGAGGTATTCTCCCTCTCCTGTCCTAGTGCTACACTACATAGACCTACAATCACACCTTAGTTGTTACTGAGGTATTCTCCCTCCCCTGGCCTAGTGCTTCACTAGATATACCTACCATCACACCTTAGTTGTTACTGAGGTATTCTCCCTCTCCTGGCCTAGTGCTACACTACATACATTAGACCTACCATCACACCTTAGTTGTTACTGAGGTATTCTCCCTCCCCTAACCTAGTGCTTCACTACATACAGTAGACCTACCATCACACCTTAGCTGTTACTGAGGTATTCTCACTCCCCTGGCATAGTGCTTCACTACATACAGTAGACCTACCATCACACCTTAGTTGTTACTGAGGTATTCTCCCTCTCCTGGCCTAGTGCTACACTACATACAGTAGACCTACCATCACACCTTAGCTGTTAGTGAGGTATTCTCCCTCTCCTGGCCTAGTGCTTCACTACATACAGTAGACCTACCATCACACCTTAGTTGTTACTGAGGTATTCTCCCTGCCCTGGCCTAGTGCTTCACTACATATAACTACCATCACACCTTAGCTGTTACTGAGGTATGCTCCCTCCCCTGGCCTAGTGCTACACTACATACAGTAGACCTACCATCACACCTTAGCTGTTACTGAGGTATTCTCCCTCCCCTGGCCTAGTGCTTCACTACATAGACCTACCATCACACCTTAGTTGTTACTGATGTATTCTCCCTCTCCTGGCCTAGTGCATCACTACATACAGTATACCTACCTCACACCTTAGCTGTTTCTGAGGTATTCTCCCTGCCATGGCCTAGTGCTTCACTACATACAGTAGACCTACCATCACACCTTAGCTGTTACTGAGGTATTCTCCCTCTCCTGGCCTAGTGCTTCACTACATAGAACTACCATCACACCTTAGCTGTTACTGAGGTATTCTCCCTCCCCTGGCCTAGTGCTTCACTACATACAGTAGGCCTACCATCACACCTTAGTTGTTACTGAGGTATTCTCCCTCCCCTGGCCTAGTGCTTCACTACATACAGTAGACCTACCATCACACCTTAGTTGTTACTGAGGTATTCTCCCTCTCCTGGCCTAGTGCTACACTACATACAGTAGACCTACCATCACACCTTAGTTGTTACTGAGGTATTCTCCCTCTCCTGGCCTAGTGCTTCACTACATACAGTAGACCTACCATCACACCTTAGTTGTTACTGAGGTATTCTCCCTCTCCTGGCCTAGTGCTTCACTACATACAGTATACCTACCATCACACCTTAGTTGTTACTGAGGTATTCTCCCTCTCCTGGCCTAGTGCTTCACTACATACAGTAGACCTACCATCACACCTTAGTTGTTACTGAGGTATTCTCCCTCTCCTGGCATGGTGCTACACTACAAACAGTATACCTACCATCAGACCTTAGCTGTTTCTGAGGTATTCTCCCTCCCCTGGCCTAGTGCTTCACTAGATAGACCTACCATCACACCTTAGTTGTTACTGAGGTATTCTCCCTCTCCTGGCCTAGTGCTTCACTACATACAGTAGACCTACCATCACACCTTAGTTGTTACTGAGGTATTCTGCCTCCCCTGGCCTAGTGCTTCACTACATACAGTAGACCTACCATAACACCTTAGATGTTACTGAGGTATTCTCCCTCTCCTGGCCTAGTGCTTCACTACATACAGTAGACCTACCATCACACCTTAGTTGTTATTGAGGTATTCACCCTCCCCTGGCCTAGTGCTACACTACATACAGTAGACCTACCATCACACCTTAGTTGTTACTGAGGTATTCTCCCTCTCCTGGCCTAGTGCTACACTACATACAGTAGACCAACCATCACACCTTAGTTGTTACTGAGGTATTCTCCCTCTCCTGGCCTAGTGCTTCACTACCCTACCATCACACCTTAGCTGTTACTGAGGTATTCTCCCTCCCCTGGCCTAGTGCTACACTACATACAGTAGACCTACCATCACACCTTAGCTGTTACTGAGGTATTCTCCCTCTCCTGGCCTAGTGCTTCACTACATACAGTAGACCTACCATCACACCTTAGCTGTTACTGAGGTATTCTCCCTCTCCTGTCCTAGTGCTACACTACATAGACCTACAATCACACCTTAGTTGTTACTGAGGTATTCTCCCTCCCCTGGCCTAGTGCTTCACTAGATATACCTACCATCACACCTTAGTTGTTACTGAGGTATTCTCACTCTCCTGGCCTAGTGCTACACTACATACAGTAGACCTACCATCACACCTTAGCTGTTACTGAGGTATTCTCCCTCCCCTGGCATAGTGCTTCACTACATACAGTAGACCTACCATCACACCTTAGTTGTTACTGAGGTATTCTCCCTCTCCTGGCCTAGTGCTACACTACATACAGTAGACCTACCATCACACCTTAGCTGTTAGGGAGGTATTCTCCCTCCCCTGGCCTAGTGCTTCACTACATACAGTAGACCTACCATCACACCTTAGCTGTTACTGAGGTATTCTCCCTCCCCTGGCCTAGTGCTTCACTACATAGAACTACCATCACACCTTAGTTGTTACTGAGGTATTCTCCCTCCCCTGCCCTAGTGCTTCACTACATAGACCTACCATCACACCTTAGTTGTTACTGAGGTATTCTCCCTCTCCTTGCCTAGTGCATCACTACATACAGTATACCTACCATCTCAACTTAGCTGTTACAGAGGTATTCTCCCTCTCCTGGCCAAGTGCCACACTACATACAGTATACCTACCATCACACCTTAGCTGTTACTGAGGTATTCTCCCTCTCCTGGCCTAGTGCTACACTACATACAGTAGACCTACCATCACACCTTAGCTGTTACTGAGGTATTCTCCCTCCCCTGGCATAGTGCTTCACTACATACAGTAGACCTACCATCACACCTTAGTTGTTACTGAGGTATTCACCCTCCCCTGGCCTAGTGCTACACTACATACAGTAGACCTACCATCACACCTTAGTTGTTACTGAGGTATTCTCCCTCTCCTGGCCTAGTGCTACACTAGATAGATCTACCATCACACCTTAGTTGTTACTGAGATATTCTCCCTCTCCTGGCCTAGTGCTACACTACAAACAGTATACCTACCATCAGACCTTAGTTGTTACTGAGGTATTCTCCCTCTCCTGGCCTAGTGCTTCACTACAGACAGTAGACCTACCATCAGACCTTAGCTGTTACTGAGGTATTCTCCCTCCCCTGGCCTAGTGCTTCACTAGATAGATCTACCATCACACCTTAGTTGTTACTGAGTTATTCTCCCTCTCCTGGCCTAGTGCTTCACTACATACAGTAGACCTACCATCACACCTTAGTTGTTACTGAGGTATTCTGCCTCCCCTGGCCTAGTGCTTCACTACATACAGTAGACCTACCATCACACCTTAGTTGTTACTGAGGTATTCTGCCTCCCCTGGCCTAGTGCTTCACTACATACAGTAGACCTACCATCACACCTTAGTTGTTACTGAGGTATTCTCCCTCCCCTGGCCTAGTGCTTCACTACATACAGTATACCTACCATCACACCTTAGTTGTTACTGGGGTGTTTTCCCTCCCCTGGCCTAGTGCTTCACTACATACAGTATACCTACCATCACACCATAGTTGTTACTGAGGTATTCTCCCTCTCCTGGCCTAGTGCTTCACTACATACAGTAGACCTACCATCACACCTTAGCTGTTACTGAGGTGTTTTCCCTCCCCTGGCCTAGTGCTTCACTACATACAGTAGACCTACCATCACACCTTAGTTGTTACTGAGGTATTCTCCCTCTCCTGGCCTAGTGCTTCACTACATACAGTAGACCTACCATCACACCTTAGCTGTTACTGAGGTATTCTCCCTCTCCTGGCCTAGTGCTTCACTACATACAGTAGACCTACCATCACACCTTAGTTGTTACTGAGGTGTTTTCCCTCCCCTGGCCTAGTGCTACACTACATAAACCTACCATCACACCTTAGTTGTTACTGAGGTATTCTCCCTCTCCTGGCCTAGTGCTTCACTACATACAGTAGACCTACCATCACACCTTAGCTGTTACTGAGGTATTCTCCCTCTCCTGGCCTTGTGCTTCACTACATACAGTAGACCTACCATCACACCTTAGTTGTTACTGAGGTATTCTCCCTCCCCTGGCCTTTTGCTACACTACATACAGTAGACCCACCATCACACCTTAGCTGTTACTGAGGTTTTCTCCCTCCCCTGGCCTAGTGCTACACTACATACAGTAGACCTACCATCACACCTTAGCTGTTACTGAGGTATTCTCCCTCCCCTAACCTAGTGCTTCACTACATACAGTAGACCTACCATCACACCTTAGATGTTACTGAGGTATTCTCCCTCTCCTGGCCTAGTGCTTCACTACATACAGTAGACCTACCATCACACCTTAGTTGTTACTGAGGTATTCTCCCTCTCCTGTCCTAGTGCTACACTACATAGACCTACAATCACACCTTAGTTGTTACTGAGGTATTCTCCCTCCCCTGGCCTAGTGCTTCACTAGATATACCTACCATCACACCTTAGTTGTTACTGAGGTATTCTCCCTCTCCTGGCCTAGTGCTACACTACATACATTAGACCTACCATCACACCTTAGTTGTTACTGAGGTATTCTCCCTCCCCTAACCTAGTGCTTCACTACATACAGTAGACCTACCATCACACCTTAGCTGTTACTGAGGTATTCTCACTCCCCTGGCATAGTGCTTCACTACATACAGTAGACCTACCATCACACCTTAGTTGTTACTGAGGTATTCTCCCTCTCCTGGCCTAGTGCTACACTACATACAGTAGACCTACCATCACACCTTAGCTGTTAGTGAGGTATTCTCCCTCTCCTGGCCTAGTGCTTCACTACATACAGTAGACCTACCATCACACCTTAGTTGTTACTGAGGTATTCTCCCTGCCCTGGCCTAGTGCTTCACTACATATAACTACCATCACACCTTAGCTGTTACTGAGGTATGCTCCCTCCCCTGGCCTAGTGCTACACTACATACAGTAGACCTACCATCACACCTTAGCTGTTACTGAGGTATTCTCCCTCCCCTGGCCTAGTGCTTCACTACATAGACCTACCATCACACCTTAGTTGTTACTGATGTATTCTCCCTCTCCTGGCCTAGTGCATCACTACATACAGTATACCTACCTCACACCTTAGCTGTTTCTGAGGTATTCTCCCTGCCATGGCCTAGTGCTTCACTACATACAGTAGACCTACCATCACACCTTAGCTGTTACTGAGGTATTCTCCCTCTCCTGGCCTAGTGCTTCACTACATAGAACTACCATCACACCTTAGCTGTTACTGAGGTATTCTCCCTCCCCTGGCCTAGTGCTTCACTACATACAGTAGGCCTACCATCACACCTTAGTTGTTACTGAGGTATTCTCCCTCCCCTGGCCTAGTGCTTCACTACATACAGTAGACCTACCATCACACCTTAGTTGTTACTGAGGTATTCTCCCTCTCCTGGCCTAGTGCTACACTACATACAGTAGACCTACCATCACACCTTAGTTGTTACTGAGGTATTCTCCCTCTCCTGGCCTAGTGCTTCACTACATACAGTAGACCTACCATCACACCTTAGTTGTTACTGAGGTATTCTCCCTCTCCTGGCCTAGTGCTTCACTACATACAGTATACCTACCATCACACCTTAGTTGTTACTGAGGTATTCTCCCTCTCCTGGCCTAGTGCTTCACTACATACAGTAGACCTACCATCACACCTTAGTTGTTACTGAGGTATTCTCCCTCTCCTGGCATGGTGCTACACTACAAACAGTATACCTACCATCAGACCTTAGCTGTTTCTGAGGTATTCTCCCTCCCCTGGCCTAGTGCTTCACTAGATAGACCTACCATCACACCTTAGTTGTTACTGAGGTATTCTCCCTCTCCTGGCCTAGTGCTTCACTACATACAGTAGACCTACCATCACACCTTAGTTGTTACTGAGGTATTCTGCCTCCCCTGGCCTAGTGCTTCACTACATACAGTAGACCTACCATAACACCTTAGATGTTACTGAGGTATTCTCCCTCTCCTGGCCTAGTGCTTCACTACATACAGTAGACCTACCATCACACCTTAGTTGTTATTGAGGTATTCACCCTCCCCTGGCCTAGTGCTACACTACATACAGTAGACCTACCATCACACCTTAGTTGTTACTGAGGTATTCTCCCTCTCCTGGCCTAGTGCTACACTACATACAGTAGACCAACCATCACACCTTAGTTGTTACTGAGGTATTCTCCCTCTCCTGGCCTAGTGCTTCACTACCCTACCATCACACCTTAGCTGTTACTGAGGTATTCTCCCTCCCCTGGCCTAGTGCTACACTACATACAGTAGACCTACCATCACACCTTAGCTGTTACTGAGGTATTCTCCCTCTCCTGGCCTAGTGCTTCACTACATACAGTAGACCTACCATCACACCTTAGCTGTTACTGAGGTATTCTCCCTCTCCTGTCCTAGTGCTACACTACATAGACCTACAATCACACCTTAGTTGTTACTGAGGTATTCTCCCTCCCCTGGCCTAGTGCTTCACTAGATATACCTACCATCACACCTTAGTTGTTACTGAGGTATTCTCACTCTCCTGGCCTAGTGCTACACTACATACAGTAGACCTACCATCACACCTTAGCTGTTACTGAGGTATTCTCCCTCCCCTGGCATAGTGCTTCACTACATACAGTAGACCTACCATCACACCTTAGTTGTTACTGAGGTATTCTCCCTCTCCTGGCCTAGTGCTACACTACATACAGTAGACCTACCATCACACCTTAGCTGTTAGGGAGGTATTCTCCCTCCCCTGGCCTAGTGCTTCACTACATACAGTAGACCTACCATCACACCTTAGCTGTTACTGAGGTATTCTCCCTCCCCTGGCCTAGTGCTTCACTACATAGAACTACCATCACACCTTAGTTGTTACTGAGGTATTCTCCCTCCCCTGCCCTAGTGCTTCACTACATAGACCTACCATCACACCTTAGTTGTTACTGAGGTATTCTCCCTCTCCTTGCCTAGTGCATCACTACATACAGTATACCTACCATCTCAACTTAGCTGTTACAGAGGTATTCTCCCTCTCCTGGCCAAGTGCCACACTACATACAGTATACCTACCATCACACCTTAGCTGTTACTGAGGTATTCTCCCTCTCCTGGCCTAGTGCTACACTACATACAGTAGACCTACCATCACACCTTAGCTGTTACTGAGGTATTCTCCCTCCCCTGGCATAGTGCTTCACTACATACAGTAGACCTACCATCACACCTTAGTTGTTACTGAGGTATTCACCCTCCCCTGGCCTAGTGCTACACTACATACAGTAGACCTACCATCACACCTTAGTTGTTACTGAGGTATTCTCCCTCTCCTGGCCTAGTGCTACACTACATACAGTAGACCAACCATCACACCTTAGTTGTTACTGAGGTATTCTCCCTCTCCTGGCCTAGTGCTTCACTACCCTACCATCACACCTTAGCTGTTACTGAGGTATTCTCCCTCTCCTGGCCTAGTGCTACACTACATACAGTAGACCTACCATCACACCTTAGCTGTTACTGAGGTATTCTCCCTCTCCTGGCCTAGTGCTTCACTACATACAGTATACCTACCATCACACCTTAGTTGTTACTGAGGTATTCTCCCTCTCCTGGCCTAGTGCTTCACTACATACAGTAGGCCTACCATCACACCTTAGTTGTTACTGAGGTATTCTCCCTCTCCTGGCCTAGTGCTTCACTACATAGACCTACCATCACACCTTAGTTGTTACTGAGGTATTCTCCCTCTCCTGGCCTAGTGCTACACTACATACAGTAGACCTACCATCACACCTTAGTTGTTACTGAGGTATTCTCCCTCTCCTGGCCTAGTGCTACACTACATACAGTAGACCTACCATCACACCTTAGTTGTTACTGAGGTATTCTCCCTCCCCTGGCCTAGTGCTACACTATATACAGTAGACCTACCATCACACCTTAGTTGTTACTGAGGTATTCTCCCTCTCCTGGCCTAGTGCTTCACTACATACAGTATACCTACCATCACACCTTAGTTGTTACTGAGGTATTCTCCCTCCCCTGGCCTAGTGCTACACTACATACAGTAGACCTACCATCACACCTTAGTTGTTACTGAGGTATTCTCCCTCTCCTGGCCTAGTGCTACACTACATACAGTAGACCTACCATCACACCTTAGTTGTTACTGAGGTATTCTCCCTCCCCTGGCCTAGTGCTTCACTAGATAGACCTACCATCACACCTTAGTTGTTACTGAGGTATTCTCCCTCTCCTGGCCTAGTGCTTCAGTACATACATTAGACCTACCATCACACCTTAGTTGTTACTGAGGTATTCTCCCTCTCCTGGCCTAGTGCTTCACTACATAGACCTACCATCACACCTTAGTTGTTACTGAGGTATTCTCCCTCTCCTGGCCTAGTGCTACACTACATACAGTAGACCTACCATCACACCTTAGTTGTTACTGAGGTATTCTCCCTCTCCTGGCCTAGTGCTACACTACATAGACCTACCATCACAACTTAGTTGTTACTGAGGTATTCTCCCTCCCCTGGCCTCGTGCTACACTACATACAGTAGACCTACCATCACACCTTAGTTGTTACTGAGGTATTCTCCCTCTCCTGGCCTAGTGCTACACTACATAGACCTACCATCACAACTTAGTTGTTACTGAGGTATTCTCCCTCTCCTGGCCTAGTGCTACACTACATACAGTAGACCCACCATCACACCTTAGCTGTTACTGAGGTATTCTCCCTCCACTGGCCTAGTGCTACACTACATACAGTAGACATACCATCACACCTTAGTTGTTACTGAGGTATTCTCCCTCTCCTGGCCTAGTGCTACACTACATAGACCTACCATCACAACTTAGCTGTTACTGAGGTATTCTCCCTCCCCTAACCTAGTGCTACACTACATACAGTAGACCTACCATCACACCTTAGCTGTTACTGAGGTATTCTCCCTCCCCTGGCCTAGTGCTTCACTACATACAGTAGACCTACCATCACACCTTAGTTGTTACTGAGGTATTCTCCCTCCCATGGCCTAGTGCTTCACTACATAGAACTACCATCACACCTTAGCTGTTACTGAGGTATTCTCCCTCCCCTGGCCTAGTGCTTCACTACATACAGTAGGCCTACCATCACACCTTAGTTGTTACTGAGGTATTCTCCCTCCCCTGGCCTAGTGCTTCACTACATACAGTAGACCTACCATCACACCTTAGTTGTTACTGAGGTATTCTCCCTCTCCTGGCCTAGTGCTACACTACATACAGTAGACCTACCATCACACCTTAGTTGTTACTGAGGTATTCTCCCTCTCCTGGCCTAGTGCTTCACTACATACAGTAGACCTACCATCACACCTTAGTTGTTACTGAGGTATTCTCCCTCTCCTGGCCTAGTGCTTCACTACATACAGTATACCTACCATCACACCTTAGTTGTTACTGAGGTATTCTCCCTCTCCTGGCCTAGTGCTTCACTACATACAGTAGACCTACCATCACACCTTAGTTGTTACTGAGGTATTCTCCCTCTCCTGGCATGGTGCTACACTACAAACAGTATACCTACCATCAGACCTTAGCTGTTTCTGAGGTATTCTCCCTCCCCTGGCCTAGTGCTTCACTAGATAGACCTACCATCACACCTTAGTTGTTACTGAGGTTTTCTCACTCTCCTGGCCTAGTGCTACACTACATACAGTAGACCTACCATCACACCTTAGCTGTTACTGAGGTATTCTCCCTCCCCTGGCATAGTGCTTCACTACATACAGTAGACCTACCATCACACCTTAGTTGTTACTGAGGTATTCTCCCTCTCCTGGCCTAGTGCTACACTACATACAGTAGACCTACCATCACACCTTAGCTGTTAGGGAGGTATTCTCCCTCCCCTGGCCTAGTGCTTCACTACATACAGTAGACCTACCATCACACCTTAGCTGTTACTGAGGTATTCTCCCTCCCCTGGCCTAGTGCTTCACTACATAGAACTACCATCACACCTTAGTTGTTACTGAGCTATTCTCCCTCCCCTGGCCTAGTGCTTCACTACATAGACCTACCATCACACCTTAGTTGTTACTGAGGTATTCTCCCTCTCCTGGCCTAGTGCATCACTACATACAGTATACCTACCATCACACCTTAGCTGTTACAGAGGTATTCTCCCTCTCCTGGCCAAGTGCCACACTACATACAGTATACCTACCATCACACCTTAGCTGTTACTGAGGTATTCTCCCTCCCCTGGCCTAGTGCTTCACTACATACAGTAGACCTACCATCACACCTTAGTTGTTACTGAGGTATTCTCCCTCTCCTGGCCTAGTGCTACACTACATACAGTAGACCTACCATCACACCTTAGCTGTTACTGAGGTATTCTCCCTCCCCTGGCATAGTGCTTCACTACATACAGTAGACCTACCATCACACCTTAGTTGTTACTGAGGTATTCACCCTCCCCTGGCCTAGTGCTACACTACATACAGTAGACCTACCATCACACCTTAGTTGTTACTGAGGTATTCTCCCTCTCCTGGCCTAGTGCTACACTACATACAGTAGACCAACCATCACACCTTAGTTGTTACTGAGGTATTCTCCCTCTCCTGGCCTAGTGCTTCACTACCCTACCATCACACCTTAGCTGTTACTGAGGTATTCTCCCTCTCCTGGCCTAGTGCTACACTACATACAGTAGACCTACCATCACACCTTAGCTGTTACTGAGGTATTCTCCCTCTCCTGGCCTAGTGCTTCACTACATACAGTAGACCTACCATCACACCTTAGCTGTTACTGAGGTATTCTCCCTCTCCTGTCCTAGTGCTACACTACATAGACCTACAATCACACCTTAGTTGTTACTGAGGTATTCTCCCTCCCCTGGCCTAGTGCTTCACTAGATATACCTACCATCACACCTTAGTTGTTACTGAGGTATTCTCACTCTCCTGGCCTAGTGCTACACTACATACAGTAGACCTACCATCACACCTTAGCTGTTACTGAGGTATTCTCCCTCCCCTGGCATAGTGCTTCACTACATACAGTAGACCTACCATCACACCTTAGTTGTTACTGAGGTATTCTCCCTCTCCTGGCCTAGTGCTACACTACATACAGTAGACTTACCATCACACCTTAGCTGTTAGGGAGGTATTCTCCCTCCCCTGGCCTAGTGCTTCACTACATACAGTAGACCTACCATCACACCTTAGCTGTTACTGAGGTATTCTCCCTCCCCTGGCCTAGTGCTTCACTACATAGAACTACCATCACACCTTAGTTGTTACTGAGGTATTCTCCCTCCCCTGGCCTAGTGCTTCACTACATAGACCTACCATCACACCTTAGTTGTTACTGAGGTATTCTCCCTCTCCTGGCCTAGTGCATCACTACATACAGTATACCTACCATCACACCTTAGCTGTTACAGAGGTATTCTCCCTCTCCTGGCCAAGTGCCACACTACATACAGTATACCTACCATCACACCTTAGCTGTTACTGAGGTATTCTCCCTCCCCTGGCCTAGTGCTTCACTACATACAGTAGACCTACCATCACACCTTAGTTGTTACTGAGGTATTCTCCCTCTCCTGGCCTAGTGCTACACTATATACAGTAGACCTACCATCACACCTTAGCTGTTACTGAGGTATTCTCCCTCCCCTGGCATAGTGCTTCACTACATACAGTAGACCTACCATCACACCTTAGTTGTTACTGAGGTATTCACCCTCCCCTGGCCTAGTGCTACACTACATACAGTAGACCTACCATCACACCTTAGTTGTTACTGAGGTATTCTCCCTCTCCTGGCCTAGTGCTACACTACATACAGTAGACCAACCATCACACCTTAGTTGTTACTGAGGTATTCTCCCTCTCCTGGCCTAGTGCTTCACTACCCTACCATCACACCTTAGCTGTTACTGAGGTAGTCTCCCTCTCCTGGCCTAGTGCTACACTACATACAGTAGACCTACCATCACACCTTAGCTGTTACTGAGGTATTCTCCCTCTCCTGGCCTAGTGCTTCACTACATACTGTATACCTACCATCACACCTTAGTTGTTACTGAGGTATTCTCCCTCTCCTGGCCTAGTGCTTCACTACATACAGTAGGCCTACCATCACACCTTAGTTGTTACTGAGGTATTCTCCCTCTCCTGGCCTAGTGCTTCACTACATAGACCTACCATCACACCTTAGTTGTTACTGAGGTATTCTCCCTCTCCTGGCCTAGTGCTACACTACATACAGTAGACCTACCATCACACCTTAGTTGTTACTGAGGTATTCTCCCTCTCCTGGCCTAGTGCTACACTACATACAGTAGACCTACCATCACACCTTAGTTGTTACTGAGGTATTCTCCCTCCCCTGGCCTAGTGCTACACTACATACAGTAGACCTACCATCACACCTTAGTTGTTACTGAGGTATTCTCCCTCTCCTGGCCTAGTGCTACACTACATACAGTAGACCTACCATCACACCTTAGTTGTTACTGAGGTATTCTCCCTCTCCTGTCCTAGTGCTACACTACATAGACCTACAATCACACCTTAGTTGTTACTGAGGTATTCTCCCTCCCCTGGCCTAGTGCTTCACTACATAGAACTACCATCACACCTTAGTTGTTACTGAGGTTTTCTCCCTCCCCTGGCCTAGTGCTTCACTACATAGACCTACCATCACACCTTAGTTGTTACTGAGGTATTCTCCCTCTCCTGGCCTAGTGCATCACTACATACAGTATACCTACCATCACGCCTTAGCTGTTACAGAGGTATTCTCCCTCTCCTGGCCAAGTGCCACACTACATACAGTATACCTACCATCACACCTTAGCTGTTACTGAGGTATTCTCCCTCCCCTGGCCTAGTGCTTCACTACATACAGTAGACCTACCATCACACCTTAGTTGTTACTGAGGTATTCTCCCTCTCCTGGCCTAGTGCTACACTACATACAGTAGACCTACCATCACACCTTAGCTGTTACTGAGGTATTCTCCCTCCCCTGGCATAGTGCTTCACTACATACAGTAGACCTACCATCACACCTTAGTTGTTACTGAGGTATTCACCCTCCCCTGGCCTAGTGCTACACTACATACAGTAGACCTACCATCACACCTTAGTTGTTACTGAGGTATTCTCCCTCTCCTGGCCTAGTGCTACACTACATACAGTAGACCAACCATCACACCTTAGTTGTTACTGAGGTATTCTCCCTCTCCTGGCCTAGTGCTTCACTACCCTACCATCACACCTTAGCTGTTACTGAGGTATTCTCCCTCTCCTGGCCTAGTGCTACACTACATACAGTAGACCTACCATCACACCTTAGCTGTTACTGAGGTATTCTCCCTCTCCTGGCCTAGTGCTTCACTACATACAGTAGACCTACCATCACACCTTAGCTGTTACTGAGGTATTCTCCCTCTCCTGGCCTAGTGCATCACTACATACAGTATACCTACCATCACACCTTAGCTGTTACAGAGGTATTCTCCCTCTCCTGGCCAAGTGCCACACTACATACAGTATACCTACCATCACACCTTAGCTGTTACTGAGGTATTCTCCCTCCCCTGGCCTAGTGCTTCACTACATACAGTAGACCTACCATCACACCTTAGTTGTTACTGAGGTATTCTCCCTCTCCCTGCCTAGTGCTACACTATATACAGTAGACCTACCATCACACCTTAGCTGTTACTGAGGTATTCTCCCTCCCCTGGCATAGTGCTTCACTACATACAGTAGACCTACCATCACACCTTAGTTGTTACTGAGGTATTCACCCTCCCCTGGCCTAGTGCTACACTACATACAGTAGACCTACCATCACACCTTAGTTGTTACTGAGGTATTCTCCCTCTCCTGGCCTAGTGCTACACTACATACAGTAGACCAACCATCACACCTTAGTTGTTACTGAGGTATTCTCCCTCTCCTGGCCTAGTGCTTCACTACCCTACCATCACACCTTAGCTGTTACTGAGGTAGTCTCCCTCTCCTGGCCTAGTGCTACACTACATACAGTAGACCTACCATCACACCTTAGCTGTTACTGAGGTATTCTCCCTCTCCTGGCCTAGTGCTTCACTACATACAGTATACCTACCATCACACCTTAGTTGTTACTGAGGTATTCTCCCTCTCCTGGCCTAGTGCTTCACTACATACAGTAGGCCTACCATCACACCTTAGTTGTTACTGAGGTATTCTCCCTCTCCTGGCCTAGTGCTTCACTACATAGACCTACCATCACACCTTAGTTGTTACTGAGGTATTCTCCCTCTCCTGGCCTAGTGCTACACTACATACAGTAGACCTACCATCACACCTTAGTTGTTACTGAGGTATTCTCCCTCTCCTGTCCTAGTGCTACACTACATAGACCTACAATCACACCTTAGTTGTTACTGAGGTATTCTCCCTCCCCTGGCCTAGTGCTTCACTAGATATACCTACCATCACACCTTAGTTGTTACTGAGGTTTTCTCACTCTCCTGGCCTAGTGCTACACTACATACAGTAGACCTACCATCACACCTTAGCTGTTACTGAGGTATTCTCCCTCCCCTGGCATAGTGCTTCACTACATACAGTAGACCTACCATCACACCTTAGTTGTTACTGAGGTATTCTCCCTCTCCTGGCCTAGTGCTACACTACATACAGTAGACCTACCATCACACCTTAGCTGTTAGGGAGGTATTCTCCCTCCCCTGGCCTAGTGCTTCACTACATACAGTAGACCTACCATCACACCTTAGCTGTTACTGAGGTATTCTCCCTCCCCTGGCCTAGTGCTTCACTACATACAGTAGACCTACCATCACACCTTAGTTGTTACTGAGGTATTCTCCCTCCCCTGGCCTAGTGCTTCACTACATAGACCTACCATCACACCTTAGTTGTTACTGAGGTATTCTCCCTCTCCTGGCCTAGTGCATCACTACATACAGTATACCTACCATCACACCTTAGCTGTTACAGAGGTATTCTCCCTTTCCTGGCCAAGTGCCACACTACATACAGTATACCTACCATCACACCTTAGCTGTTACTGAGGTATTCTCCCTCCCCTGGCCTAGTGCTTCACTACATACAGTAGACCTACCATCACACCTTAGTTGTTACTGAGGTATTCACCCTCCCCTGGCCTAGTGCTTCACTACATACAGTAGACCTACCATCACACCTTAGTTGTTACTGAGGTATTCACCCTCCCCTGGCCTAGTGCTTCACTACATACAGTAGACCTACCATCACACCTTAGTTGTTACTGAGGTATTCTCCCTCCCCTGGCCTAGTTCTTCACTACATACAGTAGACCTACCATCACACCTTAGCTGTTACTGAGGTATTCTCCCTCCCCTGGCATAGTGCTTCACTACATACAGTAGACCTACCATCACACCTTAGTTGTTACTGAGGTATTCACCCTCCCCTGGCCTAGTGCTACACTACATACAGTAGACCTACCATCACACCTTAGTTGTTACTGAGGTATTCTCCCTCTCCTGGCCTAGTGCTACACTACATACAGTAGACCTACCATCACACCTTAGTTGTTACTGAGGTATTCTCCCTCTCCTGGCCTAGTGCTACACTACATACAGTAGACCAACCATCACACCTTAGTTGTTACTGAGGTATTCTCCCTCTCCTGGCCTAGTGCTTCACTACCCTACCATCACACCTTAGCTGTTACTGAGGTATTCTCCCTCTCCTGGCCTAGTGCTACACTACATACAGTAGACCTACCATCACACCTTAGCTGTTACTGAGGTATTCTCCCTCTCCTGGCCTAGTGCTTCACTACATACAGTAGACCTACCATCACACCTTAGCTGTTACTGAGGTATTCTCCCTCTCCTGTCCTAGTGCTACACTACATAGACCTACAATCACACCTTAGTTGTTACTGAGGTATTCTCCCTCCCCTGGCCTAGTGCTTCACTAGATATACCTACCATCACACCTTAGTTGTTACTGAGGTATTCTCACTCTCCTGGCCTAGTGCTACACTACATACAGTAGACCTACCATCCCACCTTAGTTGTTACTGAGGTATTCTCCCTCTCCTGGCCTAGTGCTTCACTACATACAGTAGACCTACCATCACACCTTAGTTGTTACTGAGGTATTCTCCCTCTCCTGGCCTAGTGCTTCACTACATACAGTATACCTACCATCACACCTTAGTTGTTACTGAGGTATTCTCCCTCTCCTGGCCTAGTGCTTCACTACATACAGTAGACCTACCATCACACCTTAGTTGTTACTGAGGTATTCTCCCTCTCCTGGCATGGTGCTACACTACAAACAGTATACCTACCATCAGACCTTAGCTGTTTCTGAGGTATTCTCCCTCCCCTGGCCTAGTGCTTCACTAGATAGACCTACCATCACACCTTAGTTGTTACTGAGGTTTTCTCACTCTCCTGGCCTAGTGCTACACTACATACAGTAGACCTACCATCACACCTTAGCTGTTACTGAGGTATTCTCCCTCCCCTGGCATAGTGCTTCACTACATACAGTAGACCTACCATCACACCTTAGTTGTTACTGAGGTATTCTCCCTCTCCTGGCCTAGTGCTACACTACATACAGTAGACCTACCATCACACCTTAGCTGTTAGGGAGGTATTCTCCCTCCCCTGGCCTAGTGCTTCACTACATACAGTAGACCTACCATCACACCTTAGTTGTTACTGAGGTATTCTCCCTCCCCTGGCCTAGTGCTTCACTACATAGAACTACCATCACACCTTAGTTGTTACTGAGCTATTCTCCCTCCCCTGGCCTAGTGCTTCACTACATAGACCTACCATCACACCTTAGTTGTTACTGAGGTATTCTCCCTCTCCTGGCCTAGTGCATCACTACATACAGTATACCTACCATCACACCTTAGCTGTTACAGAGGTATTCTCCCTCTCCTGGCCAAGTGCCACACTACATACAGTATACCTACCATCACACCTTAGCTGTTACTGAGGTATTCTCCCTCCCCTGGCCTAGTGCTTCACTACATACAGTAGACCTACCATCACACCTTAGTTGTTACTGAGGTATTCTCCCTCTCCTGGCCTAGTGCTACACTACATACAGTAGACCTACCATCACACCTTAGCTGTTACTGAGGTATTCTCCCTCCCCTGGCATAGTGCTTCACTACATACAGTAGACCTACCATCACACCTTAGTTGTTACTGAGGTATTCACCCTCCCCTGGCCTAGTGCTACACTACATACAGTAGACCTACCATCACACCTTAGTTGTTACTGAGGTATTCTCCCTCTCCTGGCCTAGTGCTACACTACATACAGTAGACCAACCATCACACCTTAGTTGTTACTGAGGTATTCTCCCTCTCCTGGCCTAGTGCTTCACTACCCTACCATCACACCTTAGCTGTTACTGAGGTATTCTCCCTCTCCTGGCCTAGTGCTACACTACATACAGTAGACCTACCATCACACCTTAGCTGTTACTGAGGTATTCTCCCTCTCCTGGCCTAGTGCTTCACTACATACAGTAGACCTACCATCACACCTTAGCTGTTACTGAGGTATTCTCCCTCTCCTGTCCTAGTGCTACACTACATAGACCTACAATCACACCTTAGTTGTTACTGAGGTATTCTCCCTCCCCTGGCCTAGTGCTTCACTAGATATACCTACCATCACACCTTAGTTGTTACTGAGGTATTCTCACTCTCCTGGCCTAGTGCTACACTACATACAGTAGACCTACCATCACACCTTAGCTGTTACTGAGGTATTCTCCCTCCCCTGGCATAGTGCTTCACTACATACAGTAGACCTACCATCACACCTTAGTTGTTACTGAGGTATTCTCCCTCTCCTGGCCTAGTGCTACACTACATACAGTAGACTTACCATCACACCTTAGCTGTTAGGGAGGTATTCTCCCTCCCCTGGCCTAGTGCTTCACTACATACAGTAGACCTACCATCACACCTTAGCTGTTACTGAGGTATTCTCCCTCCCCTGGCCTAGTGCTTCACTACATAGAACTACCATCACACCTTAGTTGTTACTGAGGTATTCTCCCTCCCCTGGCCTAGTGCTTCACTACATAGACCTACCATCACACCTTAGTTGTTACTGAGGTATTCTCCCTCTCCTGGCCTAGTGCATCACTACATACAGTATACCTACCATCACACCTTAGCTGTTACAGAGGTATTCTCCCTCTCCTGGCCAAGTGCCACACTACATACAGTATACCTACCATCACACCTTAGCTGTTACTGAGGTATTCTCCCTCCCCTGGCCTAGTGCTTCACTACATACAGTAGACCTACCATCACACCTTAGTTGTTACTGAGGTATTCTCCCTCTCCTGGCCTAGTGCTACACTATATACAGTAGACCTACCATCACACCTTAGCTGTTACTGAGGTATTCTCCCTCCCCTGGCATAGTGCTTCACTACATACAGTAGACCTACCATCACACCTTAGTTGTTACTGAGGTATTCACCCTCCCCTGGCCTAGTGCTACACTACATACAGTAGACCTACCATCACACCTTAGTTGTTACTGAGGTATTCTCCCTCTCCTGGCCTAGTGCTACACTACATACAGTAGACCAACCATCACACCTTAGTTGTTACTGAGGTATTCTCCCTCTCCTGGCCTAGTGCTTCACTACCCTACCATCACACCTTAGCTGTTACTGAGGTAGTCTCCCTCTCCTGGCCTAGTGCTACACTACATACAGTAGACCTACCATCACACCTTAGCTGTTACTGAGGTATTCTCCCTCTCCTGGCCTAGTGCTTCACTACATACTGTATACCTACCATCACACCTTAGTTGTTACTGAGGTATTCTCCCTCTCCTGGCCTAGTGCTTCACTACATACAGTAGGCCTACCATCACACCTTAGTTGTTACTGAGGTATTCTCCCTCTCCTGGCCTAGTGCTTCACTACATAGACCTACCATCACACCTTAGTTGTTACTGAGGTATTCTCCCTCTCCTGGCCTAGTGCTACACTACATACAGTAGACCTACCATCACACCTTAGTTGTTACTGAGGTATTCTCCCTCTCCTGGCCTAGTGCTACACTATATACAGTAGACCTACCATCACACCTTAGCTGTTACTGAGGTATTCTCCCTCCCCTGGCATAGTGCTTCACTACATACAGTAGACCTACCATCACACCTTAGTTGTTACTGAGGTATTCACCCTCCCCTGGCCTAGTGCTACACTACATACAGTAGACCTACCATCACACCTTAGTTGTTACTGAGGTATTCTCCCTCTCCTGGCCTAGTGCTACACTACATACAGTAGACCAACCATCACACCTTAGTTGTTACTGAGGTATTCTCCCTCTCCTGGCCTAGTGCTTCACTACCCTACCATCACACCTTAGCTGTTACTGAGGTAGTCTCCCTCTCCTGGCCTAGTGCTACACTACATACAGTAGACCTACCATCACACCTTAGCTGTTACTGAGGTATTCTCCCTCTCCTGGCCTAGTGCTTCACTACATACTGTATACCTACCATCACACCTTAGTTGTTACTGAGGTATTCTCCCTCTCCTGGCCTAGTGCTTCACTACATACAGTAGGCCTACCATCACACCTTAGTTGTTACTGAGGTATTCTCCCTCTCCTGGCCTAGTGCTTCACTACATAGACCTACCATCACACCTTAGTTGTTACTGAGGTATTCTCCCTCTCCTGGCCTAGTGCTACACTACATACAGTAGACCTACCATCACACCTTAGTTGTTACTGAGGTATTCTCCCTCTCCTGGCCTAGTGCTACACTACATACAGTAGACCTACCATCACACCTTAGTTGTTACTGAGGTATTCTCCCTCCCCTGGCCTAGTGCTACACTACATACAGTAGACCTACCATCACACCTTAGTTGTTACTGAGGTATTCTCCCTCTCCTGGCCTAGTGCTACACTACATACAGTAGACCTACCATCACACCTTAGTTGTTACTGAGGTATTCTCCCTCTCCTGTCCTAGTGCTACACTACATAGACCTACAATCACACCTTAGTTGTTACTGAGGTATTCTCCCTCCCCTGGCCTAGTGCTTCACTTGATATACCTACCATCACACCTTAGTTGTTACTGAGGTTTTCTCACTCTCCTGGCCTAGTGCTTCACTACATACAGTAGACCTACCATCACACCTTAGCTGTTACTGAGGTATTCTCCCTCCCCTGGCATAGTGCTTCACTACATACAGTAGACCTACCATCACACCTTAGTTGTTACTGAGGTATTCTCCCTCTCCTGGCCTAGTGCTACACTACATACAGTAGACCTACCATCACACCTTAGCTGTTAGGGAGGTATTCTCCCTCCCCTGGCCTAGTGCTTCACTACATACAGTAGACCTACCATCACACCTTAGCTGTTACTGAGGTATTCTCCCTCCCCTGGCCTAGTGCTTCACTACATAGAACTACCATCACACCTTAGTTGTTACTGAGGTTTTCTCCCTCTCCTGGCCTAGTGCTTCACTACATAGACCTACCATCACACCTTAGTTGTTACTGAGGTATTCTCCCTCTCCTGGCCTAGTGCATCACTACATACAGTATACCTACCATCACACCTTAGCTGTTACAGAGGTATTCTCCCTCTCCTGGCCAAGTGCCACACTACATACAGTATACCTACCATCACACCTTAGCTGTTACTGAGGTATTCTCCCTCCCCTGGCCTAGTGCTTCACTACATACAGTAGACCTACCATCACACCTTAGTTGTTACTGAGGTATTCTCCCTCTCCTGGCCTAGTGCTACACTACATACAGTAGACCTACCATCACACCTTAGCTGTTACTGAGGTATTCTCCCTCCCCTGGCATAGTGCTTCACTACATACAGTAGACCTACCATCACACCTTAGTTGTTACTGAGGTATTCACCCTCCCCTGGCCTAGTGCTACACTACATACAGTAGACCTACCATCACACCTTAGTTGTTACTGAGGTATTCTCCCTCTCCTGGCCTAGTGCTACACTACATACAGTAGACCAACCATCACACCTTAGTTGTTACTGAGGTATTCTCCCTCTCCTGGCCTAGTGCTTCACTACCCTACCATCACACCTTAGCTGTTACTGAGGTATTCTCCCTCTCCTGGCCTAGTGCTACACTACATACAGTAGACCTACCATCACACCTTAGCTGTTACTGAGGTATTCTCCCTCTCCTGGCCTAGTGCTTCACTACATACAGTAGACCTACCATCACACCTTAGCTGTTACTGAGGTATTCTCCCTCTCCTGGCCTAGTGCATCACTACATACAGTATACCTACCATCACACCTTAGCTGTTACAGAGGTATTCTCCCTCTCCTGGCCAAGTGCCACACTACATACAGTATACCTACCATCACACCTTAGCTGTTACTGAGGTATTCTCCCTCCCCTGGCCTAGTGCTTCACTACATACAGTAGACCTACCATCACACCTTAGTTGTTACTGAGGTATTCTCCCTCTCCCTGCCTAGTGCTACACTATATACAGTAGACCTACCATCACACCTTAGCTGTTACTGAGGTATTCTCCCTCCCCTGGCATAGTGCTTCACTACATACAGTAGACCTACCATCACACCTTAGTTGTTACTGAGGTATTCACCCTCCCCTGGCCTAGTGCTACACTACATACAGTAGACCTACCATCACACCTTAGTTGTTACTGAGGTATTCTCCCTCTCCTGGCCTAGTGCTACACTACATACAGTAGACCAACCATCACACCTTAGTTGTTACTGAGGTATTCTCCCTCTCCTGGCCTAGTGCTTCACTACCCTACCATCACACCTTAGCTGTTACTGAGGTAGTCTCCCTCTCCTGGCCTAGTGCTACACTACATACAGTAGACCTACCATCACACCTTAGCTGTTACTGAGGTATTCTCCCTCTCCTGGCCTAGTGCTTCACTACATACAGTATACCTACCATCACACCTTAGTTGTTACTGAGGTATTCTCCCTCTCCTGGCCTAGTGCTTCACTACATACAGTAGGCCTACCATCACACCTTAGTTGTTACTGAGGTATTCTCCCTCTCCTGGCCTAGTGCTTCACTACATAGACCTACCATCACACCTTAGTTGTTACTGAGGTATTCTCCCTCTCCTGGCCTAGTGCTACACTACATACAGTAGACCTACCATCACACCTTAGTTGTTACTGAGGTATTCTCCCTCTCCTGTCCTAGTGCTACACTACATAGACCTACAATCACACCTTAGTTGTTACTGAGGTATTCTCCCTCCCCTGGCCTAGTGCTTCACTAGATATACCTACCATCACACCTTAGTTGTTACTGAGGTTTTCTCACTCTCCTGGCCTAGTGCTACACTACATACAGTAGACCTACCATCACACCTTAGCTGTTACTGAGGTATTCTCCCTCCCCTGGCATAGTGCTTCACTACATACAGTAGACCTACCATCACACCTTAGTTGTTACTGAGGTATTCTCCCTCTCCTGGCCTAGTGCTACACTACATACAGTAGACCTACCATCACACCTTAGCTGTTAGGGAGGTATTCTCCCTCCCCTGGCCTAGTGCTTCACTACATACAGTAGACCTACCATCACACCTTAGCTGTTACTGAGGTATTCTCCCTCCCCTGGCCTAGTGCTTCACTACATAGAACTACCATCACACCTTAGTTGTTACTGAGGTATTCTCCCTCCCCTGGCCTAGTGCTTCACTACATAGACCTACCATCACACCTTAGTTGTTACTGAGGTATTCTCCCTCTCCTGGCCTAGTGCATCACTACATACAGTATACCTACCATCACACCTTAGCTGTTACAGAGGTATTCTCCCTTTCCTGGCCAAGTGCCACACTACATACAGTATACCTACCATCACACCTTAGCTGTTACTGAGGTATTCTCCCTCCCCTGGCCTAGTGCTTCACTACATACAGTAGACCTACCATCACACCTTAGTTGTTACTGAGGTATTCTCCCTCTCCTGGCCTAGTGCTACACTACATACAGTAGACCTACCATCACACCTTAGCTGTTACTGAGGTATTCTCCCTCCCCTGGCATAGTGCTTCACTACATACAGTAGACCTACCATCACACCTTAGTTGTTACTGAGGTATTCACCCTCCCCTGGCCTAGTGCTTCACTACATACAGTAGACCTACCATCACACCTTAGTTGTTACTGAGGTATTCACCCTCCCCTGGCCTAGTGCTTCACTACATACAGTAGACCTACCATCACACCTTAGTTGTTACTGAGGTATTCTCCCTCCCCTGGCCTAGTTCTTCACTACATACAGTAGACCTACCATCACACCTTAGCTGTTACTGAGGTATTCTCCCTCCCCTGGCATAGTGCTTCACTACATACAGTAGACCTACCATCACACCTTAGTTGTTACTGAGGTATTCACCCTCCCCTGGCCTAGTGCTACACTACATACAGTAGACCTACCATCACACCTTAGTTGTTACTGAGGTATTCTCCCTCTCCTGGCCTAGTGCTACACTACATACAGTAGACCTACCATCACACCTTAGTTGTTACTGAGGTATTCTCCCTCTCCTGGCCTAGTGCTACACTACATACAGTAGACCAACCATCACACCTTAGTTGTTACTGAGGTATTCTCCCTCTCCTGGCCTAGTGCTTCACTACCCTACCATCACACCTTAGCTGTTACTGAGGTATTCTCCCTCTCCTGGCCTAGTGCTACACTACATACAGTAGACCTACCATCACACCTTAGCTGTTACTGAGGTATTCTCCCTCTCCTGGCCTAGTGCTTCACTACATACAGTAGACCTACCATCACACCTTAGCTGTTACTGAGGTATTCTCCCTCTCCTGTCCTAGTGCTACACTACATAGACCTACAATCACACCTTAGTTGTTACTGAGGTATTCTCCCTCCCCTGGCCTAGTGCTTCACTAGATATACCTACCATCACACCTTAGTTGTTACTGAGGTATTCTCACTCTCCTGGCCTAGTGCTACACTACATACAGTAGACCTACCATCACACCTTAGCTGTTACTGAGGTATTCTCCCTCCCCTGGCATACTGCTTCACTACATACAGTAGACCTACCATCACACCTTAGTTGTTACTGAGGTATTCTCCCTCTCCTGGCCTAGTGCTACACTACATACAGTAGACCTACCATCACACCTTAGTTGTTACTGAGGTATTCTCCCTCTCCTGGCCTAGTGCTACACTACATACAGTAGACCTACCATCACACCTTAGCTGTTAGGGAGGTATTCTCCCTCCCCTGGCCTAGTGCTTCACTACATACAGTAGACCTACCATCACACCTTAGCTGTTACTGAGGTATTCTCCCTCCCCTGGCCTAGTGCTTCACTACATACAGTAGGCCTACCATCACACCTTAGTTGTTACTGAGGTATTCTCCCTCCCCTGGCCTAGTGCTTCACTACATAGACCTACCATCACACCTTAGTTGTTACTGAGGTATTCTCCCTCTCCTGGCCTAGTGCATCACTACATACAGTATACCTACCATCACACCTTAGCTGTTACAGAGGTATTCTCCCTCTCCTGGCCAAGTGCCACACTACATACAGTATACCTACCATCACACCTTAGCTGTTACTGAGGTATTCTCCCTCCCCTGGCCTAGTGCTTCACTACATACAGTAGACCTACCATCACACCTTAGTTGTTACTGAGGTATTCTCCCTCTCCTGGCCTAGTGCTACACTATATACAGTAGACCTACCATCACACCTTAGCTGTTACTGAGGTATTCTCCCTCCCCTGGCATAGTGCTTCACTACATACAGTAGACCTACCATCACACCTTAGTTGTTACTGAGGTATTCACCCTCCCCTGGCCTAGTGCTACACTACATACAGTAGACCTACCATCACACCTTAGTTGTTACTGAGGTATTCTCCCTCTCCTGGCCTTGTGCTACACTACATACAGTAGACCAACCATCACACCTTAGTTGTTACTGAGGTATTCTCCCTCTCCTGGCCTAGTGCTTCACTACCCTACCATCACACCTTAGCTGTTACTGAGGTAGTCTCCCTCTCCTGGCCTAGTGCTACACTCCCTACAGTAGACCTACCATCACACCTTAGCTGTTACTGAGGTATTCTCCCTCTCCTGGCCTAGTGCTTCACTACATACAGTATACCTACCATCACACCTTAGTTGTTACTGAGGTATTCTCCCTCTCCTGGCCTAGTGCTTCACTACATACAGTAGGCCTACCATCACACCTTAGTTGTTACTGAGGTATTCTCCCTCTCCTGGCCTAGTGCTTCACTACATAGACCTACCATCACACCTTAGTTGTTACTGAGGTATTCTCCCTCTCCTGGCCTAGTGCTACACTACATACAGTAGACCTACCATCACACCTTAGTTGTTACTGAGGTATTCTCCCTCTCCTGGCCTAGTGCTACACTACATACAGTAGACCTACCATCACACCTTAGTTGTTACTGAGGTATTCTCCCTCCCCTGGCCTAGTGCTACACTACATACAGTAGACCTACCATCACACCTTAGTTGTTACTGAGGTATTCTCCCTCTCCTGGCCTAGTGCTTCACTACATACAGTATACCTACCATCACACCTTAGTTGTTACTGAGGTATTCTCCCTCCCCTGGCCTAGTGCTACACTACATACAGTAGACCTACCATCACACCTTAGTTGTTACTGAGGTATTCTCCCTCTCCTGGCCTAGTGCTACACTACATAGACCTACCATCACAACTTAGTTGTTACTGAGGTATTCTCCCTCCCCTGGCCTCGTGCTACACTACATACAGTAGACCTACCATCACACCTTAGTTGTTACTGAGGTATTCTCCCTCTCCTGGCCTAGTGCTACACTACATAGACCTACCATCACAACTTAGTTGTTACTGAGGTATTCTCCCTCTCCTGGCCTAGTGCTACACTACATACAGTAGACCCACCATCACACCTTAGCTGTTACTGAGGTATTCTCCCTCCACTGGCCTAGTGCTACACTACATACAGTAGACATACCATCACACCTTAGTTGTTACTGAGGTATTCTCCCTCTCCTGGCCTAGTGCTACACTACATAGACCTACCATCACAACTTAGCTGTTACTGAGGTATTCTCCCTCCCCTAACCTAGTGCTACACTACATACAGTAGACCTACCATCACACCTTAGCTGTTATTGAGGTATTCTCCCTCCCCTGGCCTAGTGCTTCACTACATACAGTAGACCTACCATCACACCTTAGTTGTTACTGAGGTATTCTCCCTCCCCTGGCCTAGTGCTTCACTACATAGACCTACCATCACACCTTAGCTGTTACTGAGGTATTCTCCCTCCCCTGGCCTAGTGCTTCACTACATAGACCTACCATCACACCTTAGCTGTTACTGAGGTATTCTCCCTCCCCTGGCCTCGTGCTTTACTACATACAGTAGACCTACCATAACACCTTAGCTGTTACGGAGGTATTCTCCCTCTCCTGGCCTAGTGCTATACTACATACAGTAGACCTACCATCACACCTTAGCTGTTATGGAGGTATTCTCCCTCTCCTGGCCTAGTGCTACACTACATACAGTAGACCTACCATCACACCTTAGTTGTTACTGAGGTATTCTCCCTCCCCTGGCCTAGTGCTTCACTACATACAGTAGACCTACCATCACACCTTAGTTGTTACTGAGGTATTCTCCCTCCTTTGGCCTAGTGCTACACTACATATAGTAGACCAACCATCACACCTTAGTTGTTACTGAGGTATTCTCCCTCCCCTGGCCTAGTGCTTCACTACATTCAGTAGACCTACCATCACACCTTAGCTGTTTCTGAGGTATTCTCCCTCTCCTGGCCTGGTGCTTCACTACATAGACCTACCATCACACCTTAGCTGTAGTCATAGCAGATAATATTCTAATTCTTGGTGACTTTAACATTCACATGGAAAAGTCCACAGACCCACTCCAAAAGGCTTTCGGAGCCATCATCGACTCAGTGGGTTTTGTCCAACATGTCTCTGGACCTACTCACTGCCACAGTCATACTCTGGACCTAGTTTTGTCCCATGGAATAAATGTTGTGGATCTAAATGTTTTTCCTCATAATCCTGGACTATCGGACCACCATTTTATTACGTTTGCAATTGCAACAAATAATCTGCTCAGACCCCAACCAAGGAGCATTAAAAGTCGTGCTATAAATTCTCAGACAACCCAAAGATTCCTTGATGCCCTTCCAGACTGCCTCTGCCTACCCAAGGACGTCAGAGGACAAAAATCAGTTAACCACCTAACCGAGGAACTCAATTTAACCTTGCGCAATACCCTAGATGCAGTTGCACCCCTAAAAACTAAAAACATCTGTCATAAGAAACTAGCTCCCTGGTATACAGAAAATACACGAGCTCTGAAGCAAGCTTCCAGAAAATTGGAACGGAAATGGCGCCACACCAAACTGGAAGTCTTCCGACTAGCTTGGAAAGACAGTACCGTGCAGTATCGAAGAGCCCTTACTGCTGCTCGATCATCCTATTTTTCCAACTTAATTGAGGAAAATAAGAACAATCCGAAATTTCTTTTTGATACTGTCGCAAAGCTAACTAAAAAGCAGCCTTCGCAAATGGAGGATGGCTTTCACTTCAGCAGTAATAAATTTATGAACTTCTTTGAGGAAAAGATCATGATCATTAGAAAGCAAATTACAGACTCCTCTTTAAATCTGGGTATTCCTCCAAAGCTCCATTGTCCTGAGTCTGCACAACTCTGCCAGGACCTAGGATCAAGGGAGATACTAAAGTGTTTTAGTACTATATCTCTTGACGCAATGATGAAAATAATCATGGCCTCCAAACCCTCAAGTTGCATACTGGACCCTATTCCAACTAAACTACTGAAAGAGCTGCTTCCTGTGCTTGGCCCTCCTATGTTGAACATAATAAACGGCTCTCTATCCACCGGATGTGTACCAAGCTCACTAAAAGTGGCAGTAATAAAGCCTCTCTTGAAAAAGCCGAATCTTGATCCAGAAATTATAAAAAACTATCGGCCTATATCGAATCTTCCATTCCTCTCCAAAATTTTAGAAAAAGCTGTTGCACAGCAACTGACTGCCTTCCTGAAGACAAACAATGTATACGAAACGCTTCAGTCTGGTTTTAGACCCCATCATAGCACTGAGACTGCACTTGTGAAGGTGGTAAATGACCTTTTAATGACGTCAGACCGAGGCTCTGCATCTGTCCTCGTGCTCCTAGATCTTAGTGCCGCTTTTGATACCATCGATCACCACATTCTTTTGGAGAGATTGGAAACCCAAATTGGTCTACATGGACAAGTTCTGGCCTGGTTTAGATCTTATCTGTCGGAAAGATATCAGTTTGTCTCTGTGAATGGTTTGTCCTCTGACAAATCAATTGTAAATTTCGGTGTTCCTCAAGGTTCCGTTTTAGGACCACTATTGTTTTCACTATATATTTTACCTCTTGGGGATGTCATTCGAAAACATAATGTTAAATTTCACTGCTATGCAGACGACACACAGCTGTACATTTCAATGAAACATGGTGAAGCCCCAAAATTGCCCTCGCTAGAAGCCTGTGTTTCAGACATAAAGAAGTGGATGGCTGCAAACTTTCTACTTTTAAACTCGGACAAAACAGAGATGCTTGTTCTAGGTCCCAAGAAACAAAGAGATCTTCTGTTGAATCTGACAATTAATCTGGATGGTTGTACAGTCGTCTCAAATAAAACTGTGAAGGACCTCGGCGTTACTCTGGACCCTGATCTCTCTTTTGAAGAACATATCAAGACTGTTTCAAGGACAGCTTTTTTCCATCTACGTAACATTGCAAAAATCAGAAATTTTCTGTCCAAAAATGACGCAGAAAAATTAATCCATGCTTTTGTTACTTCTAGGCTGGACTACTGCAATGCTCTACTTTCCGGCTACCCGGATAAAGCACTAAATAAACTTCAGTTAGTGCTAAATACGGCTGCTAGAATCCTGACTAGAACCAAAAAATTTGATCATATTACTCCAGTGTTAGCCTCCCTACACTGGCTTCCTGTTAAGGCAAGGGCTGATTTCAAGGTTTTACTGCTAACCTACAAAGCATTACATGGGCTTGCTCCTACCTATCTTTCCGATTTGGTCCTGCCGTACATACCTACACGTACGCTACGGTCACAAGACGCAGGCCTCCTAATTGTCCCTAGAATTTCTAAGCAAACGGCTGGAGGTAGGGCTTTCTCCTATAGAGCTCCATTTTTATGGAATGGTCTGCCTACCAATGTGAGAGACGCAGACTCAGTCTCAACCTTTAAGTCTTTACTGAAGACTTATCTCTTCAGTAGGTCCTATGATTAAGTATAGTCTGGCCCAGGAGTGTGAAGGTGAACGGAAAGGCTGGAGCAACGAACCGCCCTTGCTGTCTCTGCCTTGCCGGTTCCCCTCTTTCCACTGGGATTCTCTGCCTCTAACCCTTTTACAGAGGCTGAGTCACTGGCCTACTGGTGTTCTTCCATGCCGTCCATGGGAGGGGTGCGTCACTTGAGTGGGTTGAGTCACTGACGTGGTCTTCCTGTCTGGGTTGGCGCCCCCCCCCCCCCCTTGGGTTGTGCCATGGCGGAGATCGTTGTGGGCTATACTCGGCCTTGTCTTAGGACGGTAAGTTGGTGGTTGGAGACATCCCTCTAGTGGTGTGGGGGCTGTGCTTTGGCAAAGTGGGTGGGGTTATATCCTGCCTGTTTGGCCCTGTCCGGGGGTATCATCGGATGGGGCCACAGTGTCTTCTGATCCCTCCTGTCTCAGCCTCCAGTATTTATGCTGCAGTAGTTTATGTGTCGGGGGGCTAGGGTCAGTCTGTTACATCTGGAGTATTTCTCTTGTCTTATCCGGTGTCCTGTGTGTATTTAAATATGCTCTCTCTAATTCTCTCTTTCTCTCTTTCTGTCTTTCTCTCGGAGGACCTGAGCCCTAGGACCATGCCTCAGGACTACCTGGTATGATGACTCCTTGCTGTCCCCAGTCCACCTGGCCGTGCTGCTGCTCCAGTTTCAACTGTTCTGCCTGCGGCTATGGAACCCTGACCTGTTCACCGGACGTGCTTGTTGCACCCTCGACAACTACTATGATTATTATTATTTGACCATGCTGGTCATTTATGAACATTTTAACATTTTAACATTTTGACCATGTTCTGTTATAATATCCACCCTGCACAGCCAGAAGAGGACTGGCCACCCCTCATAGCCTGGTTCCTCTCTAGGTTTCTTCCTAGGTTTTTGGCCTTTCTAGGGAGTTTTTCCTAGGGAGTTTTTCCTAGCCACCGTGCTTCTTTCACATGCTTTGCTTGCTGTTTGGGGTTTTAGGCTGGGTTTCTGTACAGCACTTTGAGAATATCAGCTGATGTACGAAGGGCTATATAAAAATAAATTTGATTTGATTTGACTGAGGTATTCTCCCTCCCCTGACCTAGTGCTTCACTACATACAGTAGACCTACCATCACACCTTAGTTGTTACTGAGGTATTCTCTCTCCCCTGGCCTAGTGCTTCACTACATACAGTAGACCTACCATCACACCTTAGTTGTTACTGAGGTATTCTCTCTCCCCTGGCCTAGTGCTTCACTACATACAGTAGACCTATCATCACACCTTAGTTGTTACTGAGGTATTCTCCCTCCCCTGGCCTAGTGCTTCACTACATACAGTAGACCTACCATCACACCTTAGTTGTTACTGAGGTATTCTCCCTCTCCTGGCCTAGTGCTTCACTACATACAGTAGACCTACCATCACACCTTAGTTGTTACTGGGGTATTCTCCCTCCCCTGGCCTAGTGCTTCACTACATACAGTAGACCTACCATCACACCTTAGTTGTTACTGAGGTATTCTCCCTCCCCTGGCCTAGTGCTTCACTACATACAGTAGACCTACCATCACACCTTAGCTGTTACTGAGGTATTCTCCCTCTCCTGGCCTAGTGCTTCACTACATAGACCTACCATCACACCTTAGCTGTTACTGAGGTATTCTCCCTCCCCTGGCCTCGTGCTTTACTACATACAGTAGACCTACCATAACACCTTAGCTGTTACGGAGGTATTCTCCCTCTCCTGGCCAAGTGCCACACTACATACAGTATACCTACCTCACACCTTAGCTGTTTCTGAGGTATTCTCCCTGCCATGGCCTAGTGCTTCACTACATAGAACTACCATCACACCTTAGTTGTTACTGAGGTATTCTCCCTCCCCTGGCCTAGTGCTTCACTACATACAGTAGGCCTACCATCACACCTTAGTTGTTACTGAGGTATTCTCCCTCCCCTGGCCTAGTGCTTCACTACATACAGTAGACCTACCATCACACCTTAGTTGTTACTGAGGTATTCTCCCTCTCCTGGCCTAGTGCTACACTACATACAGTAGACCTACCATCACACCTTAGTTGTTACTGAGGTATTCTCCCTCCCCTGGCCTAGTGCTACACTACATTCAGTAGACCTACCATCACACCTTAGTTGTTACTGAGGTATTCTCCCTCTCCTGGCCTAGTGCTTCACTACATACAGTAGACCTACCATCACACCTTAGCTGTTACTGAGGTATTCTCCCTCCCCTGGCCTAGTGCTACACTACATTCAGTAGACCTACCATCACACCTTAGTTGTTACTGAGGTATTCTCCCTCTCCTGGCCTAGTGCTTCACTACATACAGTATACCTACCATCACACCTTAGCTGTTACTGAGGTATTCTCCCTCCCCTGGCCTAGTGCTACACTACATACAGTAGACCTACCATCACACCTTAGTTGTTACTGAGGTATTCTCCCTCCCCTGACCTAGTGCTTCACTACATACAGTAGACCTATCATCACACCTTAGTTGTTACTGAGGTATTCTCCCTCCCCTGGCCTAGTGCTTCACTACATACAGTAGACCTACCATCACACCTTAGTTGTTACTGAGGTATTCTCCCTCCCCTGGCCTAGTGCTTCACTACATACAGTAGACCTACCATCACACCTTAGCTGTTACTGAGGTATTCTCCCTCTCCTGGCCTAGTGCTTCACTACATAGACCTACCATCACACCTTAGTTGTTACTGAGGTATTCTGCCTCCCCTGGCCTAGTGCTACACTACATACAGTAGACCTACCATCACACCTTAGCTGTTACTGAGGTATTCTCCCTCTCCTGGCCTAGTGCTACACTACATACAGTAGACCAACCATCACACCTTAGTTGTTACTGAGGTATTCTCCCTCTCCTGGCCTAGTGCTTCACTACATACAGTAGACCTACCATCACACCTTAGTTGTTACTGAGGTATTCTCCCTCTCCTGGCCTAGTGCTTCACTACATACAGTATACCTACCATCACACCTTAGCTGTTACTGAGGTATTCTCCCTCTCCTGGCCTAGTGCTTCACTACATACAGTAGACCTACCATCACACCTTAGTTGTTACTGAGGTATTCTCCCTCTCCTGGCCTAATGCTACACTACATACAGTATACCTACCATAACACCTTAGCTGTTACTGAGGTATTCTCCCTCTCCTGGCCTAGTGCTACACTACATACAGTAGACCTACCATCACACCTTAGTTGTTACTGAGGTATTCTCCCTCTCCTGGCCTAGTGCTACACTACAAACAGTATACCTACCATCAGACCTCAGCTGTTACTGAGGTATTCTCCCTCTCCTGGCCTAATGCTACACTACATACAGTAGACCTACCATCACACCTTAGCTGTTACTGAGGTATTCTCCCTCTCCTGGCCTAATGCTACACTACATACAGTAGACCTACCATCAGACCTCAGCTGTTACTGAGGTATTCTCCCTCTCCTGGCCTAATGCTACACTACATACAGTAGACCTACCATCAGTAGACCTACCATCCCAATTCATTCAATTTCTTACATGGTGTTTTCCCAAAGTCAGTTTTCGGTAATGTGACCATTAGGGTTCTTACTAATTGCGTAGCTTGTATTTACCTCGCCTTAAATCACAGAAAGAACTTCTCCGGGTAGAGGAGGATGGAGAGACGTGAAGCGGAGATGACTGATGTAAAAAAACAGAAGGTGTATAATTTGTAGGTTTTACAGGAGCTATGTTTAAACCAGTCCGTCTCTCTCTTCGGAGGCAGGAGAGGGCTTAGAGCTGCATCAGGCCTGACCTGGAGCTACTGAAAACCACATGTATTGCTTCAGTATGTACAGTATGTCATCATGAAGACAGTACATGAATGGTGCTGAGAGATGCTGGGACAGGTAAGTTAGGTAAAGTGATGGCTGGTGATGGAAGGAGAGAAAAAGTGAAGAGCAAAAGTAGCGGAGAGTGGAATCTACTCAGTCGTTTTGTCACTGTTGATGATCAGGATGTTTACCTAGTGAGAAATGATCAGTCATACTGTCCGTGATGGAATAAAGACGTCATTGAGAGTTTAGACAAGAGACTTAAACTCATATCCTCAAACATCATTAGCTTCACTTTCCCACCCGGAGGGTTAGTCACCAGTTAGATGTGGTTTGTGTCACAGTCATAACATGATGGTCAGCAGCATGAAAACATTTTGAAAGCTCTTATCAGTCTGGAAGCTTATTGTCTGAATTGGTCGCTGAATAAACCCTCTGAATCAATGCGGTCTGACACGCACGCACACACGCACGCACGCACGCACACACACACACACACACACAGACACATACACACACACACACACACACACACACACACACACACACACACACACACACACACACACACACCACACACACACACAAGCAGAGAGGGAGCTGTATTGGCAAGTGAGCTGCATGTCAATATCCCCAGACACACACACATACACACACCCACACACACACACGTGCAAACACACACACACACAAAAGAGAAGGAATGAAGGAATGATAGCTGATGTCATCTTGATACAGTGTCATATTAGGCCTAGACTACATGCTTTTTTCCGCCCATGGGCTTATTTGGTTGTGATTGTGAAAAGACGGTTTGGGCGCCCAGTGTTTTTCCATGTTACAGGTACTGACTGACACACACAAGCAGAGAGAGAGCTCTATGGGTAGGTGTGTGTGTGTGTGTGTGTGTGTGTGTGTGTGTGTGTGTGTGTGTGTGTGTGTGTGTGTGTGTGTGTGTGTGTGTGTGTGTGTGTGTGTGTGTGTGTGTGTGTGTGTGTGTGTGTGTGTGTGTGTGTGTGTGTGTGTGTGTGTGTGTGTGTGTGTGTGTGTGTTAGAGGGCCAGTTGGACAGGGTTATGGGGCTATTCCATTGGCAATCTCAATCAAGCCCAGCTAAAGTATTTGAAATGTTTTGGTCTGATAATGTTACCTGACAAGCCCACATTTCCAACCAAATCCCTGAATTTATGGAAGAAGTTACTGAAGATCTGGGAATGTCAGTCGCCAGTCTCGGAATGTCCATTAAAATATCTCCTGTCATGTTTTTTTCTTCTTCTCTTTTTTAATTACGACCATCCCTTCCCTCTTTTATTTGAACTCTTTCTTTGCTGGCCTGAAAGAGACAGAAACGCATTCTTCGCTTTCTGTCTCATTTGAACATTGACCTGGGGGACTTTTGTCTTCACTGTCTATTTTTCTATGTCCTCAAGTCAATATCCTTCCCCCAGGTCTTTTTTTCAATAACACCCCCCCCCCCCTCTCTCTCTCTCTCCCTCTCTCTCTCTCTCTCTCTTTCTTCATCTGTTCAAGTGGTAGTTCTGCCTAGCATCAATGCCAACCAACTCAACCTCTGACCAGCCTGCCATTCAACTTCAAAACAGCTTTAAGTTATTAGCCTCCAGATTTCATTTTTCCCATGAAGCAGCCTTTGCATCCATCGGAAAACACCTGGGCTGGGGACCTCAGAACTAAATTTATACCTGTTAAATATAATCCCAATATGACACATTTCTATGTCAAACACCAATCCAACAATCAATCCGCTAACCGTCAAAACTCAAGTGAGTCTACGGGCTTGGCGAGGAACGGGTTAGTGTACCCCCCCTTCGTTTCACCCCCCCCCCCCATCCTGTCTCGTCCCCCCTTCTTTTCGGAGGGATATATAATGGAGGTTGGGACTCTGTTGCATCTCAGCATCACTCGTGGACACTAATCCACTGTTCACTCGTTTACTTAGAAAGGAAGAGGGATCAACAAAAGAGAAGAGGGGAGATATGAGGTCTCTACTGAAGCTGGTTGTTCTGCTGTTCTGTGTCCAGAGAGGAGAGGGACACTGGCTGCGCTCACTACTCGGTAAGGACAGAAGGGGGTCACGACTCACGACCTTTGACATTAGAGATGGGACAGGATAGAATTTCTTCCTATTTTCATCAGTTTTGTACTGGGTTATATGTATCTAGATATTGTTGTGTACTTTGAGATTGGTTTACATCAGGATGATGTTTGAAACTGGGACTTGAGTGATAAGGCATACACAGTCACTGGAGAATTTTTAGAGAATATCGTGTGATTTCTGTTCTGAGGTTTTTCTGTGGGTAGCACTGACTATCAGTCTACTGCAGTCTATAGTGTAATGATATCTGGTCCAAGCTGGTGTG
Source organism: Salmo salar (assembly GCF_965601325.2). Classification (NCBI taxonomy): domain Eukaryota; kingdom Metazoa; phylum Chordata; class Actinopteri; order Salmoniformes; family Salmonidae; genus Salmo; species Salmo salar. The sequence continues at coordinate 67,589,554 of NC_138292.1, forward strand.
TTGAGTGTTTTAATAACCCTCTCTTTTTATCTCCATCTTTCAGAGCAGCGAGGGCAAGCATCATCCCCCCCATCAGAGGAGGAGAGGAGAGGTGGAGGAGGAGAATCCAACAAAGGGAACGACAACAATAAGAACACAGAAGGTTCCGGATTTGGAGTAGAAGACCAAAGGGGTTCTGTCCCATCCCCAGCCCCAATCATCCCAATCCGGTACCGCCGCTCTTCAACCCAGTGTCGTCTCCGCTCCATCCTCCTCCAGGTACGAGAGCTGGGTCTGGGCTACGACGCGGACGAGACTGTCCTCTTCAAGTACTGCAGCGGAGACTGTCCCCGTGTCCGCTCCAATTATGATCTGACCCTGACCAACCTGCTCCTGAGGGGGGCGCTGCCCGAGCAGAGTGGAGAGCTGTGGCAGAATGGACCATGCTGCAGGCCCACCCACCATGAAGATCTAGCCTTTTTGGATAATGCCCATCGCTGGCACAAAGTGGAGAAGCTGTCGGCTGCAGGGTGTAACTGTGTGGGTTAATGAGGAGGAGCTGGACATGAAGGGGGAGGGCCGGGGACTGAACATTCACTTTTGGGCCGTGGCCATTGGCTGTTCAGAATGCAATGGGAGAGGCATAGAAGCTCAGGCTGTGCTGTAAACATTGAGATCCAGGAGGAAAGAGATTACGGATGTAGCTATTATTTGCTAGAAAGAAATGCATTCATTTTGCGTATGTATATTTATTTAAAGTTGCTTGAATGGATCTTATTTTGCTGCATAGATGAAATTAATAGTGGTTAACACTATGGTTGATTGAGTAAAATTGTAAAATTGTCAGCAAACCAACAAGGTATTTATGTAAAATAAATAATTTATTTATTTGAGATGATTCCTGTATGATGCTACTTAATTTATTTTGTCCATGTGCCATGTTCATATGTACAACTCGTAATAAAGACAACCATATCTACATGTTTTATGACCAATGTTGGTGAGTGATATTACATTTTCCCTCATGGCTACTAAGAAATATATATTAGAGCCTAGGATTCATTTGGAAAACAAGAAGGGTTTATTCAAAACTCATCATTTACAAAAAAAATGTACAATATAAATAAAAACATTATTGATAACACTGGGACATCAGCGATACTTTCATTGATATATTCCAGATTTTAGCCATGGAAGCAACGGCACGTCACTTTTCAACCACACAACCATTTCCCTCAACCAAAATCTGATCCCTGACCCAAGAACAGACAGTTCATGTACAGTAGGGAACTCATCAGTTCATGACTCTTGTCCTTTCTGTAATCATTATCTAATGATTACTCTGCTTTTTCCTGTTGAACAACGACCACGTCCTCCTCAGTTTCCTCTGGCTCCACCCCCCACACCTGGACACGCCCCTCCATGGCTGTGAGGAGGCGGGTCTCCGAGGGATGGAAAGACAGCGATTGGACGACAGCCTTCCCGACTGGCAGCTTCAGCGTCAGAGAACCCTGAGAGAGAAACAAGAGATGTTCAAAAATCGAAAGAATCTAACACCAATAGGCACACAATTCTGGTACTCGAGCAACAGGGGTGCTGCTCATGTTTTCATCCTTAATAGCGAACATACTAAGTTCTTGAATCTGCAGCGGTTAACATTTACAGATAATGCTGTGCTATTCCGTTTCAAATACGATCCAGTTAGCAAAATCAATAAATCAAATCACTTAATTTTAATAGGTAGGGGAGCTATCTATTAAATTAACAAATCATCTATCCCTCGTACCTCTACCAGGTCCCAGCAGTACACGTGTCCGTCCTCAGAGCAGCTCAGTACGTGAGTATCCTTACTGGACAGACAGCAGTCCAGCTTGTAGCCCTTCATCTTGTGTCCTTTATACTCTCCCAGCATCTCCCCTGTGCTCTTGTCCAGTAGACGCACGGTGGAGTCCAGGCTGGAGGTCAGAGTGCACTGGGCGTCCGCACTGAAACACACACACGTGATGGGGCCTGGAACACAGAGACAAACACATAACAAATCAATGCGACTGAAGGTGGTTTAGGTACAGAAGTTAGTGATAGTTAGTACAACAACTAGTTGGTAAGACTAGATACTGACTGTTGATGAAGTCCACATGCAGCTGGCCCATCCGCAGGTCATACCGTCTCACTCTCCCATCCACTGACCTGGAGAAAGACACGAGATAGAAAAGATACTTAGAGGACTCTTCTATAAGAATGAAACTGAAATAAACAGAAAGGTTCAGACTTGGTACTGACCCAGTGAGCAGCTCGTGTTCAGACACCTTCAGACTGCTGACACCATCTTGAGCCTCGTCCAGAATCTGGATGGGGTCAAATTTTCTGGACCTGGTGTCCCAGCAACGCACTGTACCATCTATGGAGCCTAGAGACCGACACGCACGCACGCACGCACGCACGCACGCACGCACACACGCACACACACTTGATATGGGTCCTGTTGTGGATGAGCAGGACAATGCTGAAACTACAGACCTGGTTGCAGAGGTGACTGAGATTCACTTTGCTGAGAAGGGATGGAGGAACGAGAAAACTCACCAGATAAAATGACTGTAGCTTCTTCATTGAACTGGACACAGTTGACTTTCTGCAAACAGAGAGACAGGCCAGAGGCAGAGCCATATCCATGTAAATAAATGGCTCTACTTAGAGGTTTTGTTGTTGTATTCTTTCCTGTCTCTATTCCTTCATCATGAACATCTCTTTCTATATTTGTTTCTGACCCACCTGACCTCTTCGACCCGCCTCTTTCCCCCTCCCCTCTAAAACTCTATCTCCATCTCCTTCTCTGTGAAACAGGAAAATATAGTTTTATTGTTTTCTCTCACCCCCGCGTGACCCCTGAGTTTCCGGGTGACCTGTCCCGTGGCGACGTCCCAGAGGATTACCGTCTTGTCCGAGCTGCAGGAACACAGCTGGCTGTTGTCATAAGAACTAGGGAAGGAATCGATGGTAAGACACACACCATTACCTCAGATCATATTCCCCCAGGGGCCCAGAGGCAGCAGGGAGACAGTGAAGGACAAAGCAGGCAGATGGATAGAGGAAGACTACACAAGCAAGCATGTAGATTGATCACATAGAGAATGACCCGCAGAGGTCAAGACTGACACAGAGTAAAGGACACAGAAGGCAGATGGATGGATAGGGGAACATAAACAAGAATACTGAATGAGTAAAGAATGTGCTACTTCTTATCTATCAACTATACCGTATGTATCCATTTCTAATGCAAATCTCCTACTTCATATAGGGGAACATACAGGCATTGGCGTCTGCACATAGGCTAGCTATCACACTGAAAGAGAACGCTTAGTGAAGTTAAGTGCTTCCCACTCAATCAGATCTAGGATCAGCTTTATTTAACCCAAATCTGGCCTTTACCAAACACATTCCTCAATAAAGAGTTCCTCAATCAGCTGTCTGTATTGCTCTAGAGCAAGGGTCTACAACAGGTAGATCTACAAATAGCTCTCAGCCCACCCGTGAGTAGCTCGCCAATCAATTCTGAAAGTGCGTGCATTTTTAAAATGTGTTCCATCGCAAACGGTCATAAACATAAAGCTCCCGGCTACTATCCAATCAAAGCCACAGTGACATTATCCCACCCCTGGTTAGCCACTACTGGCTTCAAAATCCAAACTTAGCACAATATCTGCCAATTCATTTCCAGCAATATTGCTGTATGTTTAGTGCACGCGTTTGTCTATCACTCTGTTTGTAGGAAAGTTAACAATGATGATAACCGTCTTGTGGGTAGACAGAACGTTTTTGGGGAAAGTCTTTCTCAATTAAATGTTAAGTGCAAAGTAGGCTTACCTGACAGAACTATATTATGATTATTTGTATCAGTTGGGTGGCGATTGTTTTGCAAACCCTGCCATGACGTGCTGCAGCAGTAGTCTCAGCAGAAACATCGCTCAACTGACACATTCCTCTCTACACTAAAACATTTAAATGAATAGATTTTTTTTCTTCAGATGTGATTTAAGCACTGACATGGACTCAAAACAACCATTTTCAATGTTTCTCTTTGAATAATTGTAATATTGAGAGTTGTTTAAAAAAATATTTTACGAGGTATATTGACATAAAACACATCTGTTGTACACCTAGGACCCGGGGAAGAGTTGCAGGTCTCATGCCAGAACAGGATGGAGACCCCTGCTGTAGAGACACCAAATCATCACATTTTAGACCGTTCTGGAGACCAAAAAAACTCTAATCAGATTGAAAAATGTACCTAACTCAGTGGAGATGAGAGGGATCTCCAGAGTAAGCCATCCCTGAGACCGGGTCTGGTAACTCGTACCTCTGCAGGTTAACAATTAACTAACGGACCGCACAAGTTTATGCAAGAGGGCTTTATAACCAAAAAGAGCTCAATGCATCGATCTACAAGACTTCAAAGAGGGCCAGCGTACTTTCTGACACAGGTTTGTGTAATAATACAGACCCATCAGCATCTAGCACCTCGTATCCATGGCCACTGTACGTCTTCAGTAGTGTCCCTCGACTTACACTCCACAACTTCAGAGACTTGTCACTGCCGCAAGACAGCAGGTAGTTACCATCAGCTGAGAAAGAGAGGGAGAGGGGTGGGGGAGAGAGAGACAGGGAGGGAGAAAGAGGTGGGTCAAGAGAAAATGAGAGGATGAAAAACACCGAAACACGTTATGTAGACACAGCCTCTCATGACATACACAAGCAGCTCCAAGGTGACCAAAAGTCAATGCACCTGACGGTATGGGTGTTTGTTTGAGTTCTCACCATTGAATCGCACAGCTCTTACAGCCCCTTGTTGGCAGTCTATGGTCCTGAGAAGGTGTTGGGGGAGCTGAGGGACCTCAGGTTTGGGCTGGGGAAACGACATTTCACACTTCTGCCTGTAGAAAGAGAGATTGAAACATATAGTTATTATTTTTCTCCTGACTTGAGCATCAACTACGTTAACGTTAGTAGTGGAAAGAGCAAGTGCTATGGAAATAGCATCATGGAACTTGGATAGATATCTACCTGAAATACCTTGCTTGTTCGCTTTAGTTTGATGAGAGAGCAATCATTAACTGACTCATATTGATTTCTGTTAGCTAACAACAAACGAACAAGTACTGTTTTCCCCCTCCAGTTTATGCTCCACAACGTCGATACTTTTGCAAATGTGTAGTTTACTTCCTGTCTGTGATAATCGTTTCGTTCCGGGTAAAAGCATTTGTGTCAAAATAAAAGTCCGAACATTCTCCCTCCGCATTGAAAGAGTCCTTCGCGTACTTTAAAGCTTTTATTTTGAAATGCATCCATCGCACGGCGGAACTGATAGGCCCCGCCCCTTCCTTCACCGAGCTAGCTGACGGGTCCCACTCCACACCGTTTTGCCACTAAATTAATCCTTAAAAATAGCTCAACAAGAAGGACATTATGTCCGCAAACAATATGTCAGGCCCACAAAGGGTAAACAAAATTATCCGGTGAGTACAATTGAGTAAATGTCGTTGGGTTTGCTCGCTAACATTGCTAACGAGGTAGCTACTTAGCTAAATCACACGTCATCAGCACTATTCTAACGCGATTATAGACTAGCTAACAAGCTAGCTAGCTAGAACGCCTGTCATTTTGTGAACTAACTAGATGTTGTTACGCTGACGTATAGCTAAGTAAGGTAACTAGTTGCGTTATTTGTGGTAGGGTCATTCATATCTTGGTTGTTGTTGTTACAGATACAAGCCCCCCAGCACGGAAGCAAACCCCACCCTGGAAGACCCGACTCCAGACTACATGAACCTACTCGGCATGATCTTCAGCATGTGTGGCCTGATGCTGAAGGTGACCCAGAGACATCTGTTTTTACCACACTGACACACACACAGACAGATGACCTTGCCCCTCCCCCATTCATTGTGTGTGTGTGTGTGTGTGTGTGTGTGTGTGTGTGTGTGGTGTGTGTGTGTGTGTGTGTGTGTGTGTGTGTGTGTGTGTGTGTGTGACCTCCCCAAGGAGAAGTTGCCCCACTGTGTTCCCACCTACCCTCCCCATTTACGGATTAAAGTCTACCACCTGGGGGGGGCAAAGCCAGCCTTTCAACTGAGTGGTTTATCCTAGAAGGGTGTGTGTGTGTGTGCCCCCAAATCAACTGGAGCCAGTACTTTCTGTCACATATCCCTAATTGACTGTGTGTGGTGCTGGGTGATACACCGTTACACCCACCTAGGTAATGTGATGGTCGACTACTCTACAATTGGATGAATTATCACTACGTCCGATAGTGGAGTTGATGAAAAGAGGAAAGTCCAGCACACCGGTAACCTTGACACTACCAACTATTTAATGGCTCTTTTAATCACCACCTTTCCCTCTAACTGCTGCCACTGAAATCAGGCCTAAAATGTTATGTAGAGTGTATATAACCAGTGTCCCTGTGCTAGCATAGCAATGTATCTTCCTTTACTCTCCCTGTCCTCTTACTGAGCTCCAACTAGTGATCCTCTGCTTCGCAAACACACGTGACCGCCCGCTTGACAACATACTAGCCAGGCACATATACAGCAATGCTAATGGTGACATTTCAAGCAGTGGATTGAAATTGCACTATGATCTTAACCTGTTACACATAGACACATTATCTTACACAATACATTAGTAACTGTCTGTCTATGCTACAGCACTTCTTCAGCCTCATGCAGAAAAGCTGACACACACACAGCACATTATAAAGTATAGTATGTATGTCATTTTGTGGTCCTTAACCTTCTGTGTTGTGTGTTTCAGTTAAAGTGGTGTGCGTGGATAGCAGTGTACTGCTCCTTCATCAGCTTCGCTAACTCCCGCAGCTCAGAAGACACTAAACAGATGATGAGCAGCTTCATGTGAGTAGAACAAATATGTGTGTGCCTCTCTCTCTCTCTGTGTGTACGCGTTCTCTCTTTTATCAAGTCTCATATTTCCAACCTACCCAGGGTCTGTATGCGACTATGAGGGCGAGTGAAAGAGAAGTGTAAAAAGTGTCTGCTATTATGCCAAGATGCAGAGTTATTTATTATCTGTCTCATAATGGCTTACTGTTAATGTATTAACTATAATACCAGGACGCAACAGGAAGTTAGTTTGGCAGCTCTTTTTCTGCCTGGGGTGTATTCCCTAGGAACCAGGGAATAACCTGAATGTGTCCAATAAAAAACACTTTTCATTGCCAAATGTTTTCCTTTGCAAAATGTTATGCGACGGATTGCGCTAATGAATGCACTCATGGCAATAAAACTGAAGACGCAGGAAGTTAGTTTGGCAACGCTCGGCTCTACCTGGCATTGTGACATGAGATGGGGCTCAGCTTTAATGTCCAAAAGCTTTTAACATTGACCTCCAGGTGTTGCATTTACCCATAACAATTTACTACAGCAGATAATACCACTCACTTTGTGGGAGCGTGTGTGTCTGTGTGGCATTTTTCCAGGGAAAGTAGTGTGTGTGGCTCTGCAGGTAAAGTAGAGAGTGTCAGGACATCAGTAGTAGATGCCTCCCAGTCCATCACCTAGATTAGTTTTTTTTATTAAAGATTGTCTCTATGCCCTCCTGGCTGGTAACACAAACTGTGTGGATCAGCAAAATGTTGTTGAAGTGTTATATGCAGCAAATGCAATAGGCCTAATCACAATGGAAATATATGAAGTTTTATATATATATATATATATATATATATATATATATACACACACACTGATCCAAGGTCGGTTTGGTTTTTATTTTATAGTGAAGGTTAAGATCTAAGGGATGATAAGCTGATCCTAGATCTGTGAAAAAAGGACAAAGTGTAACCACCGAACCTGAAGGCACTGAGGCTATATTAAAGATGCTTCTGCTGAGCAATCTCTTCAATATTTATTGCTAATTAATTTTTATTTTCTTCTCATCCTTTTTTTTCTTCAATCTCTTCTTCTTTCGATCAGGCTGTCCATCTCAGCCGTGGTGATGTCATACCTCCAGAACCCCCAGCCCATGTCGCCACCGTGGTAACCAAGGACCAATGACGGGGGTGCCTTGCAGGAGAGGGGCGGTTCCAGACTGAGAGTGGGAGACGGACTCCTGACTCGCCCACTGACCATCTGGGAGAGAGAGAGAGGGAGGGATGGATGGCTGGAGAGAGGAGATGGATGGATGGAGACAGAGAGGGGGAAGGGAAAAAGATGGATGTATTGAGAGGAAACAATGGTGGACATGAGGCAAGATGACCAGGTGGTCCTGGTTATAACTCCCTGTTTACTCTCCAAAATCACTCTCTTCCTGGAGATATAGCATGTTTTCTATTGAATTGTCTGATTCACCCGCTGTAAGCTGAGCTCTGTTAGTTGGAAATAAAGATTGAAGGTTTTATAAAGTCACTATTTTGTTTGTCCTGTTACATGTGTGACGGGGGTCACTGTGCTTAGCTGTACCGTACCACTTCATCCCGCTGCAGCTCACACTGAGACCAGAACCCGGGGCCCCTGCCTCGCAAACACACGTGACCACCCTCATGAAACACCTTTAGCCAGCTGTGCCACCGAAAAGGTATCAGTTGGATTGGTATTCCAAGCTGAGGAGTTTAACCAATTCAGGTCCGTTACACATGCATGTTCTGATAACGTCTTGGATCATTAGGCCCAAACACCACTGCCTTCCAAAATCTGACGCAAGAGCTTACATTGAGCAACTGTTATGAAAGTGACTGTGTGCCTCTCTAGGCAGTCACTAATGTGTACAATCTCACTCTGCAGTTTAGCTCTGGGAATAGCAACCTCAGTCCTAAAAGGTCCCCCACCACACTCACACACAGGACATAAATCCTCACTCAAGCCCTCAGTCTGTCCCTGTCTAATCACTATCTAGGCACTGCTCTCCACCACACGCTCTCTCCCTCCAGACTGTGTGTGTGCCTGCTGATGACAGAGCAGAGAGAGAGAAAGGCAGAGTGGGGAGTCAGCCGGATCTGAAGCTGATTTAGTAGACTTATAACTCACATCCGACCAGCCTAAGGCAGATCTGCCCCAGCAGAGTGGGCACTTCTGTGTTCCTGAGTTTGCACTGACTTGGTGGGGGGATAGAAATGCCAACTGGCACCTTTTTGGAAGGGAGTAATTGAGTTTTTCCGCTTTGGTAGTTTATTGCTGTTTATCCCCCTTGTTGTTCCCATGTGTATCTTTGTGGGGTTTCAAAACACAAATTGGACTGTTTTTGGAAGGTACCTTAACTTTTTCTCTGACTTTCCAAATGTTGTTTATTGTATCAAAAGTGAAAACCTAGTCAGTTGTCCAACTGAATGAAGTCTTCCTCATTTAACCCAACCCCTCTGAATTAGAGAGGTGTGGGGGGCTGCCTTAATCAACATCCACAGCTTACGGGGAACAGTGGGTTAATTGCCTCACTCAGGCGCAGAACAACAGATTTTTACCTTGTCAGCTCAGGAATTCGAGCCAGCAACCTTCCGGTTATTGGCCCAACACTCTAACCACTAGGCTACCTGCCGCCCTGACAGAAGAAAGAAAGAGGATATTGAATTTGTTGCATCTGCAGTTATCGCCTCTTTTGATCAGTGGGGTGGGTGTATTTTTTTGGTTATTAAAATCTTGAATAGAACAGAAAGGCCCGCACACTGAATATGCTGCCAATTACCACTTGTGCTACTGCTGTAGGCCTATCTCATCTGCCTAATCTTGCCTGATTGGAGATGTGTTGGAAAACAATGATTGTTGTTTACCATTGACCACTAGAGGGCGGAGTTGCTTTACAAATTAGTAAGCAATGAGCATCTCATGGTCTGGTTTCATCCCAAATGGCATTCTTTTCCCTATATAGTGCACCACTTTTGACCAGTCCAGTAGTGCACTATGTAAGGAATAGGGTGCCATTGGGGACAAATCCTTGATGAAAGAACTGGCTCACTTCAGTACTGCTCTCAGACAGTATGGATTAAAACATGCAAAACTCCGAGCACATAACTCTCTCTCTTTGTTGTCTCCACTCTTTTCTCTCTCTTTCTCTTGCTGTTTCTGTACTTTATCTCACTCTCTCGTTGTCTCTGTTTCAGCTCTTTTCTTTCTCCATCTGTCTCCTCCCTCTTTCTCTGTTTCCGCTTTTTCTCTCATTCTCTCTCTTGCTGTTTCTGCTCTTTCTCTCTCTCTCTCTTAATCGCTGTGTCTCTCTCAGTTTCAGCTCTTTCTCTCTCCCTCTGTCTCCACTCTCATTCTCTCTCTCTCTCCCTATCGCTGTTTCTGCTCTCTCTCTATCTCGCTCTCGTACATTATAGAGTTCTACGGAAGGTTAAGGTGTGGTAACAGGTACATGCAATACCACCGTTCTGCTTCACCTTCTTTTATCAAACCATACAATACTCTCTTTATCTCTCATTCTCTCCTCGTCTCTCTCTTTGCTCCAAAGAGAGACCGATGAGTCAGACTGACACAGGCTTTGTCCCAAATAGCATCCTATTCCCTACACAGTGCACCACTGTTGACCAGGGTCCGTAGGGGAGTAGGGTGCCATTAGGGACGTGGCCACAGAGGAAGAATGAATGAAGGTGAATCGTGATATTTGTCTTAAATTTGTATTCTGGCACTCTTTTCTCTTGGTCCTCCTAATGGATCCTATTCTGGGACACAGACCACTTACGTACATCATCTAAATAGGCCCGTAAACAACTGGTTGTGTGTGTCCGTGTGTATTCGTTGGCAAGTTTGTGTGTGTGTGTCAGTTTGCCTGTGTGTGTCCGTGTGTCAGAGGGCCCTCACAGGGTGAGTGATTGGTGACAGGGCTGATGACGGTGAGAGCCTGACTCAGCGTCTTGCCGACACACACACACCCACTCTGCCGCTCCGCTCACTGCCAGCAGGGCAGCGATGTAACCTCCACTCTGGAAATTAGCTAGGTGGGCCACACACACACACTAGATGTAACGACACACACACTCACATAAAACACACACACTCTTTCCACCTCTATTTATCAAATGTATCTTATCTTGCACTTGTCATATAGAGTGATTCATATAGAGTGGTTCATGTAGAGTGATTCATATAGAGTGATTCATATAGAGTAATTAATGTACAGTGATTCATATAGAGTGATTCATATAGAGTGGTTCATACAGAGTGATTCATATAGAGTGATTCATATAGAGTGGTTCATACAGAGTGGTTCATACAGAGTGATTCATGTAGAGTGATTCATGTAGAGTGATTCATATAGTGGTTCATGTAGAGTGGTTCATATAGAGTGGTTCATATAGAGTGATTCATATAGAGTGATTCATACATAGTGATTCATATAGAGTGGTTCATATAGAGTGGTTCATATAGAGTGGTTCATATGGAGTGATTCAAACAACAGAGATCACAACACTTCAGAGAGCACACTGTGTCCCAAATGGCACACTATTCTACAGTGTACATAACATTAGGAACACATCCCTAATATTAGGTTGCAATCCCCTCCCCCGTTTTGGCCTCAGAACAGCTTCAATTCGTCGGGGCATGGACTCTACAAGGTGTCGAAAGAGTTCCACAGGGATGCTGGTCCATCTTGACTCCAAAGCTTCCCACAGTTGTGTCAAGTTGGCTGGATGTCCTTTGGGTGGTGGACCATTCTTGATACACACAGGAAACGTCTGAGTGTGAAAAACCCAGCATTGTTGCAGTTCTTGACACACTCAAACCGGTGCGCCTGGCACCTACTACCATACCCCGTTCAAAGGCACTTGAATATTTTGTCTTGCCCATTCACACTCTGAATGGTACACAGACAGTCCATGTCTCAAGGCATAAAAATCCTTCTTTAACCTGTCTCCTCCCCTTCATCTACACTGATTGAAGTGGATTTAACAAGTGACATCATTAAGGGATCATACTGCAGCTTTCACCTGAATTCACCTGGTCAGTCTGTCATGGAAAGAGAAGGTGTTCCTAATATTTGTACACTACTTGTATAGTGCACTACCCTATGGGCCCGGTCAAAAATAGTGCACTACATATGGAATAGGGTGCCATTTGGGATGTATACCATACTAAACTAAAGGGTTTCCGGGAAGTCTTTGATCAAGTGTGATATTCAACAGAGGGTGGATGTGGGTGAGCCCCTACTGTGTGTCACAGGGATATGGAAACAACTGGCAATAAGGTTGACACATTTAGACTAGAACAACTGCAACACACACGATCATAGTTAAATATTACCCATAGGTATAGTAGCCTGTAATTGGTATAGTAGCCTGTTATAGGTATAGTAGCCTGTTATTGGTATAGTAGCCTGTTATTGGTATAGTAGCCTGTTATTGGTATAGTAGCCTGTTATTCTTATAGTAGCCTGTTATTCTGTAGCCGTAGGTGAGCCTGTTATTGGTATAGTAGCCTGTTATTGGTATAGTAGCCTGTTATTGGTATAGTAGCCTGTTATTCTTATAGTAGCCTGTTATTGGTATAGTAGCCTGTTATTGGTATAGTAGCCTGTTATTCTTATAGTAGCCCATTATTGGTATAGTAGCCTGTTATAGGTATAGTAGCCTGTTTCGTATTCTCTGCATCTCTCGCTCTTTTTCTCTTCAGGCTTGCTATTTTTATTATTTCACTTTTATTATTTCACAAAATAATTCTAACACTAATTCTAACCTTAACCCTAAACCCCTTAGAAATAGCATTTGACCTTGATCTCCCTCCCCAGTTGGTCCATTTTTGTTCATTTACTATTCCTGTGTGGTTAAACACGTCCACACACACACACACACACACACACACACACACACACACACACACACACACACACACACACACACAATCCCCACCATCCTTCATGTGCGCTCCCCAGGCTCAATCACTGAGGTATAAGAACTATGCAACCTGTTTCTTGTGTGAATGTCTCTCCTATTCGCGCGGGTACGCGCATCGAGAGGTAGCCGGAGCACGTACGTTGATTTCTCTCGCACAAGAGAGGAGTGAACGCACATCGCATTTTCCATCATACACCACACACACGCTGCAGGCTCTCTCAAGCTAACGATTCCAGCCAGAGATCGAGACCAGAGAGTGACGGAACGAACAATTGTCTGACACTGAAGCACGGACCAGAAAGCGACTGAGAGGAGGACATAGAGTAGAGAGAGAGTGGAACGAGAGATCATTTGACCAAATATGCCTTAAAAGCCATTTCGGAGGTCCGCCTGCGTGCCCATTGATTACATTCTCGTCCTTTTAATTATTTGTTGCCAACATTTTGATTACAATTTCTCGGTTGTTTGCTCTTGGAGTCAGTGACTGGCACGTTACGGGATGTGTTACGGAATTTGAAGATGGAGTTTTCCTCCCCTGTAGTGGATACGGTGCTGTTCCTCGTCTCGTCCTCCGGTTCATCTCAAGGTCCTACGGTTAGTTACTACTGCACCCCGCCAGCCGCGCAACGAGCCGCATTTATTATCCCACAGGTGCGCTCGTCCTGCTGCTTCCTCCACGCGACGAGGTCGGGTCAAGACCCTTCCGTAACTCTCCGTTCTGCCTCGACGATAACCACCAACTGTCAGGTAACAAGACACACATTCAAATGTTCATTTCAGTAATCCTACGACACAACATTGACCCGAACCGTCCACTATTGTCAATTTGACACCATTCTATCGCCTGTCACACGGCATTTTGATGGATTCGACCACACAAGTATTCAATGTGGTATTTGTGATTTGGCTAGAAGACAATAATAGCCCATGATATATCTGAACGTGTTTAAACAACGATAGCCTGGGAAAACTATTACAAGTTTCAGATGATAGTTTGGAACAAAATACTTAGACATCAATAGGCCAAACCAATATCCTTCTGTTTAGGATATTGAGGTAAAAGAGGACAAAGCTACACATCGATTCAGAACCCCTTGTGATTGGTTTTAGGGCAAGGCCACCTCGGTATATTGACAGTGTATAATGAACATGGCATGGAGTGAATTCAGGTACTGTAGACTGCTAACCTATTCAGTGAGACAGAGGGAGCGGGAGAGGTAGAGACAGAGGGGGGGGGGGGGGGGGTGAGAGAGAGGGGGGGAGAGGAGAGCAGGGGGGGAGAGGTAGAGAGAGAGGGGGGAGAGGTAGAGAGAGAGGGGGGGGGGAGAGACGGGGGGAGGTAGAGAGAGACGGGAGAGACGGGGGGAGAGGTAGAGAGAGACGGGGGGAGAGACAGGGGGAGAGGTAGAGAGAGAGACAGGGGGGAGAGACAGGAGGGAGAGGTAGAGAGAGAGACGGGGGGAGGTAGAGAGAGACGGGGGGAGACGGGGGAGAGGTAGAGAGAGAGACAGGGAGGGAGGTAGAGAGAGAGGGGGGGAGACAGGGGGGAGAGGTAGAGAGAGAGAGGGGGGAGAGAGAGAGGGGGTGGAGAGAGAGACAGGGGAGACAGGGGGGGAGAGGTAGAGAGAGAGGGGGGAGAGAGAGGGGGGAGGAGAGAGAGACGGGGGAGAGGTGGAGAGAGAGACAGGAGGGAGGTAGAGAGAGACGGTGGAGACAGGGGGGAGAGGTAGAGAGAGTTGGGGGAGACGGGGGGAGGTAGAGAGAGACGGAGGAGAGGTAGAGAGAGACCGGGGAGACGGGGGAGAGGTAGAGAGAGAGACGGGGGGAGACGGGGGGAGAGGTAGAGAGAGAGATGGGGGGGAGGTAGAGAGAGACGGGGGAGACGGGGGAGAGGTAGAGAGAGAGACGGGGGGAGAGGTAGAGAGAGAGACGGGGGGGAGGTAGAGAGAGACGGGGGAGACGGGGGAGAGGTAGAGAGAGAGACGGGGGGAGGTAGAGAGAGACGGGGGGAGACGGGGGGAGAGGTAGAGAGAGAGACGGGGGGAGAGGTAGAGAGAGAGACGGGGGGGAGGTAGAGAGAGACGGGGGAGACGGGGGAGAGGTAGAGAGAGAGACGGGGGGAGGTAGAGAGAGACGGGGGGAGAGGTAGAGAGAGAGACGGGGGAGGTAGAGAGAGACGGGGGAGACGGGGGGAGGTAGAGAGAGACGGGGGGAGACGGGGGGAGAGGTAGAGAGAGACGGGGGGAGACGGGGGGAGAGGTAGAGAGAGAGACGGGGGGAAGAGGGAGGCGAAGAGAGACAGACCCTCTTGAGAATGAATTCAACAGCAGTTATCTGAAACTGCATCACACACAGTGCATATATATTTCTACCATGTCCTCTCAACCATCCATTTAAATGATTGCAACCCTTTACAACCCACACAATAATGATAGGATTGGTATCCTTTATGCATATGAAAAGGACATGAAGAACAATGTAGGCCAGTCTACTGCTCTTATCCCCACTAGATTCCTCTTCCACCCACTAGGGTCAAGATTGGAGAGCCACTGGGCTGTCCTCTTCCTGCAGAGGGGGGGTGTGTGTGTGTGTGTGTGTGTGTGTGTGTGTGTGTGACCAGTGCTTAATTTGAACCGCATCCTGGCAGAACAGGATCCGGCACCTCTCAGTTTTGGACTGTTTGGTTCAGGAACCCATTTTCCAGGATCCGGTACATCTCGTGACAATGTGAACATGATAATGAAAGCAATCAAAGTTGAATTCAAGTTGACTCCTCTGTAATTATCCTGGCTGGAGCCCTAAACAACGTAATGTGAAAACTTGCTGGATATTCTAAGAATTGATTTGGGTTTGGGTCCGGGATTGGTGCAACATTGTAGCCTATATAGACCAACGCGTGGCCCTTACTGTGGTGAGAGGGAGAAGAGCGCCTGTATTTGTCACAGAACTAGAATGACAATCACCTATGACCTCTCTCTGCTCTGATACACTCTTAGAAAAAAGGGTTCTTCGCCTGTCCCCACAGGAGAACCCTTTTTGGTTCCAGGTAGAACTTATTTGGGTTCCATGTAGAACCCTCTGTTGAAAGCAACCCAGCATTGAAAGGGTTCTACATGGAACTCATAAGGGTTCTACCTGAAAGCAGTATTTCAAAGGGTTCTCCTATGGGGACAGTTGAAGAACCCTTTTAGGAGCCTGCGTCTCTCATCTCTCCAGCGTTGCACTTCATCATTTATTTATCTTATTGAATCATAGCTGAGGGAAGGGTTCTGGAGGTGCCGCATCTCCCCTGATAAATTGAAATATATTTGCCAAAGTTGTAGAATGTGTTCAGAAGTAAATGAAATCACTGTGAGTAGTACACCAGGAGTAGGCTGACCATTCAGCTGGTGGAGTGAATGTAGTCCAATCACAAGCCATGCCTACAGTCAGGAACACGCAGCAAATCTCAGGCCTTTCACAATATTTCTAAAACAATCGTGGGAAAACACAGGTTGGAAAACAAATGGACCCTGTTGAAAAGTGAAGACTAATCTGTCTGTAGGTTACCAATTTATCAACTAACGAATAGACCTATTGAGCGAACATCATACTTTTACAAAGTTAAGCGAGAGAGAGAGAGAAGCTTTTGGCACGAGTGCATCGGCCATCGCGGATGAGTGAGCTGCACATCATTGGGTGAGTCAGTGAAACTGGAAAGCTTTTTCAGGACTATAATTTCCTCCTCATATTGTACAATATGTCTCCACACACCTGGGCCTAGACTACTGATGGATTCAAGACAAGGTCCTTTTTATTGATCTCAGTTTGTCAGTGTCAAAGTACCCTGTCATTTCCATCATTTGTGAGGTATTAAAAAATGCTGTAGAATTGCATGAAATGTGAATATAAAAGGTCACATTTTCCCTGACCTTTCGGCTACAAAAATGTTCCCCGGGGGGGTGTGTGTGTGTGTGTGTGTGTGTGTGTGTGTGTGTGTTGTGCCTCTACTCTACTGCTCCATGTCAATATGTACAGGTGATGATAATGCAATGCTTTCTTCTTCATACATTCCGGTACCTCAGACTCCCCCCATTTCCACCCCCCTCTCAGCTCACGTTTTGTTCTGGCACCTCCCAGTTTCCAAATGAAGGACAGTGTGTGATACACAGCTTTCCCCTGTAACATATAATTATGACACACAGCTTTCCCCTGCCACATATAATTATGATACACAGCTTTCCCCTGCCACATATAATTATGACACACAGCTTTCCCCTGCCACATATAATTATGATACACAGCTTTCCCCTGTCACATATAATTATGATACACACAGCTTTCCCCTGCCACATATAATTATGACACACAGCTTTCCCCTGCCACATATAATTATGATACACAGCTTTCCCCGGCCACATATAATTATGATACACAGCTTTCCCCTGCCACATATAATTATGATACACAGCTTTCCCCTGTCACATATAATTATGATACACACAGCTTTCCCCTGCCACATATAATTATGATACACAGCTTTCCCCTGCCACATATAATTATGATACACAGCTTTCCCTTGCCACATATAATTATGATACACAGCTTTCCCCTGCCACATATAATTATGATACACAGCTTTCCCCTGTCACATATAATTATGATACACACAGCTTTCCCCTGCCACATATAATTATGATACACAGCTTTCCCCTGCCACATATAATTATGATACACAGCTTTCCCCTGCCACATATAATTATGATACACAGCTTTCCCCTGCCACATATAATTATGATACACAGCTTTCCCCTGCCACATATAATTATGATACACAGCTTTCCCCTGCCACATATAATTATGATACACAGCTTTCCCCTGTCACATATAATTATGATACACACAGCTTTCCCCTGCCACAAATAATTATGATACACAGCTTTCCCCTGCCACATATAATTATGATACACAGCTTTCCCCTGACACATATAATTATGATACACACAGCTTTCCCCTGTCACATATAATTATGATACACAGCTTTCCCCTGCCACAAATAATTATGATACACAGCTTTCCCCTGACACATATAATTATGATACACACAGCTTTCCCCTGTCACATATAATTATGATACACAGCTTTCCCCTGCCACATATAATTATGATACACAGCTTTCCCCTGTCACATATAATTATGATACACAGCTTTCCCCTGCCACATATAATTATGATACACAGTCTAAAGCGAGAGAGAGTGTCAATTAGCTATTGTATGACAGCTATGTAAAATCCCATGCGTCATTCTAGAAGAAGTAAGGTCTTACTTTGTCAAGACAGCAAGCTCTTGGTTGTTCCTTTGTCTATTCAACTCAGGCCCAAATGTTTCTCTGTGTGTGTGTGTTTGTCTCTGTGTGTGTGTGTGTGTGTGTGTGTGTGTGTGTGTGTGTGTGTGTGTGTGTGTGTGTGTGTTTGTGTTTTTGTCTCTGTGTGTGTGTTTGTGTGCTTTTTTTTGTCTCTGTGTGTGTTTTTGTGTGTGTGTGTGGGTTTTTGTCTCTGTGTGTGTGTGTCTCTGTGTGTGTCTCTGTGTCTCTGTGTGTGTCTCTGTGTCTCTGTGTGTGTCTCTGTGTGTGTTTGTCTGTGTTTCCCTCTGTGTGTGTGTGTGTGTGTGTGTGTTTGTCGCTGTGTCTCTATATCTCTGTGTGTCTCTGTATCTCTGTGTGTGTCTGTGTCATACTGTATGTTCAAATTGTGTGTGTATGCAGTATGTGTACACAAGTGTGTCATAGTACATTTTCAATTGTGTGTGTATGTCTATGTTTCTCCCCCCCGAAGGTGTGAGATTGCACTCACACACATTATAGTGCCTTTTATATAGACTAGCCTCTGGACACCTCTTAGGGGTCATTTCTCTTGACTCCATCATCTCTCTCTCCCTCCATCATCACTCCATCATCCCCCTCTCCCTCCATCATCACTCTCTCCCTCCATCACTCCATCCAGCCTTAGAGAACTCTGCCTCAATCTAGGCTCAATCCCAGTACACTTTTAGAAAAGGAGATATCTAGAACCTAAAAGGGTTATTTGGCTGTCCCCATAGGAGAACCCTTTGTATAAACCTTTTTGGTTCCAGGTAGAACCCTTTTGGATTCCATGTACGACCCTTTCCACAGAGGGTTCTACATGGAACCAAAAAGGGTTATATGGGGACAGCCGAAGAACGCTTTTGGAACACTCTTTTCTTAGTGTACCCCCCCACCCCCCCAAGACTGTACCCCCCTAGACTGTACCCCCCTTAGAGTTTTTCACAATGCCTGCACTGGCAGCAGTAATAGCTTATCTTATATTTCTCCTGCAACAAATACGTGCTGACCATATGAGCAATATATGAGAACTGCAAAACAACAATGTGCCCGTAATGTACCTATCCTCTGGCTGTAGTTCAATATGGTGTAGTAATGTACCTATCCTCTGGCTGTAGTTCAATGTGGAGTAGTAATGTACCTATCCTCTGGCTGTGGTTCAATGTGGAGTAGTAATGTACCTATCCTCTGGCTGTCGTTCAATGTGGAGTAGTAATGTACCTATCCTCTGGCTGTCGTTCAATGTGGAGTAGTAATGTACCTATCCTCTGGCTGTAGTTCAATGTGGAGTAGTAATGTACCTATCCTCTGGCTGTAGTTCAATGTGGAGTAGTAATGTACCTATCCTCTGGCTGTGGTTCAATGTGGAGTAGTAATGTACCTATCCTCTGGCTGTAGTTCAATGTGGAGTAGTAATGTACCTATCCTCTGGCTGTCGTTCAATGTGGAGTAGTAATGTACCTATCCTCTGGCTGTGGTTCAATGTGGAGTAGTAATGTACCTATCCTCTGGCTGTAGTTCAATGTGGAGTAGTAATGTACCTATCCTCTGGCTGTAGTTCAATGTGGAGTAGTAATGTACCTATCCTCTGGCTGTAGTTCAATGTGGAGTAGTAATGTACCTATCCTCTGGCTGTAGTTCAATGTGGAGTAGTAATGTACCTATCCTCTGGCTGTGGTTCAATGTGGAGTAGTAATGTACCTATCCTCTGGCTGTGGTTCAATGTGGAGTAGTAATGTACCTATCCTCTGGCTGTGGTTCAATGTGGAGTAGTAATGTACCTATCCTCTGGCTGTGGTTCAATGTGGAGTAGTAATGTACCTATCCTCTGGCTGTAGTTCAATGTGGAGTAGTAATGTACCTATCCTCTGGCTGTCGTTCAATGTGGAGTAGTAATGTACCTATCCTCTGGCTGTGGTTCAATGTGGAGTAGTAATGTACCTATCCTCTGGCTGTAGTTCAATGTGGAGTAGTAATGTACCTATCCTCTGGCTGTAGTTCAATGTGGAGTAGTAATGTACCTATCCTCTGGCTGTAGTTCAATGTGGAGTAGTAATGTACCTATCCTCTGGCTGTAGTTCAATGTGGAGTAGTAATGTACCTATCCTCTGGCTGTGGTTCAATGTGGAGTAGTAATGTACCTATCCTCTGGCTGTGGTTCAATGTGGAGTAGTAATGTACCTATCCTCTGGCTGTGGTTCAATGTGGAGTAGTAATGTACCTATCCTCTGGCTGTGGTTCAATGTGGAGTAGTAATGTACCTATCCTCTGGCTGTGGTTCAATGTGGAGTAGTAATGTACCTATCCTCTGGCTGTGGTTCAATGTGGAGTAGTAATGTACCTATCCTCTGGCTGTGGTTCAATGTGGAGTAGTAATGTACCTATCCTCTGGCTGTGGTTCAATGTGGAGTAGTAATGTACCTATCCTCTGGCTGTGGTTCAATGTGGAGTAGTAATGTACCTATCCTCTGGCTGTAGTTCAATGTGGAGTAGTAATGTACCTATCCTCTGGCTGTAGTTCAATGTGGAGTCGTACTGAAGCAGTTTGACATGTATAACACGACTGTTCTTGCGTTGTGTTGTGAACGAGGGCTCCAGCATGTAGCACCAGTCACAGATTTATTACGTCTGGTTAGGCGCTTGTGACTGTGGTAACCACAGTTACCCAACAATAATACATGTTTACCACTACAAGAATACATGAAAATTACAATACACAATATACTAATCATTTCACAAATGTACCCGATAGGGAAATAGTACGGATAGCACGTCATGCATTGCAGTACGAGCTCGCTGTACAAAATACACAAAACACCCCCAGACACAGTGAATAACCAGCTAACATTAGCTGAAATGATATTCAAGAAAATACACAAAACACCCCCAGACACAGTGAATAACCAGCTAACATTAGCTGAAATGATATTCAACAAAATACACAAAACACCACCAGACACAGTGAATAACCAGCTAACATTAGCTGAAATGATATTCAACAAAATACACAAAACACCACCAGACACAGTGAATAACCAGCTAACATTAGCTGAAATGATATTCAACAAAATACACAAAACACCTCCAGACACAGTGAATAACCAGCTAACATTAGCTGAAATGATATTCAACAAAATACACAAAACACCTCCAGACACAGTGAATAACCAGCTAACATTAGCTGAAATGATATTCAACAAAATACACAAAACACCACCAGACACAGTGAATAACCAGCTAGCATTAGCTGAAATGATATTCAACAAAATACACAAAACACCCCCAGACACAGTGAATAACCAGCTAACATTAGCTGAAATGATATTCAACAAAATACACCACAAACATTCAAAGGGAACACCACTTCTCACATATAATATTCCAGCTACGTTTACAAACACATTGATATCACTTGTACATTCCGCTCTGCACTTAGTAATATAAAAAACAGTTTTGATGTACAGTGCTTTAGAACAGTTAACTTACCGCTGGTTTGGCGCTTGTTGGCTGGGACGACTCTAACTCAAACGCACCTCTCATAAGCAAGCCACGCAAACCAGCCAGTAAGATTCCATGTTTAATAGGTGGAAGCAAGAGAAAACAAAACCCCCCAAAGTCATTGGAGTGGCTAGGGGAATCACCAGTAATAACTCTGTTACACAGGTAACAGTCACATTTCCTTCACTCAGTCATTTTCTGCCATTTCTTGTGGGTTAATGAAGTAGTGGTCAAAACGCATTGATGCAACGGTAGCTAAGACAGGGAGAGGTCTGTCTGTGATAAAGCACCACTCTGATTTCTTGACATCACTATCAACTAAACCAGTCCTGCAGGTCCTAGTTTTGTCGCATATGACTACTGTCCAATCATATGGCCAAGTGCCACAAAAAGGGACATATGCAAATGACAACTGGCCCAGAACAGAGCAGCATGGCTGGCCCTTAGATGTACACAGAAAGCCAGCACTGGTAATATGCATGTCAATCTCTCCTGATTCATGGTGGAGGAGAGGTTGACTGCATCCCTGCTTGTCTTTGTGAGAGGTATTGACATGTTGAAATCACCAAGCTAAGACACCCAGACATACCCCACAAGACATGCCACCAGAGGGCACGTCACTGTCCCCAAGTCCAGAACAGACTATGGGAGGCACACAGTACTACATAGAGCCATGACTACATGGAACTCTATTCCACATCATGGAACTCTATTCCACATCATGGAACTCTATTCCACATCATGGAACTCTATTCCACATCATGGAACTCTATTCCACATCATGGAACTCTATTCCACATCTTGGAACTCAGTCAAGCAGTAAAATCAGATTTGAAAAACAGATAAAACTACACCTTATGGAACAGTGGGGACTGTGATGAGACACACACACAGAGCATTCGCTAACACACACACACACACACACACACACACACTTTAATGTTGTTATTTTGCTGTATTATTGATTTTGTATTGTAGATATGTTGTGGTAGAGTAGTGTGTAATAATGTAGAGTAGTGTGTAATAATGTAGATATGTAGTGGTAGAGTAGTGTGTAATAATGTGTTGTATTGTAGATATGTTGTGGTAGAGTAGTGTGTAATAATGTAGATATGTTGTTGTAGAGTAGTGTGTAATAATGCATTGTAGATATGTTGTGGTAGAGTAGTGTGTAATAATGTGTTGTATTGTAGATATGTAGTGGTACAGTAGTGTGTAATAATGATTTGTAGATATGTAGTGGTAGAGTAGTGTGTAATAATGTATTGTAGATATGTTGTGGTAGAGTAGTGTGTAATAATGTATTGTTGATATGTAGTGGTAGAGTAGTGTGTAATGTGTTGTATTGTAGACATGTAGTGGTAGAGTAGTGTGTAATAATGTATTGTAGATATGTAGTGGTAGAGTAGTGTGTAATAATGTGTTGTATTGTAGATATGTAGTGGTACAGTAGTGTGTAATAATGTATTGTAGATATGTAGTGGTAGAGTAGTGTGTAATGTGTTGTATTGTAGATATGTAGTGGTAGAGTAGTGTGTAATAATGTATTGTAGATATGTAGTGAGAGTAGTGTGTAATGTGTTGTATTGTAGATATGTTGTGGTAGAGTAGTGGTGTAATAATGTATTGTAGATATGTAGTGGTAGAGTAGTGTGTAATAATGTGTTGTATTGTAGATATGTAGTGGTACAGTAGTGTGTAATAATGTATTGTAGATATGTAGTGGTAGAGTAGTGTGTAATGTGTTGTATTGTAGATATGTAGTGGTAGAGTAGTGTGTAATAATGTGTTGTAGATATGTAGTGGTAGAGTAGTGTGTAATAATGTGTTGTATTGTAGATATGTAGTGGTAGAGTAGTGTGTAATAATGTGTTGTATTGTAGATATGTTGTGGTAGAGTAATGTGTTGTATTGTAGATATGTTGTGGTAGAGTAATGTGTTGTATTGTAGATATGTAGTGGTAGAGTAATGTGTTGTATTGTAGATATGTAGTGGTAGAGTAGTGTGTAATGTGTTGTATTGTAGATTTGTAGTGGTAGAGTAATGTGTAATAATGTGTTGTATTGTAGATATGTAGTGGTAGAGTAGTGTGTAATAATGTATTGTAGATATGTTGTGGTAGAGTAGTGTCTAATAATGTGTTGTAGATATGTAGTGGTAGAGTAGTGTGTAATAATGTGTATTGTAGATATGTAGTGGTAGAGTAGTGGTGTAATAATGTGTATTGTAGATATGTAGTGGTAGAGTAGTGGTGTAATAATGTGTATTGTAGATATGTAGTGGTAGTAGTGGTGTAGTAATGTGTTGTAGATATGTAGTGGTAGAGTAGTGTGTAATGTGTTGTATTGTAGATATGTAGTGGTAGAGTAGTGTGTAGGGTGTTGTATTGTTGATATGTTGTGGTAGAGTAGTGTGTAATAATGTGTTGTATTGTAGATATGTAGTGGTAGAGTAGTGTGTAATAATGTATTGTAGATATGTAGTGGTAGAGTAGTGTGTAATAATGTATTGTAGATATGTAGTGGTAGAGTAGTGTGTAATAATGTATTGTAGATATGTAGTGGTAGAGTAATGTGTAATAATGTATTGTAGATATGTAGTGGTAGAGTAGTGTGTAATAATGTATTGTAGATATGTAGTGGTAGAGTAGTGTGTAATAATGTGTTGTATTGTAGATATGTAGTGGTAGAGTAGTGTGTAATAATGTGTTGTATTGTAGATATGTAGTGGTGAAATAATGTGTTGTATTGTAGATATGTAGTGGTGTAATAATGTGTTGTATTGTAGATATGTAGTGGTAGAGTAGTGTGTAATAATGTGTTGTATTGTAGATATGTTGTGGTAGAGTAGTGTGTAATAATGTGTTGTAGATATGTAGTGGTAGAGTAGTGTTTGATAATGTGTTGTATTGTAGATATGTAGTGGTAGAGTAGTGTGTAATAATGTGTTGTATTGTAGATATGTAGTGGTAGAGTAGTGTGTAATAATGTATTGTAGATATGTAGTGGTAGAGTAGTGTGTAATAATGTGTTGTATTGTAGATATGTAGTGGTACAGTAGTGTGTAATAATGTATTGTAGATATGTAGTGGTAGAGTAGTGTGTAATGTGTTGTATTGTAGATATGTAGTGGTAGAGTAGTGTGTAATAATGTATTGTAGATATGTAGTGAGAGTAGTGTGTAATGTGTTGTATTGTAGATATGTTGTGGTAGAGTAGTGGTGTAATAATGTATTGTAGATATGTAGTGGTAGAGTAGTGTGTAATAATGTGTTGTATTGTAGATATGTAGTGGTACAGTAGTGTGTAATAATGTATTGTAGATATGTAGTGGTAGAGTAGTGTGTAATGTGTTGTATTGTAGATATGTAGTGGTAGAGTAGTGTGTAATAATGTGTTGTAGATATGTAGTGGTAGAGTAGTGTGTAATAATGTGTTGTATTGTAGATATGTAGTGGTAGAGTAGTGTGTAATAATGTGTTGTATTGTAGATATGTTGTGGTAGAGTAATGTGTTGTATTGTAGATATGTTGTGGTAGAGTAATGTGTTGTATTGTAGATATGTAGTGGTAGAGTAATGTGTTGTATTGTAGATATGTAGTGGTAGAGTAGTGTGTAATGTGTTGTATTGTAGATTTGTAGTGGTAGAGTAATGTGTAATAATGTGTTGTATTGTAGATATGTAGTGGTAGAGTAGTGTGTAATAATGTATTGTAGATATGTTGTGGTAGAGTAGTGTCTAATAATGTGTTGTAGATATGTAGTGGTAGAGTAGTGTGTAATAATGTGTATTGTAGATATGTAGTGGTAGAGTAGTGGTGTAATAATGTGTATTGTAGATATGTAGTGGTAGAGTAGTGGTGTAATAATGTGTATTGTAGATATGTAGTGGTAGTAGTGGTGTAGTAATGTGTTGTAGATATGTAGTGGTAGAGTAGTGTGTAATGTGTTGTATTGTAGATATGTAGTGGTAGAGTAGTGTGTAGGGTGTTGTATTGTTGATATGTTGTGGTAGAGTAGTGTGTAATAATGTGTTGTATTGTAGATATGTAGTGGTAGAGTAGTGTGTAATAATGTATTGTAGATATGTAGTGGTAGAGTAGTGTGTAATAATGTATTGTAGATATGTAGTGGTAGAGTAGTGTGTAATAATGTGTTGTATTGTAGATATGTAGTGGTAGAGTAATGTGTAATAATGTATTGTAGATATGTAGTGGTAGAGTAGTGTGTAATAATGTATTGTAGATATGTAGTGGTAGAGTAGTGTGTAATAATGTGTTGTATTGTAGATATGTAGTGGTAGAGTAGTGTGTAATAATGTGTTGTATTGTAGATATGTAGTGGTGAAATAATGTGTTGTATTGTAGATATGTAGTGGTGTAATAATGTGTTGTATTGTAGATATGTAGTGGTAGAGTAGTGTGTAATAATGTGTTGTATTGTAGATATGTTGTGGTAGAGTAGTGTGTAATAATGTGTTGTAGATATGTAGTGGTAGAGTAGTGTTTGATAATGTGTTGTATTGTAGATATGTAGTGGTAGAGTAGTGTGTAATAATGTGTTGTATTGTAGATATGTAGTGGTAGAGTAGTGTGTAATAATGTGTTGTATTGTAGATATGTAGTGGTAGAGTAGTGTGTAATAATGTATTGTAGATATGTAGTGGTAGAGTAGTGGTGTGATAATGTGTTGTATTGTAGATATGTAGTGGGAGAGTAGTGTGTAATAATGTGTTGTATTGTAGATATGTAGTGGTAGAGTAGTGTGTAATAATGTGTTGTATTGTAGATATGTAGTGGTAGAGTAGTGTGTAATAATGTATTGTAGATATGTTGTGGTAGAGTAATGTGTAATAATGTATTGTAGATATGTAGTGGTACAGTAGTGTGTAATAATGTGTTGTATTGTAGATATGTAGTGGTAGAGTAATGTGTAATAATGTGTTGTATTGTAGATATGTAGTGGTAGAGTAGTGTGTAATAATGTGTTGTATTTTAGATATGTATTGGTATAGTGTCTAATAATGTGTTGTATTGTAGATAAGTAGTGGTAGAGTAGTTGTGTAATAATGTGTTGTATTGTAGATATGTAGTGGTAGAGTAGTGTGTAATAATGTGTTGTATTGTAGATATGTTGCGGTAGAGTAGTGTGTAATAATGTGTTGTAGATATGTAGTGGTAGAGTAGTGTGTAATAATGTGTTGTATTGTAGATACGTAGTGGTATAGTGTCTAATAATGTGTTGTATTGTAGATATGTAGTGGTAGAGTAGTGTGTAATAATGTGTTTTATTGTAGATATGTACTGGTAGAGTAGTGCGTAATAATGTAGATATGTTGTGGTAGAGTAGTGTGTAATAATGTGTTGTATTGTAGATATGTAGTGGTAGAGTAGTGTGTAATAATGTGTTGTATTGTAGATATGTTGCGGTAGAGTAGTGTGTAATAATGTGTTGTAGATATGTAGTGGTAGAGTAGTGTGTAATAATGTGTTGTATTGTAGATATGTAGTGGTATAGTGTCTAATAATGTGTTGTATTGTAGATATGTAGTGGTAGAGTAGTGCGTAATAATGTAGATATGTTGTGGTAGAGTAGTGTGTAATAATGTGTTGTAGATATGTTGTGGTAGAGTAATGTATTGTAGATATGTAGTGGTAGAGTAGTGTGTAATAATGTGTTGTATTGTAGATATGTAGTGGTAGAGTAATGTGTAATAATGTGTTGTATTGTAGATATGTAGTGGTAGAGTAGTGTGTAATAATGTGTTTTATTGTAGATATGTAGTGGTAGAGTAGTTGTTAAAATGTGTTGTATTGTAGATATGTAGTGGTAGAGTAATGTGTAATAATGTGTTGTATTGTAGATATGTAGTGGTAGAGTAGTGTGTAATAATGTGTTGTATTGTAGATATGTTGTGGTAGAGTAGTGTGTAATAATGTGTTGTAGATATGTAGTGGTAGAGTAGTGTGTGATAATGTGTTGTATTGTAGATATGTAGTGGTAGAGTAGTGTGTAATAATGTGTTGTATTGTAGATATGTAGTGGTAGAGTAGTGTGTAATAATGTGTTGTATTGTAGATATGTAGTGGTAGAGTAGTGTGTAATAATGTATTGTAGATATGTAGTGGTAGAGTAGTGGTGTGATAATGTGTTGTATTGTAGATATGTAGTGGGAGAGTAGTGTGTAATAATGTGTTGTATTGTAGATATGTAGTGGTAGAGTAGTGTGTAATAATGTGTTGTATTGTAGATATGTAGTGGTAGAGTAGTGTGTAATAATGTGTTGTATTGTAGATATGTAGTGGTAGAGTAGTGTGTAATAATGTGTTGTATTGTAGATATGTAGTGGTAGAGTAGTGTGTAATAATGTATTGTAGATATGTTGTGGTAGAGTAATGTGTAATAATGTATTGTAGATATGTAGTGGTACAGTAGTGTGTAATAATGTGTTGTATTGTAGATATGTAGTGGTAGAGTAATGTGTAATAATGTGTTGTATTGTAGATATGTAGTGGTAGAGTAGTGTGTAATAATGTGTTGTATTTTAGATATGTATTGGTATAGTGTCTAATAATGTGTTGTATTGTAGATAAGTAGTGGTAGAGTAGTTGTGTAATAATGTGTTGTATTGTAGATATGTAGTGGTAGAGTAGTGTGTAATAATGTGTTGTATTGTAGATATGTTGCGGTAGAGTAGTGTGTAATAATGTGTTGTAGATATGTAGTGGTAGAGTAGTGTGTAATAATGTGTTGTATTGTAGATATGTAGTGGTATAGTGTCTAATAATGTGTTGTATTGTAGATATGTAGTGGTAGAGTAGTGTGTAATAATGTGTTGTATTGTAGATATGTAGTGGTAGAGTAGTGCGTAATAATGTAGATATGTTGTGGTAGAGTAGTGTGTAATAATGTGTTGTAGATATGTTGTGGTAGAGTAATGTATTGTAGATATGTAGTGGTAGAGTAGTGTGTAATAATGTGTTGTATTGTAGATATGTAGTGGTAGAGTAATGTGTAATAATGTGTTGTATTGTAGATATGTAGTGGTAGAGTAGTGTGTAATAATGTGTTTTATTGTAGATATGTAGTGGTAGAGTAGTGTGTAATAATGTGTTGTATTGTAGATATGTAGTGGTAGAGTAATGTGTAATAATGTGTTGTATTGTAGATATGTAGTGGTAGAGTAGTGTGTAATAATGTGTTGTATTTTAGATATGTATTGGTATAGTGTCTAATAATGTGTTGTATTGTAGATAAGTAGTGGTAGAGTAGTTGTGTAATAATGTGTTGTATTGTAGATATGTAGTGGTAGAGTAGTGTGTAATAATGTGTTGTATTGTAGATATGTTGCGGTAGAGTAGTGTGTAATAATGTGTTGTAGATATGTAGTGGTAGAGTAGTGTGTAATAATGTGTTGTATTGTAGATATGTAGTGGTATAGTGTCTAATAATGTGTTGTATTGTAGATATGTAGTGGTAGAGTAGTGTGTAATAATGTGTTTTATTGTAGATATGTACTGGTAGAGTAGTGCGTAATAATGTAGATATGTTGTGGTAGAGTAGTGTGTAATAATGTGTTGTAGCTATATAGAGGTAGTGTGTAATAATGTGTTGTATTGTATATTTGTTGTATTAGAGTAGTGTGTAATAATGTGTTGTATTGTAGATATGTAGTGGTAGAGTAGTGTCTAATAATGTGTTGTATTGTAGATATGTAGTGGTAGAGTGGTGTGGTGTATTGTTGATACATTGTGGTGTGTAATAATGTAGATATGTTATTGTAGTGTGTAATAATGTTGTATTGTAGATATGCTGTGGTAGAGTAGTGTGCTGTATTGTAGATATATTGTGGTAGAGTGTTGTGATAGTGTAATCTAGACGCAGGGAGTCAGGAAGCAGGTGCAGATTGTGAATTCAGTAATAACAAACATGGAGCGTTAGAAAACAAGAGATGCGCCTGGACATGAAAACTGAACCAATACTGCCTGAAGAGTGATGCTAGGGAGTGCTAGATAATGGGGAAGTAATCAGGGTAGTGATGGAGTCCAGGTGTGCCTCATGATGGGGCGCAGGTGTGCATAGTGACTCCTTAGGAACCTCCCCAGCTCCTGTTTGGTCCTGTCCTCCTGCCGTTAGACTGAGGCCGGTACCCGGATGTGAGGCTGACCGTGGCCACCAGCTTCTCCATAAAGGTTTTCCAGACCCGCAACATGAATTGGGGACCACGGTCAGAAACTATGTCCTCCGGAAGACCATAGTGCCGGAAGACCTGCTGGAATAATGCCTCCGTGACCTGTAGAGTGGTAGGTAGACCAGAGAGATGGATTCAACGGCAAGATTTAGAGAATCTGTCAACAACAACCAGAATAGTGGTAAAACCATCAAAAAGGGGGAGATCTGTTACAAAGTCTATGGACAGATGTGACCAAGGCTGCTGAGGCACGGGAAGAGGAAGTAGTTTACCTGCAGGAGCCTGCCGGGGAGATTTGGATTGAGTACATACCGAACATGTGTTGACATAGTTGGCGAAGTCCAGCCCATGGTGGGCCACCAGTATTTATCGGAGCGGGATTGGATGGTGCAGCTGATATCTTGGGATGTGTGTGCCCAGTTAAACAGACAATCTCTCACCCCTGTGGGGACGTAGATGCGCTCTGGAGTGCAAGTGGAAGTAGCGGGTTCCCTCTCCAGAGCCTGGTGGATGTCCACATCTACGTCCCAAAACACAGGGCCAACGATATGGGAGGACCGCTTGATGGGCTGGAGGACACTCACAGGACCCTCCAACGACATGGAACCACAGGGTGTGGGAAAGCAGGTCCTCCAGCATCCTGGTCCCCAGGTGCTGATTCTGATCTTTGACCAGGAGATGGTGGGGTTATGGAGTTTGAGCCACGGGAGGCCTAGGATGACTTTGTGTACAGGTGTGGTGATAATGAAGAAGGGAAGGCTTTCATGGTGCTTGGGTCCCATGGTGAGGGTGAGTGGTCCAGAACTTGGACAGGAAAAGGAGAGGAGAGCGGGTATGAAGTTAGGTTCAGGGAGGAAGACCTGGTTGATGAAGTTCCCAGAGGCAGATGATGGACAGCCAGCCAGTGAAATTGACACCGGAAAGTGATGATGGAATACTCAGGCTTACCCTGGGAGAATGAAGGTCACGGGGCCACCCCTCTGCTCTAGTGGACCTCGGGTTAGTAGGCACCTGGCACCGCTGAAGCTGGTGTCCCTCCTGGCCGCAATAAGGACAGAGCCCCAGTTGTCTCCGGTGATGCTGCACTGCCGCAGAGAGGTGCGTAGCCCCCACTTCCATTGGTTCAGGCTCTGCCTCAGGACAGCCAAAGGAGGGAGGCGAGTGGCGAGGTGGACTCCGGCGCTCCTGAAGGATGTTATCCAGACAGATGGCCATCAAGATGACGTGTCCAAGGATAGGTTGTCATCTTGACATACCAACAGTCTGAAAGGTGAGGGCGTATTCTGCAGCGGTCTGGGTACCCTGCTGGAGTTGAAAGTCGCTCACCTCCCTCTCTGTCCGCTGGAGGATGGTCGAAGACCGTCCTGAACAGAGCCATGAACCTCCGATAGGAACCCAACTCATCCTCTCCTCTCTCCCAGACGGCCGTAGCCCACTCCAACACCCGTCTGGCCAGCAGTGAAATGACCGTGGCAACCTTGGACCTCTTGTGATGGGGTCTCCCATCTGATACGTGAAATAGAGGGAGCACTGGAATTGGAAGCCACTGCATTTCGATGGAGTACCGTCATACTTCTCCGAAAGGGAAAGCATCGCTGACCTGGGCGGACGGCTGGGTAGGCTGGGAGACTGGCTCACTGTGACGACTTGTGGTAGTAGGCCCTCTGTCAGAGTTATGGAGAACCTCGTTGGTGGTGGGAAACGTGGAGGACCTCCTTCAGAGTTATGGAGAACCTCACTGGTGGTGGGGAACGTGGAGGACCTCCTTCAGAGTTATGGAGAACCTCACTGGTGGTGGGAAACGTGGAGAACCTCCTTCAGAGTTATGGAGAACCTCGCTGGTGGTGGGAAACGTGGAAGACCTCCTTCAGAGTTATGGAGAACCTCGCTGGTGGTGTTGAGGTGGTGGGGAACATGGAGGACCTCCTTCATGGTCGTTCCTCAGTAGAGTCAGCTGGTCGTGGTGTTGGTGGAGTAGATTACCCTGTTCCTCTACTGTCTGGAAGATGGTGTAATCATCTGCTGCTTCCATCATTTCCTGAGGCAGTATTCTGTAACGTAGACGCAGGGAGTCAGGAAGCCGTTGCAGATGATGAGTTTAATAATAACAAACATGGAGCGTTAGAAAACAAGAGAAGCGTCTGGACATGAAAACTGAACCAATACTGCCTGAAAAGTGATGCTAGGGAGTGCTAGATAAAGGGGAAGTAATCAGGGTAGTGATGGAGTCCAGGTGTGATGGGTTGTCAGGACCGGTGGTTAGGAAAGCGGGGGAGCGGGAGTAGACGTGACTGACAGGTAGTATGCAGCAGCTAATAAGGAAAGGGATCTGATATAAAATACAAAATGAATGATTAACCAGTGGAAGCAATTTAAAAATTGCTGTTATGAACTAATATCTATACCAGACGTTTTCTGGTCCGTACACAGATCGGTTACATAGCTACGCATCCATAGGCATTCAGGTGTTTTTATCCTCCACTACACAATATGCAAGAAAAGAGTTACTACGTTACTTCAGGAGCATTGCATGACAAAATATCATTGCTTGAGTTAATAAAGCAGCATACTCGACTCTTCCTTGTCGAATTATTGTTTTGGTGAATTTTCTTTGAGGAAGGCGGCTGGTTCAGCCTCACTGGTGTCGTTCATCTTCTCTGGCTGCGCATGATTGGCTCAGGGTGATGTCACTCACAACACCGCAGCACCTACTGGGATAGTCCTCTGAGGGCTAGGCAGCTTCTGCCCCCTTGGGTGCTGCCATGGATTTGCAGTGGCCTTCCAAGAAGGCTCAAGGTCATTGGCCTCAGATAAGCGGACGTCTTTTCTCTGGTAACTTTGAAGTGTGTCAACTTCATTGTTTACCATGTCTTAGCTAGCTGAACAGTTCTCATGTTGACTTTCTCCAAATGATTTTCAAACGTAGCGTTATGAAGGAAATGTAGAGTTGAAACATCTTGGTGCTCATCAGCCTCTAAACATTGAATAGGGTTACATGCACACGGTAATGTGATTATTGCGGATAGTCAGATTAATATAATAGTTTGATTAAAATGTTTACATGCTTTGCGAGAAGAACAATTCCCCTAATAATCCTGTTTACATGGACACATCTGAAATCAGGTTACCTGATGACACTGATAAATGCAGAAAATCGCTAATCAAAATATACATTCTGCTATAGAGAACGTTATTTTTGGGAAGCATATTTGATTCTGAGTTTGGACATGTAAAGTTTGTTTGTGAAAACTACTTCTAAGACGAATACATTGTTGTTCCGAACTCACTTCATTAGCTTTAATGAGGTAGGCTCTCGGCTGGTGCTGGCACATGCACAGAACAAATGCACCGCTGGAACGCCGATTTAAGCTATTCACGTCCTAATCATTCAAAAGATTGCTCAGAAGACCAGGTGTTTTAATCAGCGTATGCTTACTTCGATTATCACCTTTACGCCGATTAAGATAAACAGAGTAAGGTGTTTACATGACTAATGCCATACTCAGCTTACTGCCATAATCAGTTTAATATCAAATTATTAGTGTGCATGTAAACGTACTCATTGAAATAAGGCCATCCATTAAAATAAAGTACGCTGGAAAAGAATCTACTCCTCCCTCCCTCCATCCACCCTTCCCTCCCTTCCTCCCTAATCTCTCCATCCCTTCAGTCTGTCAATTCAATTCATGCTGCTTATTGCCTCTTATTGGCATGAGACAAAACAGTGGCGCCCGTCAACGTCCATACCCATCAGAGACAAACAACAATAAACAGTGGGTGTGTGTCCGAGCGTGTGGGTGTCCATACCCATCAGAGACAAACGACAATAAACAGTGGGTGTGTGTCCGAGCGTGTGGGTGTCCATACCCATCAGAGACAAACAACAATAAACAGTGGGTGTGTGTCCGAGCGTGTGGGTGTCCATACCCATCAGAGACAAACAACAATAAACAGTGGGTGTGTGTCCGAGCGTGTGGGTGTCCATACCCATCAGAGACAATGGCCCGGAGAGTCCTCAATTAATACAAATAAAAACTGCAACGAGACGCAAAACACAAAAGACTAAACCCAATCACAAATTGAACAACAGACAGAAGATGTCATAGTTTGTGTGTGTGTGTGTGTACTATTAGGAAGCCTTAGGGGGTCATACGTTTAGAAAGATGGACCATATAGAAAGATGGACAACCTATGTATGACATCATTCATTTGGAACCTCATAATGTTGGGGTTGACGTACGGGCAGTTTACCTGAGTCAATGTCCCATAGCTGTTGGCCTGCTGCCCAGGAAGAGGGATGGAGGAGGGATGGATGGAGGGGGGAGGGAGGGAGGGAGGGAGGGAGGGAGGGAGGGAGAGGAAAAGCTTTTCTCTGTTTCCCCAAGGTGTGAAGGCCATTGCCAGTCAGAGAGCTTGGCTAAGCAGGAGTTGTATTATTCAGAGAGACACACACACACACCAGACAGGTTTGTATTATTCAGGGAGTGACTCAACTCTCCTCTCCTGCCCCCCATTTTAGATGAAATACATTTTACTGTAAGTCTGACGTAAAAAGAGAGGGATGGAGAGAGGGGAAACCTGGAGGAAGTGTTTCAAAAAAAGAAGAGCGACGCGATTAAGTTAATCATCATTAGTGTGGTTGATGGACTGCAGATTTCTCTGGTCTCTTGTCTTCCTCTTCTCAATCTTCTGTTTTTCTCAGGCTGATAGAAGGACAGGGTTGGAGAGAGAGGGAGAGAATGGAATAGTGACTGGGGAGAGATATATTATTTGTGTGGAGGCAGTGTGTCGACGGGGAAAGAGAGAGCGAGACTGAGCTGGTTTGAGAGTGTGAGAGGAATTTGTGTGTGTGTGTGTGTGCGTGTGGCAGGCAGAGTGTGTAGAGGGGAAGAGTGATAGAGAGAGTGTTTGGAGGATTTGAAAGAGAGAAAGGGCAGAGAGAATGTATTTGTGGCATGAGAAAGAGAGAAATTATAGACACGTAGAGAGACAGATACAGACGTATAGAGAGACACAAGACACACAGACAGACAGACAGACAGATACAGAGAGACAGATACAGAGACACACAGATACACGCAGAGAGAGACTCAGAGGGACAGATACAGAGAGAGAGAGAAACAGACACAGAGAGATACAGAGACGCACAGACACACAGAGACATGCAGATATACAGAGACATACAGAGAGACACACAGACACACAGAGACATGCAGATATACAGAGAGAGACGCACAGACACACAGAAAGAAAGATGCAGAGAGACACAGACAGATATACAGAGCGACAGACAGAGAGCGACACAGCGAGAGAGACCGATGCAGAGAACAAGATAAACACACAGAGAAAGATGCAGAGAGGCATACAGAGCGACATAGACACAGAGAACGAGACTCAGAGAGAGACACAGAGAGACTGATGCAGAGACAAATACAGAGAAATGATAGAGACAGATACGGAGAGACACAAGACACAGAGAGACACACAGAGACCGATACAGAGAGACACAGAGAGAGTGAGACAGCGAGACAGATACAGAGAACAAGATAGAAATAGAGTGAAGAAGATACAGAGAGCAAGATATAAATGGACAGACAGAGCAAAATAGATAGGGGGGGTAGAGAGAGAAATAGATAGATAGATAGGGGGGGTAGAGAGAGAAATAGATAGATAGATAGATAGAGTAGATAGATAGATAGATAGATAGATAGATAGATGAGATAGATAGATAGATAGATAGATAGATAGATGGGGGGTAGAGAGAGAAATAGATAGATAGGTAGAGGGAGAGAGAAATAGATAGATAGATAGGTAGAGGGAGAGAGAAATAGATAGATAGGTAGAGGGAGAGAGAAATAGATAGATAGGTAGAGGGAGAGAGAAATAGATAGATAGGTAGAGGGGAGAGAGAAATAGATAGGTAGAGGGAGAGAGAAATAGATAGATAGATAGATAGATAGATAGATAGAGTAGATAGATAGATAGATAGATAGATAGATAGATAGATAGATAGATAGATAGGAGTAGAGTAGATAGATAGATAGGTAGAGGGAGAGAGAAATAGATAGATAGATAGGTAGGGGGAGAGAGAAATAGATAGATAGATAGGTAGGGGGAGAGAGAAATAGATAGATAGATAGGTAGGTAGAGGGAGAGAGAAGATAGATAGGTAGAGGGAGAGAGAAGATAGATAGATAGATAGGTAGGTAGATAGGGAGAGAGAAATAGATAGATAGATAGGTAGAGGGAGAGAGAAATAGATAGATAGGTAGAGGGAGAGAGAAATAGATAGATAGATAGAGGTAGATAGATAGATAGATAGGTAGAGGGAGAGAGAAATAGATAGATAGGTAGAGGGAGAGAGAAAGATAGATAGATAGATAGATAGATAGGTAGAGGGAGAGAGAAGATGAAGATAGATAGATAGGTAGAGGGAGAGAGAAATAAATAGATAGATAGGTAGAGGGAGAGAGAAATAAATAGATAGATAGATAGATAGGTAGAGGGAGAGAGAAATAAATAGATAGATAGATAGGTAGAGGGAGAGAGAAATAAATAGATAGATAGGTAGGAGGGGAGAGAGAAATAAATAGATAGATAGATAGGTAGAGGGAGAGAGAAATAAATAGATAGATAGGTAGGTAGAGGGAGAGAGAAATAAATAGATAGATAGATAGGTAGAGGGAGAGAGAAATAAGATAGATAGATAGGTAGAGGGAGAGAGAAATAAATAGATAGATAGATAGGTAGAGGGAGAGAGAAATAAATAGATAGATAGATAGGTAGAGGGAGAGAGAAATGAAGATAGATAGATAGAGGTAGAGGGAGAGAGAAATAAATAGATAGATAGATAGAGGGAGAGAGAAATAAATAGATAGATAGATAGGTAGAGGGAGAGAGAAATAAATAGATAGATAGATAGATAGGTAGAGGGAGAGAGAAATAAATAGATAGATAGATAGATAGATAGGTAGAGGGAGAGAGAAATAAATAGATAGATAGGTAGAGGGAGAGAGAAATAAATAGATAGATAGATAGGTAGAGGGAGAGAGAAATAAATAGATAGATAGATAGGTAGAGGGAGAGAGAAATAAATAGATAGATAGATAGGTAGAGGGAGAGAGAAATAAATAGATAGATAGATAGGTAGGGGAGAGAGAAATAAATAGATAGATAGATAGGTAGAGGGAGAGAGAAATAAGATAGATAGATAGATAGGTAGAGGAGAGAGAAATAAATAGATAGATAGATAGGAGGGGAGAGAGAAATAAATAGATAGATAGGTAGAGGGAGAGAGAAATAGATAGATAGATAGGTAGGTAGAGGGAGAGAGAAATAGATAGATAGATAGGTAGGTAGAGGGAGAGAGAAATAGATAGATAGATAGGTAGAGGGAGAGAGAAATAGATAGATAGATAGAGGTAGAGGGAGAGAGAAGATAGAATAGATAGATAGATAGAGGTAGATAGAAGATAGATAGATAGATAGATAGATAGATAGATAGATAGATAGATAGATAGATAGGTAGAGGGAGAGAGATAATAGATAGATAGGTAGAGGGAGAGAGAAATAAATAGATAGGATAGGTAGAGGGAGAGAGAAATAGATAGATTGATAGATAGGTAGAGGGAGAGAGAAATAGATAGATAGATAGGTAGAGGGAGAGAGAAATAAATAGATAGATAGATAGGTAGAGGGAGAGAGAAATAAATAGATAGATAGGTAGAGGGAGAGAGAAATAAATAGATAGATAGATAGATAGGTAGAGGGAGAGAGAAATAGATAGGGGGGAGGTAGAGGGAGGGAGAAATAGATAGGGGGGAGGTAGAGGGAGAGAGAAATAGATAGGGGGGAGGTAGAGGGAGAGAGAAATAGATAGGGGGGAGGGAGAGGGAGAGAGAAATAGATAGGGGGGAGGTAGAGGGAGAGAGAAATAGATAGGGGGGAGGTAGAGGGAGGGAGAAATAGATAGGGGGAGGTAGAGGGAGAGAGAAATAGATAGGGGGGAGGTAGAGGGAGGGAGACATAGATAGGGGGGAGGTAGAGGGAGGGAGAAATAGATAGGGGGAGGGAGAGGGAGGGAGACATAGATAGGGGGGAGGTAGAAATAGATAAGGGGGAGGTAGAGGGAGAGAGAAATAGATAGGGGGAGGTAGAGGGAGAGAGAAATAGATAGGGGGAGGTAGAGGGAGAGAGAAATAGATAGGGGGAGGTAGATGCACAGCTAGCAGTGTGTTGATGCACAGCCCTCAGAACAGCTTCAATTCGTCGGGGGCATGGACTCTACAAGGTGTCGAAAGAGTTCCACAGGGATGCTGGTCCATCTTGACTCCAATGCTTCCCACAGTTGTGTCAAGTTGGCTGGATGTCCTTTGGGTGGTGGACCATTCTTGATACACACGGGAAACTGTTGAGTGTGAAATACCCAGCACCTTTGCAGTTCTTGAAACAAACCAGTGCGCATGACACTTGCTAGCATACCCCGTTCAAAGACACTTCTCCCTCTGAATGGTACACACACACACAATCCAGATCTCAAGGCTTCAAAATCCTTCTTTAACCTGTCTCCTCTCCTCATCTACACTGAAGTGGCTTTAACAAGTAACATCAATAAATCTCAAGGCTTCAAAATCCTTCTTTAACCTGTCTCCTCTCCTCATCTACACTGAAGTGGCTTTAACAAGTAACATCAATAAAGAATCATAGCTTAGGCGCTCGCACATATATTGCTGACACACTCGCACTGTGCTGTGCTCCATTGTGCAAGGAAAGCAGTCCTAGACCTGAAAAACTCCTCTCCCACTCTCACACACACACACTTCCCATCATCACGATTTCATGTTTCCAAGTTTTCCACCCAGATTCTATAAACATTTTTTCTGCGTATTTGTCCCAAATGGCACCCTATTCCCTATATAGTGTACTACTTTTGACCAGAGCTCTATGGGGAATAGGGTGCCATTTGTGTCGCACCCTGGGTATTGCAACCTCCACTCCAATAAAGTAAATGCACAAGGCTAGTCACACACACACACACAGATTTGTATTATTTAGGGAGTGACTCTCCTCTCCTGGCCCCCATTTTAGAT
Source organism: Salmo salar (assembly GCF_965601325.2). Taxonomy (NCBI): domain Eukaryota; kingdom Metazoa; phylum Chordata; class Actinopteri; order Salmoniformes; family Salmonidae; genus Salmo; species Salmo salar. The sequence goes on from NC_138292.1 coordinate 67,628,481, forward strand.
GAGACATACATTTTACTGTAAGTCTGACAAATAAAAGAGGGGAAAACGTGAAGGAGTAGTTTGGGAATGGGATGGAGAGAACGGTTAAAAAAAGAGAAACTATTGAGTTAATCATCATTAGTGTGGTTGATGGCCTGCAGATTTCTCTGGTCTCTTGTCTTCCTCTCTTCTCTATCTTCTGTCTTTTTCTCATGCTGATAGAAGGACGGGGTTGGAGAGAGAGGAAGAAAGAGAGATTGGAAGACAGAGGTAGCTCTCCAGGAACAGGGTTGGAGTGAAAACCTACAGTAGGGGAGCGAGACATTATTTGTGTGGAGGGGAAAAGGGGAAGAGTGAGAGACGGAGTGTGTGTGTAGCAGGCAGAGTGTGTAGAGGGGAAGAGTGATAGAGAGACGGAGTGGGTTTGAGAGTGAGAGAGTATGTGTTTGGAGGATTTGAAAGAGAGAGAGGGCAGAGAGAGAATGTATTTGTGGTATGAGAAAGAGAGAAATTATAGACACGTAGAGAGACAGATACAGAGAACATGATAGAAATAGAGGGAGAGAGCGAGAGAAAGATGAGTCAAAAAGCCAGGTAGTGTCATGTGCTTCGTAAGGGACAGACCAAGGCGACAAACGACAGTTCCGTAAGGTAACACAGGCTATACAGAAAACAACCACCCACAAACCCAAAGAGAAAAAGGGCTGCCTAAGTATGGCTTCCAATCAGAGACAACGAAAGACACCTGCCTCTGATTGGAAACCATACTAGGCCACACATAGAAAATGAAAACTAGAACAAATCCCCTCTAAACAAACCAACCCCAAAACACACAAAAACAACACCCCCTGCCACGCCCTGACCATACTACAATGACAAATGACCCCTTTTACTGGTCAGGACGTGACAGGTAGAGAGAAAGGGATACAGAGAGCAAGATGGAAATACAGATGTAGGCTCTTAATTTGAGCCAGTTTCGTACAGCAGGAAAAGAATCCTGCACTAACAGGAAATGTGATATATAATTAATGGACATTTTTTGTAGGGGTTGATAATTTTTTTGTTAGGGCAAATCAATTCTGAAATATTAAAGTGGGAATTACAAACTTTAGAAGCCTTTTTAAACCCTGGATACACTACAAGTTTGCATTTCCTGCAACAACAGGATGATCAAATTAAGATACGGCATCTGTAGAGAGAGAGAGAAAGAGTGAGTCAGAGTGTCAGGTTGTGTCCCAAATAGCACCCAATTCACTATATATGGCCCTGGTCAAAAGTAGTGCACTATATAGGGAATAGGGTGCCATTTGGGGCGCACATCAGAAACCAAAGTGAATGTAAACTCTGAGAGACACCAGGAGAGAGAGGGGCAGCAGAGCAGTGATGCACTCTACCAGCATTGTGTTGTAATGGATGGATGTACAGTATTATGTGAGGAGAAGATAGCTCTCCTCTCAGACAGTGGCAGACTCACCTCACGGCCCACACACACAGAGGGCTAGATGGGTTGGCTGAACAACATACACTGACTGACTCACACGACTGAAAAAGAAACTCATCATAATGAAAATAAACTCGATAATAAACTCATCAAAACGAGTCGAAAAATGATCTCTGAATTAGTATGAAGTCTCTGGCCAATTGACCTAACTGATCGTTGTTGAGTCACACAGAGCCCTTTGAGACCTGACCAATAAAAACTCCTGAATCACATCCCTATAGTTCTACTGCAAAAGAAATCAAACACTCAAATTAGTCAACACAGACCAAACCTAGTTAAAGCAGTGACGTTTAAAGATGACTCTCCTCAGTCACCAGCATCCTCCTTCAGTCCTGAGCTCTTGTTTTGGTCAGCCTAAAACAGGGCTCTCCAACCCTGTTCCTGGAGAGATACCCTCCTGTAGGTTTTCACTCCAACCCCAGCTAGTAACGTACCTGATTAATCTTATAAACCAGCTAATTATTAGAATCAGGTGCACAGATTAGGGTTGGAGTGAAAACCTACAGGAGGGTATCTCTCCAGGAACAGGGTTGGAGTGAAAACCTACAGGAGGGTATCTCTCCAGGAACAGGGTTGGAGTGAAAACCTACAGGAGGGTATCTCTCCAGGAACAGGGTTGGAGTGAAAACCTACAGGAGGGTTTCTAAGCCTAAATGCTTTTGAACTACTCACCTCAGGTCAGCTGTAATTAGACATTAATTAGCTACTACTCATCAGACAACCTCATGAAACAGTCAACATAGAGCCAGACACCAACTTAATTAAAGTAGTGACTTTTACTAACATTGCACTCTTCAGTGGCTTCCTTCCTGAGCCCAGAGGCTGTCGGCCCTGTTTTGACGAGGGACATCTTTCTTACCAGATAAGCTGCACAGAAAACCACAGACACTCATCAGACCCTCGTCAGACACAGACCCTCGTCAGACAGACCCTCGTCAGACACTCAAATCCTCGTCAGACACCTATCAGACACTCAGATGAATCAGGCAACAACACAAACTCCTTGGGTCAACACAACACAAACTCCTTGGGTCAACACAACACAAACTCCTTGGGTCAACACAACACAAACTTGATGGTATGAATCAGACACTACTGGTATCGTCCTACTTAAAGATGCTCTCCTTCCTGGGCCCTGAGGCCACCTACCTGGTGTTTGGCCTGGGCCAGCCTGAATAATGAAGAGTCTTGTTGTTGTAAATAAATGATGGCTGTTTTGGTTTTGGGGGCATTGTGCTATGAATACGTAATACACTGGTGATGCTGCGAAAGACACACGTGCACACGCATGCGCACACACACACTAATGCGACACGGACGGAAGAGTTCCCGCATGCACACTTGTATGTGCATACACAGACACACAGGCAGACAGACAGACAGACAGACAGACAGACAGACAGACAGACAGACAGACAGACAGACAGACAGACAGACAGACAGACAGTCTGTCTGACACACCCTCTCTCTCTCCCTCGCTCTTTCTCTCAAATTCAAATGATCTTGCTCTCTCTCTTTAAATGAGTCAGTTCTATCGTTCATTGTCTTGGTAGTGCTGAAGGCTTTGCTCAACATATTTATCAGTCTGCATCTCAAATGGCAGCCTGTTCTCTGTAGTGCACTACTTTACAACAGGGCCCATAGGACCATGGTGAAAAACAGTGCACTATACAGGGGATAGGGTTCCATTCAGTATGCTGACTACAGGATGGAACATGTTGTTTTGGCTTTAATTCATAGAGGAGTGTACTTCACTAGTCAGAGAGCTGTTATACAAAGTGTCAGAAGTAAGTGTTGGAGTAGAAACAGGGAAAGCGGTGTGTGTGTGTGTGTGTGTGTGTGTGTGTGTGTGTGTGTGTGTGTGTGTGTGTGTATCAGCTTTAGAAGTGCTGCTGTAGTGCTGTTACAGGAGTCAGAAGTGCTCTATTATTCCAGTTGAGCACACCCTTCTTTAATTCTCACACACACACACACACACACACACACACACACACACACACACACACACACACACACACACACACACACACACACACACACACACACACACACACACACACACACACACACACACAGAGAGCTGTTCTGTCTCTAAGCAATCTCTGTCTTCTCTCTTTCGCTGGCTCTCATCCTCTCTAGCTCCACATCCCTCTTTCTTTGGCATTATGCTCCATCACTCTCTCTTCCATGCTGCTGGTATCATGCCACCTAACTATCACTCTCCCCCTTTCTCACTTAACCTCTGTCTCTCTCTCTCCATCCCTCTCTCCCTATGTGACTCCTGGGTCTCCTTGTCAGGGCCCTAGATTGTCCTTGTCCTGAATCCCCCTCATCTTTTTAATACAACCAGACCTGTGTTATCAGGCCCTGCGGCACATGGCGCGCGCACACACACACACACACGCACACAATAAGCCCACAAACTCCTTACTGTAGCACTCTGCCTCGTCTCTTTCTCTCTCTCTGTGTGTGTTCACTTGTCTGTATGAATTAGTTTACTCTAATACACTATGTCAGGAAGAACTAATGTGTAACGCTCCCTCAGCAGATCATTGTGGGGGAAAATGCACTACCACACATTATACACACACACACAAAGGCACAGGAATGAACACATAGGTACGAACACACACAGACACACGACCCGTGTTGATTTCAATTACTTGCTGCTGTGTTCTAATCTGTACTGGTTTAATAAGTGTTTTTCTCTCTCCCTCTTCCTTTCTCTCTTTCTTTCTCTCTCTTCCATTAATTCCATTGTTGTTTGTCCTCTACCTTTTCATCCCATTTTTCATCCTTCTTTTCCTTTTGACCCCTATTAATCTTCTCTCTCTCTCTCTCTCTCTCTCTGTGTCTGTGTGTGTGTGTTCTATCCCCCTCTCACTATCTTTCACCTTCCCCATCATCTCTCTCACCCTACACCTCTTTTTTCACTCCCTCTCTCCCCCCTCTAGCTCTATGCTGTCCCCGCTGGACGCAGATGGCTCTGTCATCGTGGAGAGAAGAGTACCAGCGCCGGCCTTGTGGCCAGCTGACGGTATGCCACCCACCTCCCAAAACCATCGCCCACTCCGATGCCACCCACCGCCCACCAGCGGGTCCAGCGTCTGTGCCAACCCCACCTACTACCACGCAGTCTATGACGTGCGGGTCGACAAATGCCGGGATGCCCCGTTTCTCAGTGGGCGCGGCAAGGCAGGGAGGGGTCCTGGGGGGTCACTGGCTCTGGTGGCGGCAGATGGCGACCCATTAGCGCCCCCTGTGAGGCGGCGAGGGGGACTGGTGGATCACAGGGATGTGATTAAGGCTCACCAGTCACACAAGCTGCAGAGCACGCCACAGGCCAGACGCAAGGAGTGGGAGTGAGTATTATTACTGAGTATTAATGAGTATTACTGCGTATTGCTAAGTATTACTGTGTATTACTAAGTATTAATGTAAGGAATGGGGGTGAGTATTATTATTATTACTGACTGAGTGCAGGGACTAGGGAGGGAGTGTTACTGACTGAGTGTAGGGACTAGGGAGGGAGTGTTACTGACTGAGTGTAGGGGCTAGGGAGGGAGTGTTACTGACTGAGTGTAGGGACTAGGGAGGGAGTGTTACTGACTGAGTGTAGGGACTAGGGAGGGAGTGTTACTGACTGAGTGTAGGGACTAGGGAGGGAGTGTTACTTACTGAGTGTAGGGACTAGGGAGGGAGTGTTACTGACTGAGTGTAGGGACTAGGGAGGGAGTGTTACTGACTGAGTGTAGGGACTAGGGAGGGAGTGTTACTGACTGAGTGTAGGGACTAGGGAGGGAGTGTTACTGACTGAGTGTAGGGACTAGGGAGGGAGTGTTACTGACTGAGAAACGTTGGAAAACAACTCACAAAGTAGACCTAAATTGGAGTCGGAATGATTATAGCTAAATCCCACTTCTGACACCAATTTAAGTTGTGTTTTATGAAAATGATTTATTGACGCAAGGAGTGGGATTGACTATTCATTATTGTCACTGAGTGTCAATTAAGACACTAAATGAACTGGTGGAGAGTTTTGTAGTGCGGTGGTTAATTTCTTTACTACCAAATTAGGAGAGACAAACTTATCACACAAGTCAGTTATACTTAAACTAAATCTTTATTCACTTATTAATAAGGGAGCAGGTCAATACAACACACACATATAAAGTGAATCGATTGAGTGCTCTACGATAATGATGGCTGGTTGACGAATCACCCCCAGAGGATTCGTTGAGAGCCCAGAGACAAAAGTACAAATGTATTTTATAGCCAAGATACACCCCTTTCAACCTACATGACAAACAACAGATGTATGGAATGGGTCACAAGGTTAAGATTAGTATGAAAGATACTTCTAATTCACAGCAGACAGTATGTCATTGCGTAGAGACCAGGGTCTGGCACTGGAGTCATCTCTCCCTTATAGAACAGAAACATTAACTCATGCTCTGGAATGCGGTCTCTTTAGGTTTTATCACCCAAAAGACATGGTAAATCTCCCAAAAGACATGGTAAATCTCCCAAAAGACATGGTAAACCTCCGAGGCCCATCCTCAGTAGAACACACACAGATGAGCGTTCTAACAACCCCTTATTCTGTTGCATAAAACAACCATTTGATTCAATAACAGCATTATAACAGAATCTTGTCATTTCTGTTCTGACAGTAGTTACATGCCTGAGTGATACGACTAGCTCCTTGGTTTAGTTATTAAAGAAAATGATGTGGAGTGGTTACTGTAGACCAGGGCTTTTCAGATCTGTCCCTACGAGGTCCAGACTACTGCTGCTTTTCTGTTCTACCTGATCATTATTAGCACACACCTGTTGTCCCAGGTCTAAATCAGTCCCTGGTTGGAGAAGAGAAATAATAGTGGATCTGGCTTCCAGATCCATATTTAAATTTGAGGGCTGTAGACTGTACCCCATGCCAGACACAGTGGGAGTATCATTTGGTTGGAAGTGTTGGAACGAGTGACACATTTAGCCTACTGGTATTGATGCAGAGAGATGATCTAGGATATTTCTGGTAGAAGTGTTCTGGAATCATACATTATACATAATCATCACTGCAATAGGCAGACACAGCATCACTGAGATACATTGTACTATAATACACACACACACACACACACAGACCTCTAATGATATGTTATCAGACCTATGTGACAGACATACCATTCAGATGGAAGATGGGACAGCTGAAACACAATGCCCTGGAGCCTGAGACTTTTAACTGTAGCAGGACTGACTGACTGACTGACTGTACTGTTGTCTTGTCCTGTTTCTAGTCTATCATCTCAACCAGTCAGTCAGTCATCTCAAACAGTCAGTCAGTCCATCTCAACCAGTCAGTCAGTCAGTCATCTCAACCAGTCAGTCAGTCAGTCATCTCAACCAGTTAGTCAACCAGTCAGTCAGTCATCTCAAACAGTTAGTCAACCAGTCAGTCAGTCATCTCAAACAGTTAGTCAACCAGTCAGTCAGTCAATCTCAAACAGTTAGTCAACCAGTCAGTCAGTCAATCTCAAGCAGTCAGTCAATCTCAACCAGTCAGTCATTTCAACCAGTCTGTCAGTCAGTCAGTCAGTCATTTCAACCAGTCAGTCAGTCATTTCAACCAGTCAGTCAGTTAGTCAGTCATTTCAACCAGTCAGTCAGTCATTTCAACCAGTCAGTCAGTCATTTCAACCAGTCAGTCAGTCAGTCATTTCAACCCGTCAGTCATTTCAACCCGTCAGTCATTTCAACCAGTCAGTCATTTCAACCAGTCAGTCAGTCAGTCATTTCAACCAGTCAGTCAGTTAGTCAGTCATTTCAACCCATCAGTCAGTCAGTCATTTCAACCAGTCAGTCAGTCAGTCAGTCATTTCAACCAGTCAGTCAGTCAGTCATTTCAACCAGTCAGTCAGTCAGTCATTTCAACCAGTCAGTCATTTCAACCAGTCAGTCATTTCAACCAGTCAGTCAGTCAGTCATTTCAACCAGTCAGTCAGTCATTTTAACCAGTCAGTCAGTCATTTCAACCAGTCAGTCAGTCATTTCAACCAGTCAGTCAGTCAGTCATCTCAACCAGTCAGTCAGTCATCTCAACCAGTCAGTCAGTCAGTCATCTCAACCAGTCAGTCAGTCAGTCATCTCAACCAGTCAGTCAGTCATCCCAACCAGTCAGTCAATCTCAACAAGTCAGTCAGTCAGTCAGTCAATCTCAACAAGTCAGTCAGTCAGTCAGTCAATCTCAACAAGTCAGTCAGTCAGTCAGTCAATCTCAACCAGTCAGTCAACCAGTCAGCCCATCAGTCACAGTCATCCCAAACAGTCAGTCAGTCTATCCGTCTGTCCGTCCGTCAGTAGCTGATATACAAGTGCAGCCAGACCCCTAATAACCCCATGGTCTTCATGTCAAAATATGAGCTACCTCACGCATGGCTGTTCCTCCCCTTACCCAAGTACATTAGCACCTCATCACACCTCTCATCACACCCCTCATCACACTCCTCATCACACCTCTCATCACACCCCTCATCACACTCCTCATCACACCTCTCATCACACCTCTCAGCCTGCCACAATACACACATGGCTGTTCCTCCCCTTACCCAAGTACATTAGCACCTCATCACACCCCTCATCACACCCCTCATCACACACCTCATCACACACCTCAGCCTGCCACAATACACGCATGGCTGTTCCTCCCCTTACCCAAGTACATTAGCACCTCATCACACCCCTCATCTCACCCCTCATCACACACCTCATCACACCTCATCACACCTCTCAGCCTGCCACAATACACGCATGGCTGTTCCTCCCCTTACCCAAGTACATTAGCACCTCATCACACCTCTCATCACACACCTCATCACACCTCTCAGCCTGCCACAATACACGCATGGCTGTTCCTCCCCTTACCCAAGTACATTAGCACCTCATCACACCCCTCATCACACACCTCATCACACCTCATCACACCTCTCAGCCTGCCACAATACACGCATGGCTGTTCCTCCCCTTACCCAAGTACATTAGCAGCTCATCACACCTCTCATCACACCTCTCTGCCTGCCACAATACACAGATGGGTGTTAGAACTGTACAACACTGCTTCCATGTTCTCCCTAAACAATGCCCTTGAGCCAGACACTTCCAACTGTACAATAACTGACTGCTGTACTGTGCTGCTGTCTAGTCCATCAGACCAGTCTGCCTGTCAGTCATTTGCTCTACTGTAGCCTTAGGGCTCTGGGCAAAAGAAGTGCACTATATAGGGAATAGGGAGCCATTTGGGACTCACACAATGCCCTTGAGTCTGAGTTGTAACCGTCTGTACTGTGCTGCTCTCTAGTTCATCCTGACCCAGGCCCCAGTCAGTCAGTAGGTAGGTCTACTACTGTAGTGTACACTGGTGCAGACCCAGTGTACAGGTAGAACAACTGTGGAACACTGCCTCTATGTTCTCTCTCAACAATGAGTTGTAACTCTAGAACCAATGTTTCTGCTCTCTCATCTGTGTGCTGCTGTCTAGTCCATGAGGACAGCCAGACCATAGACAGTCAGTCACTAGCTGCTAGCTATTAGGGGCCTTAGGGGTGAACTTATAGTGCTGTTTTGACAAACGGGCAGACAGATAGACAGGCAGCACAGGAGGACCCTGACCCATTTACCAGTCTGGGGCCCTGGGCCTGACACACACACACACACACACACACACACACACACACACACACACACACACACACACACACACACACACACACACACACACACACACACACACACACACACACACACCACACACACACACACACTGGGCCTGACATATACAGCTCCGTTGGCTTCATGAGAGGTATTAGTTTTGACAGGTAGAGAGGAAGAGGCCCTGCTCAGGCCCTCTGTCTCTCTCTCTCGCTCTTGCTTTCTCTCTCTCGGTCTCTCTCTCTCCTTCTAGCTCTTTTTCTCTCCTGCATACACACTGAATTTGTTCTCTCCCTCACTGACTCACTGTCTGTCTGTCTGTCAGTCTGTCAGTCTGTCTGTCTCATATGTCTCATTCTCTCACAGTCCATTACGGCTAAATGAGATCTAACGACTTCAAACGGTGTGAGTGTGTCCGGCCTTGTGTGTGTGTATGAATCATCCTCCCTACTGGGACAAGCCAGCTCAGGTTGTCCCTTCTCACCCAACTGCATCTGTTCCCCACTCCTGGTCTCCTCCTTCCCCTTTTTCATATCTCTCTCTCAATTTATTCTCTCACTGATTGATCTCACTGACTCAGTCATTCACCCCTCTCTCTCTCTCTCTCTCTCTCTCCCCCCCCTCATCTGTCGTTCTCTATTCCTCTCCTCTCTCCTCCTCTCCTCGCTCTCCCTCCGCCTCTCTCTCACTAACAAATATGGCCAAATGGGATCAAAGTTCTTCAAACAGAACACATGAATGATCATTGTTACCTACTGGGACAAGCTCAGTTTGTACCTTTCTCTTTTAGCTATCAATGTTGTCCTTATTGGACACATCTGAGCCCTCAGCCTCTTCTTCTTTATCTCTCTCCCTCTCTGTTCTCTCTCTCTTCCCATCTCTCTCCCTCTCTGTTCTCTCTCTCTTCCCATCTCTCTCCCCCTCTGTTCTGTCTCTCTCTCTTCCCATTTCTCTCCCCCTCTGTTCTGTCTCTCTCCCTTCCCATCTCTCTCCCCCTTTGTTCTGTCTCTCTCTCTTCCCATCTCTCTCCCCCTTTGTTCTGTCTCTCTCTCTTCCCATCTCTCTCCCCCTCTGTTCACTCTCTCTCTTCCCATCTCTCTCCCCCTCTGTTCTGTCTCTCTCTCTTCCCATCTCTCTCCCCCTTTGTTCTCTCTCTCTTCCCATCTCTCTCCCCCTCTGTTCTGTCTCTCTCCCTTCCCATCTCTCTCCCCCTCTGTTCTCTCTCTCTTCCCATCTCTCCCCCTCTGTTCTCTGTTTTCTCTCTCTTCATCTCTCTCTCCCTCTGTTCTGTCGCTCTCTCTTCCCATCTCTCTCCCCCTCTGTTCTGTCTCTCTCCCTTCCCATCTCTCTCCCCCTCTGTTCTCTCTCTCTTCCCATCTCTCTCCCCCTCGGTTCTGTCTCTCTCTCTTCCTATCTCTCTCCCCCTCTGTTCTGTCTCTCTCTCTTCCCATCTTTCTCCCCCTCTGTTCTGTCTCTCTCTCTTCCCATCTCTCTCCCCCTCTGTTCTGTCTCTCTCTCTTCCCATCTCTCTCCCCCTCTGTTCTGTCTCTCTCTCTTCCCATCTCTCTCCCCCTCTGTTCTGTCTCTCTCTCTTCCCATCTCTCTCCCCCTCTGTTCTGTCTCTCTCTCTTCCCATCTCTCTCCCCCTCTGTTCTGTCTCTCTCTCTTCCCATCTCTCTCCTCCTCTGTTCTGTCTCTCTCCCTTCCCATCTCTCTCCCCCTCTGTTCTGTCTCTCTCCCTTCCCATCTCTCTCCCCCTCTGTTCTCTCTCTCTTCCCATCTCTCTCCCCCTCTGTTCTGTCTCTCTCTCTTCCCATCTCTCTCCCCCTCTGTTCTGTCTCTCTCTTCCCATCTCTCTCCCCCTCTGTTCTGTCTCTCTCTCTTCCCATCTCTCTCCCCCTCTGTTCTTTCTCTCTCCCTTCCCATCTCTCTCCCCCTCTGTTCTCTCTATCTCTCTTCCCATCTCTCCCCCCCTCTGTTCTGTCTCTCTCCCTTCCCATCTCTCTCCCCCTCTGTTCTGTCTCTCTCCCTTCCCATCTCTCTCCCCCTCTGTTCTCTCTCTCTTCCCATCTCTCTCCCCCTCTGTTCTGTCTCTCTCTCTTCCCATTTCTCTCCCCCTCTGTTCTGTCTCTCTCTTCCCATCTCTCTCCCCCTCTGTTCTCTCTATCTCTCTTCCCATCTCTCTCCCCCTCTGTTCTGTCTCTCTCCCTTCCCATCTCTCTCCCCCTCTGTTCTCTCTCTCTTCCCATCTCTCCCCCTCTGTTCTCTGTTTTCTCTCTCTTCATCTCTCTCTCCCTCTGTTCTGTCGCTCTCTCTTCCCATCTCTCTCCCCCTCTGTTCTGTCTCTCTCCCTTCCCATCTCTCCCCCTCTGTTCTGTCTCTCTCTCTTCCCATCTCTCTCCCCCTCTGTTCTCTCTCTCTTCCCATCTCTCTCCCCCTCGGTTCTGTCTCTCTCTCTTCCCATCTCTCTCCCCCTCTGTTCTGTCTCTCTCTCTTCCCATCTCTCTCCCCCTCTGTTCTGTCTCTCTCTTCCCATCTCTCTCCCCCTCGGTTCTGTCTCTCTCTCTTCCCATCTCTCTCCCCCTCTGTTCTGTCTCTCTCTCTTCCCATCTCTCCCCCTCTGTTCTGTCTCTCTCTTCCCATCTCTCTCCCCCTCTGTTCTGTCTCTCTCTTCCCATTTCTCTCCCCCTCTGTTCTCTCTCTCTTCCCATCTCTCTCCCCCTCTGTTCTGTCTCTCTCTCTTCCCATCTCTCTCCCCCTCTGTTCTGTCTCTCTCCCTTCCCATCTCTCTCCCCCTCTGTTCTCTCTCTCTTCCCATCTCTCTCCCCCTCTGTTCTGTCTCTCTCTCTTCCCATTTCTCTCCCCCTCTGTTCTGTCTCTCTCTTCCCATCTCTCTCCCCCTCTGTTCTCTCTATCTCTCTTCCCATCTCTCTCCCCCTCTGTTCTGTCTCTCTCCCTTCCCATCTCTCTCCCCCTCTGTTCTCTCTCTCTTCCCATCTCTCCCCCTCTGTTCTCTGTTTTCTCTCTCTTCATCTCTCTCTCCCTCTGTTCTGTCTCTCTCTTCCCATCTCTCTCCCCCTCTGTTCTGTCTCTCTCTCTTCCCATCTCTCCCCCTCTGTTCTGTCTCTCTCTCTTCCCATCTCTCTCCCCCTCTGTTCTCTCTCTCTTCCCATCTCTCTCCCCCTCGGTTCTGTCTCTCTCTCTTCCCATCTCTCTCCCCCTCTGTTCTGTCTCTCTCTCTTCCCATCTCTCTCCCCCTCTGTTCTGTCTCTCTCTTCCCATCTCTCTCCCCCTCGGTTCTGTCTCTCTCTCTTCCCATCTCTCTCCCCCTCTGTTCTGTCTCTCTCTTCCCATCTCTCTCCCCCTCTGTTCTGTCTCTCTCTCTTCCCATCTCTCTCCCCCTCTGTTCTGTCTCTCTCTCTTCCCATCTCTCTCCCCCTCTGTTCTGTCTCTCTCCCTTCCCATCTCTCTCCCCCTCTGTTCTCTCTATCTCTCTTCCCATCTCTCTCCCCCTCTGTTCTGTCTCTCTCCCTTCCCATCTCTCTCCCCCTCTGTTCTGTCTCTCTCCCTTCCCATCTCTCTCCCCCTCTGTTCTCTCTCTCTTCCATCTCTCTCCCCCTCTGTTCTGTCTCTCTCTCTTCCCATTTCTCTCCCCCTCTGTTCTGTCTCTCTCTTCCCATCTCTCTCCCCCTCTGTTCTGTCTCTCTCTCTTCCCATCTCTCTCCCCCTCTGTTCTGTCTCTCTCTCTTCCCATCTCTCTCCCCCTCTGTTCTGTCTCTCTCCCTTCCCATCTCTCTCCCCCTCTGTTCTCTCTATCTCTCTTCCCATCTCTCTCCCCTTCTGTTCTGTCTCTCTCCCTTCCCATCTCTCTCCCCCTCTGTTCTCTCTCTCTCCCTTCCCATCTCTCTCCCCCTCTGTTCTGTCTCTCTCCCTTCCCATCTCTCTCCCCCTCTGTTCTCTCTCTCTTCCCATCTCTCTCCCCCTCTGTTCTGTCTCTCTCTCTTCCCATCTCTCTCCCCCTCTGTTCTGTCTCTCTCTTCCCATCTCTCTCTCCCTCTGTTCTGTCTCTCTCTCTTCCCATCTCTCTCCCCCTCTGTTCTGTCTCTCTCCCTTCCCATCTCTCTCCCCCTCTGTTCTGTCGCTCTCTCTTCCCATCTCTCTCCCCCTCTGTTCTGTCTCTCTCCCTTCCCATCTCTCTCCCCCTCTGTTCTGTCGCTCTCTCTTCCCATCTCTCTCCCCCTCTGTTCTGTCTCTCTCCCTTCCCATCTCTCTCCCCCTCTGTTCTCTCTCTCTCTCTCCCTTCCCATCTCTCTCTCCCTCTGTTCTGTCTCTCTCTCTTCCCATCTCTCTCCCCCTGTTCTGTCTCTCTCTCTTCCCATCTCTCTCCCCCTCTGTTCTGTCTCTCTCTCTTCCCATCTCTCTCCCCCTGTTCTGTCTCTCTCCCTTCCCATCTCTCTCTCCCTCTGTTCTGTCTCTCTCTCTTCCCATCTCTCTCCCCCTGTTCTGTCTCTCTCCCTTCCCATCTCTCTCCCCCTCTGTTCTCTCTCTCTCTCTCCCTTCCCATCTCTCTCCCCCTCTGTTCTCTCTCTCTTCCATCTCTCCCCCTCGGTTCTGTCTCTCTCTCTTCCATCTCTCTCCCCCTCTGTTCTGTCTCTCTCTCTTCCCATCTCTCTCCCCCTCTGTTCTGTCTCTCTCCCTTCCCATCTCTCTCCCCCTCTGTTCTGTCGCTCTCTCTTCCCATCTCTCTCCCCCTCTGTTCTCTCTCTCTCTCTCTCTTCCATCTCTCTCCCCCTCTGTTCTGTCTCTCTCCCTTCCCATCTCTCTCCCCCTCTGTTCTCTCTCTCTCTCCCTTCCCATCTCTCTCCCCCTCTGTTCTCTCTCTCTTCCCATCTCTCCCCCTCTGTTCTGTCTCTCTCCCTTCCCATCTCTCCCCCTCTGTTCTGTCTCTCTCTCTTCCCATCTCTCCCCCTCTGTTCTGTCTCTCTCTCTTCCCATTCTCTCCCCCTCTGTTCTGTCTCTCTCTCTCCCCATCTCTCTCCCCCTCTGTTCTGTCTCTCTCTCTCCCCATCTCTCTCCCCCTCTGTTCTGTCTCTCTCTCTTCCCATCTCTCTCCCCCTCTGTTTTGTCTCTCTCTCTTCCCATCTCTCCCCCTCTGTTCTCTGTTTTCTCTCTCTTCATCTCTCTCTCCCTCTGTTCTGTCGCTCTCTCTTCCCATCTCTCTCCCCCTCTGTTCTGTCTCTCTCTCTTCCCATCTCTCTCCCCCTCTGTTCTGTCTCTCTCTCTTCCCATCTCTCTCCCCCTCTGTTCTCTCTCTCTCTCTCTCTCTCTTCCCATCTCTCTCCCCCTCTGTTCTCTCTCTCTTCCCATCTCTCCTCCTCTGTTCTGTCTCTCTCCCTTCCCATCTCTCTCCCCCTCTGTTCTGTCTCTCTCTCTCCCCATCTCTCTCCCCCTCTGTTCTCTCTCTCTCTCTCCCTTCCCATCTCTCTCCCCCTCTGTTCTCTCTCTCTCTCCCTTCCCATCTCTCTCCCCCTCTGTTCTGTCTCTCTCTCTCCCCATCTCTCTCCCCCCCTGTTCTCTCTCTCTTCCCATCTCTCTCCCCCTCTGTTCTGTCTCTCTCTCTTCCCATCTCTCCCCCTCTGTTCTGTCTCTCTCCCTTCCCATCTCTCTCCCCCTCTGTTCTCTCTCTCTCTCTCCCTTCCCATCTCTCTCCCCCTCTGTTCTCTCTCTCTCTCTCCCTTCCCATCTCTCTCGCCCTCTGTTCTGTCTCTCTCTCTTCCCATCTCTCTCCCCCTCTGTTCTCTGTTTTCTCTCTCTTCATCTCTCTCCCCCTCTGTTCTGTCTCTCTCCCTTCCCATCTCTCTCCCCCTCTGTTCTGTCTCTCTCTCTTCCCATCTCTCTCCCCCTCTGTTCTGTCTCTCTCTCTTCCCATCTCTCTCCCCCTCTGTTCCCCCCTCTCTTCTGTCTCTCTCTCTTCCCATCTCTCTCCCCCTCTGTTCTGTCTCTCTCTCTTCCCATCTCTCTCCCCCTCTGTTCTCTCTCTCTCTCTCCCTTCCCATCTCTCTCCCCCTCTGTTCTCTCTCTCTCTCTCCCTTCCCATCTCTCTCCCCCTCTGTTCTGTCTCTCTCTCTCCCCATCTCTCTCCCCCTCTGTTCTGTCTCTCTCCCTTCCCATCTCTCTCCCCCTCTGTTCTCTCTCCCCCTCTGTTCTGTCTCTCTCTCTTCCCATCTCTCTCCCCCTCTGTTCTGTCTCTCTCTTCCCATCTCTCTCCCCCTCTGTTCTGTCCTCTCTCTCTTCCCATCTCTCTCTCTCCCCCTGTTCTGTCTCTCTCTCTTCCCATCTCTCTCTCTCTCCCCCTGTTCTGTCTCTCTCGCTTCCCATCTCTCTCTCTCTCTCTGTGTACTCATTGACCTCTCTCACTCTCCTCCCTTGTTCTCCTCTACTCTACTGTTCTCTCTCTGTCTCTCTGTCTCTGAGTGTGTGTGCTCTGTCCATTGGCCAGGTTGGGTGATGCTAGGCTCCAGCTGCTACTGTGGGTCACTGGGGTGGCTTATTCACTCCAGCGACTGCACAGTCCCCTGGGCTCTGCACTGAGCCACAGCGCTCCTGGGAGGACACATGGAACGGTGGACATTTTGGATCCAAAAACACTACACTAGAGCCAGTTTCATAGTCGTCAGGGTGCTCACCTAAACATTGGGATTTCACAGAGAGAATAATAGATACTGAGTGGTGTGCTTCACACTGGTTGATGGAGTCTGAAACATGTCAGTTAAACATTATGTTTCTGGAAGATGCAGTGTTGCATGGAATGTGACGTTTCTTTCATGGGTGTCTGGAGAGATGTCATTTTGGCTGAAAAGCAGAACCGATTTTAATGTCTGACTGCCTGGACATTGACAGTGGGACACTAATGGATTCTGAGTGGAGTACAATGGCTGACTGTCCTACTGGACATTGACAGTGGGACACTAATGGATGCTGAGTGGACTACAATGGTTGACTGAAAGCTCTGTGCAGCTATTAGGTGTCCAATTCAATTAAACACGGGTCATGTTCAATCAGCACCGAACGGAAAGAAAACAGAAAAGGGAGTGATTTACCTGGACTTACCCAACTCATTGTCTTTTTCTGTTGCAAAACAGTTTTAAACATTGTGCCCTAATGAACATGACACAGAAACAGCAGTACTTACTGAGTCAGTGTTATGTCGGGGTTCGCTGTCATTCCAGGTTTGATATCCAAACTGACTTGATGCTCCGTTTCACAATTAATTTAGACATTTATCATGACCTATTTAGACTAATGTTAGCATAAAAGTGAACGGCTCCGTACCAAAGGGCACCCTATTTCCTGTTTAGTGCACTACTTTTGACCAGTACCAAAATGCACATAGGGAATAGGATATCATTTGGGACGCACAAAACCTTACCCCCATGCATAGTGACATTTGGGTGAAAATAGCAGGCCTCTCTCTTCTCCCCCTCCCACCTCTGAGGTATATACTGTAGTTGCCTTCAACATAAACCTTTGGTTCTCTCTCTCTCTCAGTTCAAAAGGCTTTGTGGCATGGGAAACATATGTTTACTTTGTCAATGGAATAGACAATAAACAAAAGGGAAATAAACAATGGAAACATTAATAAACATTGCACTCAGAAAAGTTTTAATTAGAATATAGACATTTCAAATGTTATATTATTGCTATGTACAGTGTTGTAACAATGTGCAAGTAGTTGAAGTATAAAAGGGGAAATAAATAAACAGGTTGCATTTACAATGGTGTTTGTTCTCCACTGGTTGTCCTTTTCTCATGACAACGGGCCACACATCGTGCTGCTGTATCTGCACACTGCACTGTTTCACCTTGCAGATATAGGACTTTATCAGTGTTTGGTTTGTTTTCAAATGATTTGTGGGTCTGTGTGATTTGTGGGAAATCTCTCTCTAATGTGGTCATACATTTATCAGGAGGTTAGGAAGTACAGCTCATTTTGTGGGCAGTGGCCACATAGCCGGTCATCTTTCCAGAGGCAGGTGTGCCTTTTGTGGTGGCTAATTTCTGCATTACCAAATGAGGAGAGTTACAAACTTCACACACCAGTCAGAGTTATACTTAAACTACATCTTTAATAATAAGAGCTTTGCAAAAGCACTTGACTTTCAATGATGCGCCATTGAAAGTGACAACACAAAAGTACAAAGATCTTTTATAGCCAAGATACACCCCTCTCAACGTACATGACGAACAACAGATACATAGAATGGTCACAAGGTTAAGATTTGTATGAAAGATATCTATAAAACATAGCAGACAGCCACTGCTGTGTCAACAGTTTTCATTGTATACACCAGTGTCTTGTCCTCCTACTCCAAACTGGAACTGTCTCTCCCTGGTACGGTATAGAACAGAACCATTAGCTCATGTTCTCTGGAATGCTCTTTAGGTTTTATTACCCAAAGACATCGTAAATCTCCTCTGTCATTGCTATCTCATAGAGGCCCATCCTCAGTAGAACACACAGACAATAGTTATGAATACTCTATTCTGTCGAATAAAACAACCATTATAATACAATACAAGCATTATAACATAATCTTGCAATTTTCCACGACACTTTGGCGTCCTCTTTTAATAGCAAGGCTATGCTCACTGAGTCTGGACATAGTCAAAGCTTTCCTTAAGTTTGGGTCAGTCACAGTGGTCATGTATTCTGCCCCTGTGTACTCTCTGTTTAGGGCCAAATAGTATTCTAGTTATCAGTTTCTATATTTTTGTTTTCTCATGATTTGGTTGGGTTTAATTGTGCTGCTGTCCTGAAGTTCTGTTTGTGAACAGAGCCCCAGGACAAGTTCTCTCTCACTCAATAGCTATTCACTTTGCTTCTTTCTCTCTCTCTCTCACTCCACCCCCTCTCTTCATCTATGAGGGGTACTGATGGTGTGTGTGTGTGTGTGTGTGTGGTGTGTGTGTGTGTGTGTGTGTGTTGGTGGGTGGATGCGCTGGTGCCTGGTTGTGTCACTGCGCTTTAGGGTGTACAGAGGTACAGCCTCTGACGATCTAAGAGACAAGGAATGTGTGTTTCGCTGCTTAGTCACCAACCATGAGTCTGAGAGAAGTCTCCACAGTGCAGTATTTCACCCTGTTCTGTCAATCTCTCTCTCTCAAAATTCAATTTCAATTCAAGGAGCTTTGACATGGGAAACATATGTTAACATTGCCAAAGCAAGGGAAATAGATAAGAAACAAAAGTGAAATAAACAATACAAAATTAACAGTAAACATTACACTCTCAAAAGTTCCAAAAGAATAAAGACATTTCAGATGTCATATTATGTGTTGTAATGATGTGCAAATAGTTTAATTACAATAGGGAAAATACATGAAGGTGGTATTTACAATGGTGTTTGTTACTTGTTGCCCTTTTCTTGTGGCAACAGGTCACAAATCTTGCTGCTGTGATTGCACACTGGTATTTCACCCAATAAATATTGGAGTTTGTCAAAATTGGGTTTGTTTTCAAATTCTTTGTGGGTCTGTGTAATCTGAGGGAAATATGTGTCTCTAATATGGTCATACATTTGGCAGGAGGTTAGGAAGTGCAGCTCAGTTTCCACCTCATTTTGTGGGCAGTGTTCACATAGCCAGGTCTGCCTACGGCGGCCTTTCTCAATAGCAAGGCAATGCTCACTGAGTCTGTACATAGTCAAAGCTTTCCTTAAGTTTGGGTCAGTCACAGTGGTCAGGTATTCTGCCACTGTGTACTCTCTGTTTAGGGCCAAATAACATTCTAGTTTGTGCAGTTTTTTTGTTGATTCTTTCCAATTTGTTAAGTAATTATCTTTTTGTTTTCTTATGATATATGGCTGGGTGTGATTGTGTTGCTGTCCTGGGGCTCTGTGGGATCTGTTTGTGAACAGAGCACCAGGACCAGCTTGCATAGGGGGCTCTTCTCCAGGTTAATTTCTCTGTAGGTGATGGCTTTGTTGTGGAAGGTTTGGGAATTGCTTCCTTTCAGGTGGTCCAAAAAAAAGTGATACAGCTGCACCATCAGAGGGTAGTGCGTACGGCCCAGTACATCACTGGGGACAAGCTTCCTGCCATCCAGGACCTCTATACCAGGTGGTGTCACTCTAGTCAGACTGTTCTCTGTGCTACCGCACTTTAACGCTGCTGCTACTCTCTGTTTATTATCTATGCAGTCACTAACTCTACCTACATGTACAAATTACCTCAATTACCTCAACTAATACAATTTGGTTTGTATAATTTAACGGCTCTTTTCTGGATTTTAATAATTAGTAGGTATTGGTCTAATTCTGCTCTGCATGCATTTCCATAAAGGGCAATGGGTTCTATAACTGATTCAAGTATTTTTTGCCAGATCCTAATTGGTATGTCGAATTTTATGTTATTTTTGATGGCATAGAATGTAGAGGTCGAGCTCTAATAGAATGCCCTTCTTGCCTTGTCTCTGAGCTCGTTCACAGCTTTGTGCAAGTTACCTGTGGCACTGATGTTTAGGCCAAGGTATGGATAGTTTGTGTGCTCTAGGGCAACGGTGTCTAGATGGAATTTGTATTTGTCGTCCTGGCAACTGGACCTTTTTTGGAACACCATTATTTTTGTCTTACTGAGATTTACTGTCAGGGCCCAGGTCTGACAGAATCTGGGCAGAAGATCTAGGTGCTGCTGTAGACCCTCCTTGGTTGGGGACAAAAGCACCAGATCATCAGCAAACAGTAGACATTTGACTTCAGATTCTAGTAGGGTGAGGCCGGGTGCTGCAGACTGTTCTAGTGCCCTCGCCAATTCATTGATATATGTTGAAGAGGGTGGTGCTTAAGGTCATATGTTTTCCCTCCAACACCACTTTCCACCAATTTGCATAGCAGACCATCATGCCAAATTGAGTCGAAAGCTTTTTTGAAATCAACAAAGCATGAGAAGACTTTGCCTTTGTTTTGGTTTGTTTGTTTGTTTGTTTGTCAATTAGGGTGTGCAGGGTGAATATGAGGTCTGTATTTTGGCAAGAAGCCAATTTGACATTTGTTCAGGACATTGTTTTCACTGGGGAAATGCTGGAGTCTTCTGTTGATACTGCAGAAGATTTTCACGAGCACGGATTCCACATGAATTGTTTGGGCCAAATTTGTCTCCACTTTTGTGGATTGGGGTGATCAGTTATTGGGTAAGATGCCAGAGCTGAGGATAGTATTGACGAGTTTGAGTATAGCCAACTTGAATTTGTGGTCTGTATATTTTATCATTTCATTTAGGATACCATCAGGCCTTTTTGGGTTGGTGGGTTTGTATTTTGTCCTGTAGTTAATTCAATGTAATTGGACAATCCAATGGGTACTAGTAGTCTTTAATTGTCATGTATATATTTATGTTCTTAGTTATTTCCTCTCTCTCTCTCCACCTCTCCCTGTCGGCTCTGAGCAGCTGTTACCGAGTAAGAGCTCTCCAAATTGTCAAGAAACACACACACCTCGCCCACACACTACTGTACACAAGGTCACTACTCATAATATACATAGATATTTAAACAACGTAATATTCGCTCGGATCTAAAACACACACTCTGAATAGATACTTTTTGTTTATATAACACTTATGATTTTCAGTACCAGCTATTTATACAAAACTTCCCGAAACAAGCCATTCCACTTTGTTAATATCGTGGCATTTCATTTCAGGTCATTACTTATAAATATTAATCAACAAACTAAGAAATGCCAGGTTGGAGGGAATCTGTCGCATAGTCAAAATAAAGATATGCCTACCTTGTCCTTGTCTGTTGGCTTTTCTGCAAATCATTTTTTTTTAAAACAGATCCTATCTCAACATACAAAACCATTCAAACAAAGTCTGATGGGTTTTCTCTCACCTTTCCCGAAATAGTCGCGTAACGTCACAAATCCTGCTACTGCAGCCATTCGATGGCATTGGCATATGTTCTTCAAATAGAGTACGTCGTAAGGAGAGAAATAATGTCACCCAAACTACTGAGAATAGGCATTTTACAGATTAAATCATGACAGGAGCGTTTGATTCTTATTAAAGAGATGACGTCCAGACAGGCTACTTTAGGAAACTTTCTAAATACACACATAGGCCTTACAGAGAGAATCAGCGAACTCACACACCCGTAAAAGCACCCGTCAATTAATGCCACCAACGTATTTCAGACACAAGCAAATATTTGTATTTTTCTCCAAACATATTACAAAACCTAGGCCTACCTTAGCCTTTACGAAAGTAGGCTACTTTCCGAAAGTAGGCTACAAGATAATTAATGAACAAGTACAGTATGAAGGGGCAGCTACGCTATAG